>NW_020173155.1:49161-70570 GCF_003031525.2 Neophocaena asiaeorientalis asiaeorientalis
GGGCACGAACCCATGTCCCGTGCATCGGCAGGCGGACTCTCAACCACTGCGCCACCAGGGAAGCCCAAAAGAATGGTTTTAAAATCACTTGCAGCGTGGTCATCTATGAGCAAATATTCCAAGTTTATCCAGTAGGTTCAGACTTATTTAAACTGTCTGTATTGCCACACTCAAGTTAGAGGATAAGACCAAACAGCAGCTACTGGAAGACATCATACTTCCTATCCTGAGAATTTCTAACAGATGAGAATGTCATGGAAAGTACTAGAGTTACCCAAGCCCTAGCATATGCAAATGACTGTGCTCTTGAAGCACCCAGGTGAATGAATGCAGCTCTAACATGCACCATTTTGTGGTTTTGGCACAGAACAGGGATGGGATCTAAGCAAAAACAAAGTGTGGGTCATAACATAACCTGCATTAAGTAAATCCTATATGGTGGTGGGCTGAATTCTGCTGCTCAACCAAACTGTCCAATTGACACATTGATCAACAAGCAAATGGAAGAATACACCAAAGTTGCTAGTGTGTCTGTCCCCTGGGAAGGTGGCAAAGGGTGGAACAGATTACTACACTGACCACCACACCAGACTTGTATACAGCTTCCTATAAAACATACATTCTATTGGTACTGAAGTGATACACACTACATTACAAATCCACTAGGTGGGATGAGTGGAGAATGAATGGCTAAAAAGACATACATGGAGTGGAATTACAACTACAAAGCAAGGTCATAAGGAAGTACTCTATGTACCTGTGTATAACTGTAGCCAGTCCGAGTGGTAGGTACCAAGGGACAAATATTCAGAAAATTGCGCTAGAAGGAAAACCAGGCTATTTCTAGCTCTGCCAAATTTATTACCTGTGGAATAACAGCTATTCCATTTCCCCACAGCATCCTCTCCCCACTTCAAAAGGATATCAGACAGTATATTAAAAGCTTTGAGATTTCTAGATGTTATTCATGGGCACAGAGATCTTAGCACGAGGTAATTTCACAATTTCACCCCCAGAAGAGTTTATGACAAACTGAAAAATATGCCTCATGTGTCTTTCTGACAATTTAACAAGGTTAGTTTAATTAAGCCAGAAGTTCCTCCTTAACATAGACATATTTTCAGGCTTTGTCCTTTTTAGGTGCTTTGTTCACAGCACACTTCTGATGAATACATTATGAAGCAATTATAATTTCCAGATATGAAAGAAGATGCTAAAACCAAAAATCTTCTCTTGAAGAGGGATAGCATCACTCATCTAATATTAAGAGTAAACAACTGTGCATGTCTTTCAAATCCTCCAAATGAGATAGCATAAATGCTGTCTTTTTCAGAGGACAAAAAAAGTAGATAAGCACTGGGAAAGTGTCAGCATGACAAATTTAAGAATTCTCCTTCAGCTAATATCTTAGCTGGTCTTTAACAACGGCTGCGGGGGAGAGGGGTCTCAAGATTCCAGTACCTAACATAAACGTAGCCTTAAAATTACTTGCAAGAATAGGTTATTTCTGATCTTTTAATTAATATCTGTTCAACAATGCCATGTCTTTTAGACACATGTTAGAACTAGAGTCAGAGGGAACCTTAAAAACGATTTAGTCCAAGGCTCCAACCAATTTATTGGAGTATAATTGCTTTACAATGGCGTGTTAGTTTCTGCTTTATAACAAAGTGAATCAGTTATACATATACATATGTCCCCATATCTCTTCCCTCTTACATCTCTCTCCCTCCCACCCTCCCTATCCCACCCCTCTAGGTGGTCACAAAGCACCGAGCTGATCTCCCTGTGCTATGCAGCTTCTTCCCACTAGCTATCTATTTTATGTTTGGTAGTGTATATATGTCCATGCCGCTCTCTCACTTTGTCCCAGTTTACCCTTCCCCCTCCGCATATCCTCAAGTTCATTCTCTAGTAGGTCTGCGTCTTTATTCCCATCCTGCCCCTAGGTTCTTCATAACCATTTTTTTTTTAGATTCCATATATATGTGTTAGCATACGGTATTTGTTTTTCTCTTCCTGACTTACTTTACTCTGTATCACATGCCTCTTTTATGTCCTGGAAAAAAATATTAGAACTCCCAATGCAAAGTCAACAGGAGTACTGTAGTCTCCTCTTTCTTTATTTTACTGAGGAAGTTTACAGTAAGCAAGTACTGGTAGTGAAAAGACATAAAGGAATCAAAAAACTTGTGAGAAATGAAAACTAGTTTCTTCCAGTTGGGAAAATCTTCATATGGTCCAACTCTTTCATGTTATAGACAAAAGATAATGCTCCAAATGAAATTATCTGTGCAGTTAATTAAGCAGGGACAAGAATAAATCCAGTATTTCCTTCTATATACTATGTTCTCTTTACTGAATGTGGAACTTAACGTATTCACAGACTACAAGAGTTGAATTGCCAAAAACAATAGGGGAAATGTCTTTATCTAGGATAATAATATTGTATTCAAACATTAAAGATTACTCAAGATAATACTCAAAAGCTGTTTACCTACAGAAATCATCCATAAAATTAAATGGTCTCTGTAATTTTGAGAGGTAATGAAAACTTACCTGATTACAAGCTGCTACTTTGAGAAGTGTGGGTAGGAAAAAAAGAGGCCATGTAAGTTCTGATATTTGGTTTACTCATAAGGTGATGTAAATCACTAATACTCATTTCAAAAATATATTCTTTCCATAATATGTACCCTTCAGGATGTTCATGTTCAGTCAGTACAACAGAAATTCAGCTCAGGAATTACAGGCAATTAAGCTTTAGTCACTCAAAAACTTATAAGTAGTTTATTTTAGTGTTATACTTTTATTTTTCAGAGCTTTGCCTTTATTTATGACTTAGGTAAAACATGAAACACAAGAAATCAGACTGTTTCCAAGCTAAGAACAATGCTTTTTCTTGAAAAACAGATAAACAAATACACAAACCCCACAACTATAAATCATATGCTAAAACCAAGTAAAACATCAGATTATCTGGACATCAAAAATAAACCAATTGCCTGAACCATACCCTTTTTAAAATAACCTAAATCAAGTCCCAAATCCATCCTAACTCTTCCTCCCTTCTCTGAATTTCTATAGCATACTTTCTGTACTTCATAACACACTTCCTTGTATTGTCTATACTGTTTTTTTATACAGACAGGCATTAAGTATATCTCAAAGTAGACAGTAAGTTCTTTTGAGGAGAGAAACTTTACAGTAGCTAACACTATACGTTGAACGTTAACAGGCACCCAGTCAAGAGTGGTTGGCATCTATTTTTTGGCAAACATTTCTTTATGATCTGGTTGGAGTGAAAAGGACAATGCGTGCTGCTGGTAAGATATGGAATCTAGCAGAGTAAGCCGTGAACTGCACACACAGAGTCAACATCAAATAGGCTGCTGTCTAGACAGAAGAGGTGATATAGTTTTGATTTGCTAATACTAAATGCCAAACTACAGTATCATTCCCAACAGCACAATATTTAAGTGGGGGAAAAAATACATGCAGCCTTTATTGCCACCAAAGATTAAATATTAACTGTAAATACTACTCTAACAAACACCATCAAAATTTGTAGGTAATGTATAATCCAAAAACAGCATGCTGAAGATAGGGTCATTCAATCAAAAGCAATCCTGACATTGCATTCCTGCTCCCTGTAATGACGATGCTCGAAAACTTCTCTCTCTTCTACATTCCTTTGCAGCACGCCTATAAGGGGAAAAGGCACACATCATTACTCAGAGGACAAAATATCCCAGGAACATAACTTACATTCTCCCTTCAACCTATGATTGACAAAACTTTACATGTCAATTTTTTTTTTCCATGTTATGCGCCTTGCAGGATCTTAGTTCCCCGACCAGGGATTGAACCCGTGCCCCCTGCAGTGGAAGTGCGGAGTCTTAACCACTGGATAGCCAGGGGAGTCCCATACATGTCAATTTTAATAGCTTTAAGTATTAGAAAATACAGAGGAAGAGAAAAACATGCCTCTGTCTGGTTGGAAACTATTGCACAAGACTGTTCTTGATTGGCTCTCCCTAGCTTTCAGGGAAGTAACAGTCTACCTGACATTTGTATTTTGTTGAAGAGAAGTGTTAACTGCTTTTTACTCATTACAGCCTAAAGGTGTCATACAGGATGGTCATGAAATTGAATGTGTGGATTTTGGTAGGTCTTTGCTGCCTATAAGCAAAGTAGTACACTGAATATTTTCACATTTCAGTTCCTTTCTAATGATTTATTTAACTTGGTGGTCCTTAATTTGCTCAGGGGCAGAACAACACAAAATACCATTAGTTTCACCATATAGAACAGTAACTTTCTGCAGTAAAAATAAGCTGTTGAAGTAAGTGTGATAATCTGAGTTTTTCTGTTAATGTACACAAATAAATTTGGTCATTTGTTTTAGTATTCATTAATGCTCACTGGTTGATAAGCAATAACTGGTGCCAAAAATTTACGGAAAACTTTACAAGAGAAAAACTAAAAAATGTGGAACAATATACTTTAATTTTCTTCAGCCAATTGGAAAAGAACCAATGTTTTGCAGTTTTTGAAGTATAATACCTCATTCTATCTTATGACATATAGGCATTCCGTAAGATCACACCTTTTAAGAACAAGTGATTTAAATGATGGTTGTCTACTGAAAGGCTAGGAGAACAGTCTGGGAAAACACAACTCCTTTCTGTTGTAATAACTAACTGCAGGGACCAATTTTTTACCCCTGAATAACATTTTTCAATGTGACAGAAACACAAATGAGCACTACAGCAAACCATTAACTTGAGGCCAAAGGTGTCAACATAAGCACAAACTACTTAATTTGCTGATTGATACATATTAAATGCAAGAGTACTTTTATAAGCATTTTTAAAAATCAATGAAATGTCGAAAAACACAAGTCAGCATTATTAAGAGAAGCTTACCATAAATATTTTGTCATGGCTTCAAATTGAATTCTCAAGACTATCTCTGTATTAACATACTTTACGTTTTTCAGGAGTTTCATTCCTTAAGGGCAGAAACTGCACCTAGGCACTTAACTGCCCAGAGTTCTGGTCCCATGATATGCGTCAGTGATTGTCCCTGCAGGCCTATTAAATTATACATCATACTAGAAGTAAAATGCTAGTAATAGTCAAAATTTGATGGGAACTATGCCATATACATTTGACATTATTAAAAAAGTAATTGTACTGAACAATATGAAAGTGAAATTAATAAAACAACTCCATTCACAGTAGCATAAAAAAGAATTAAAACACTCAGGAATAAACTTAGCAAATGAACTATAAGACTTGTACACTGGAAACTATAAATCATTGCTAAGAGAAACTAAAGAAGATCTAAAAAAATGAAGAGATATTCCATGTTCATGGATTGAAAGACTCAATACTGTTAAGATGTCAATTCTCCACAAATTGATCTACAAATTCAATGCAATGCCTATGAAAATTCCAGAAGGCTACTTTTGTAGATAGAGACAAGCTTTAAAATTTACATGGAAAGACAAAGGACCCAGAATAGCCAAAGCAATCTGAAAAAGAATAATAAATTGCAGGAATTACACCACCCAATTTTAAAACATACTACAAAGCTACAGTAATCGAGACAGCATGGTATTAGCATAGGATAGCCATAGAGATCAATGGAACAGAAATGAAGTCCACAAATAAAACCTTATATTTATGGTCAATTCATTTTTAACAAAGGTGCCAAGACAATACAATGGGAGGAAGCATAGTCTTTTTCAGCCAATAATACAGGGACAACTGCATATCCACATGTAACTGAAGTTGACCCCCTACCTCTAACTATGAACAAAAATCAACTCAAACCTCTGTAATAACCTATATGGGAAAGAATCTGAAAAAGAATAGATATATGTATATGTATAACTAAATCACTTTGCTGTACACCTGAAACTAACACAACATTGTAAATAAAGTATACTCCAATATAAAATAACAATTAAAAAAAATCTCTCAAACACTTAAAAATCCTCAAGAAAATTCTAGCAAACCAAATCCAATAACATATAAAAGGAACTAGAAACCAGGACCAAGTAGAATTTATTCCATAAACGTAAGGTTGAATCAATGTTTAAAAATGTGTCAGTGTAATCCACCATATCAACAAGTTAAAGAAGAAAAGTCATATGATTATATCAACTGATGTAGAAAAAGCATTTGACAAAATCCAGTACTCATTAATAATAAAAATTAATGATAAAAAAAGTCAGGAAAAGAGTGGAATTACCTCAAGTTGATAAAAAGCATCTACAAAAAAACCTATACCTAAAATCATACTTCCAGTGAAAGACTAAACTCAGAAGCAAGGCAAAGACGTTTGTTCTCACCACTCTTATTCAACATGGTCCTGAAGTTCTAACCAGTGTAATGTGAGAAAAAGACATAAATAGCATACAGATGGGGAAGGAAAAAACAAAATTGTCCCTTTTTGCAGATGATGTAACTACTTATGTAGAAAATCCCAAGGAATCAAAAACAAAACAAAACCCCAAAATACCAAACTCCTAGAAGTGAGTTCAGCAGGCATACAAGATCAACATATAAAATTGTGTTTTTATGTACTAAAAATGAACATGTGGGAACCAGAATTTAAAATGCAATATCATTTACAATCACTACAAATAAAATGAAATACTTAGGTATAAGTCTGACAAAACCAAAACATATACATGATGTGGATGCTGAAAATTACAAAATGCTGATGAAAGAACTCAAAGAAGACCTAAATAAATATTGAGACATACTATGTTTATGGATGAGAAGAATCAACACAGTAAAGATGTCAATTTTCCCCCAAGTTGATCTATAAATTTAATGTAATTCCTATCAAATCCCAGCAAATTTTCATGGAAATGCAAAGAAATTAAAATAGCTAAAACAACCCTGATGGAGAAAAATAAAATGGGAGAAATTACTCTCCAAGATATTAAGGCTTACTATACAGCTACATTGATTAAGAAAGTGTGGTATTGGTGGAGCGAAAGAAATATAGATCTATGGAATAGAGATCCCAGAAAACAATTTGATATCCATAGAGGAAAAAAAACGTTCATCTAAACCTCACATCTTATACAAAAATTAACTCAAAATGGATCACAGCCTTAAATATAAAATATAAAACAATAAAACTTGTAGGAAAAAACAGAGGAGAAAATTGGGGGTATATAGGACTACACAAAAAGTTCTTAGACTTCACACCAAAAGCATGATCCATAAAAGGAAAAATTGATAAACTGGACTTAATTTTAAAAACTTTTGTCCTGTGAACAACTCTGTTAAGAAGAGACAAGGTACAGAGTATGAGAAAATATATGCAAACCACATAGCTAGCAAAGGACTAGTATCTAGAATATATAATGAACTCTCAAAACAACAGTAAAAAAAAAAATCTAATTAGAAAATGGACAAAAGGCAAGAACTGACATTTCATCAAAGAGGATATACTCATGACAAATAAGCACATGAAAAGATGTTCCACATCATTAGCCATTAGGAAAATGCAAATTAAAACTTCAGTGATCTCACTACACATCTAGCAGAATGGTTAAAATGAAAAAGAAAAGTGAAAATACCAAATGTTGAGGATGCAGACAAATTAGATTACTCATACATTGCTGGTGGGTATGTAAAATGGTACAGTCTCTCTGGAAAACAGTGTAACCGTTTTTAAAAATAAAACTAAAGACGCAACTACCCTATGACCTAGCAATTGCACTCTTGGGCATCTATCCAAGAGAAATGAAAACTTATGTTCACACAAGACTCTGTACATAAACATTCATAGAAGCTTTACTCATAAGTAGCCAAAAGCTGGAAACATCTAAGATGTACTACAACAGGTAAATGTGTAAACAGACTGTAGTACATCTAAACCATGGAAAACTACTCAGCAGCAAAAAGGATCAAACCACTGATACACATAGCAATTTAGATGAATCTCTGGAGAATTATGCTGAGTGAAAAAAAGCCAACCCCTAAAGGTTACATGCTATATGATGTCATCTTATATAGTATTTTGAAATGACAACATTTTAGAAAGGTAGAATAGATCAGTGGTTGCCAAGAATTAGGAGGCAGGGAGTAGGGGGGATATGGTGGGAGGGAGGTGGGTGTGGCAATAAAAGGGGAATATGAGGAATTCTTGTAGTAATGGAACTATTCTGTATTTTTACAATGGTTGTGGATATACAAACCTACACATGTGATAAAATTGTATATGATTAAACACACACACACACGCACACACACACACACACACACACAAGTAAAACTGTAGAAATCTGAACAAGACAAATTTTATCAATGTTAATACCCCAGTTGCAATACAGTACTACAGTTTTGTAAGATGTTATCACTGGGGAGAACTAGGTAAATTATAAATAGGAACTCTATATTATTTCTTCAGGACCTATACTATTCCTTACACTGAATGTGAATCCACAATTACCTCAATAAAAATTTCAATTAGTATAAAAAACTAACCCACACAAATAAGGTTTTGATTCCCAATTTCTTCTAGAAGTGCCTGCTGAGTAGGCACATAATATGACCCCCAATTTATGTGAGGCAAGAGTTTTAACATTTATTCTCACTGCTTAATATGGTTGGCCATCGTTTCAGCTTCCAATATGGGTTTCCTCATTGTTGCATGCCTGCTAAGCCAAAGACAGATTTTAAGGTTTTAGTTACTGTAGAATATACTTCAGTATTAGGTTAGGCTGCTGTTTAAAAGCAACCCTGGGGCTTCCCTGGTGGCTGAGAGTCCACCTGCCGATGCAGGGGACACGGGTTCGTGCCCGGGTCTGGGAGGATCCCACATGCCGCAGAGCAGCTGGGCCCGTGAGCCACGGCCGCTGAGCCTGCGCGTCTGGAGCCTGTGCTCTGCAACGGGAGAGGCCACAGCAGTGAGAGGCCCATGTACACCCCCCCCCAAAAAAAAGCAACCCTGAAATCTCAGAAGTTTAACCTAATTAAGGTTTATTTCTCATTCAAAAAGTGGAAGAAGGAGGTAGGAAGGGGGATAGAGGGGAAGGGAGGGAGGAAGAAAGGAACACAGGGAAGGAGGGGGAAAAAGAGAGAGAGAGAGAGAACACTGTCCTCCCACTTATCATAGGTACTTTTAAGAAGATTCCCAGGTTATTGAAACTAAAGTAACACTCAGAATAAATATACTTGAATTCTTACTGTTAACTGTGATCTGATGGGAAGAACAGTGTTTCTAGAAACATACGAAGCTCTCCACTCTGCCATGAGAATTCTCATCCTGATCTCACCACTGATACATTAAGGTGGTGTTGGGGGAGACCTTCAAGGTGGTGGAAGAGTAAGACGTGGAGATCACCTTCCTCCCCACAAATACATCAAACATACATCTACATGTGGAACAACGCCTACACAACACCTACTGAACATTGGCAGAAGACCGCAGACTTCCCAAAAGGCAAGAAAATTCCCACGTACCTGGCCATGTGGCTGACAGGGTCTTGGTGCTCTGGCCTGGTGTCAGGCCTGAGCCTATGAGGTGGGAGAGCCAAGTTCAGGACACTGGACCATCAGAGACCTCCTGGCCCCATGTAATATCAATCAGCAAGAGCTCTCCCAGAGAACTCCGCTTCAACGCTAAGACCCAGCTCCACCCAAGAGCCAGCAAGCTCCAGTGCTTGATGCCCCATGCCAAACAACTAGCAAAGGAGGAACACAGCCCCACCCATTAACAGAGAGGCTGCCTAAAATCATACTAAGTTCACAGATACCCTAAAACACACCACTGGACGCATCCCTGCCCACCAGAAAGACAAGATCCAGCGTCATCCACCAGAACACAGGCACCAGTCCCCTCTACCAGGAAGCCTACACAACCCACTGAACCAACCTTACCCACTGGGGGCAGACACCAAAAACAACAGGAAATACTAACCTGCACCCTGAGAAACGGAGACCCCAAACACAGAAAGATAAGCAAAATGAGAAGACAGAGAAATATGCAGCAGATGAGGGAGCAAGGTAAAAACCCACCAGACCAAACAAATGAAGAGGAAATAGGCAGTCTACCTGAGAAAGAATTCAGAGTAATGACAGTAAAGATGATCCAAAATCTTGTAAAAAGAATGGAGAAAATACAAGAAACATTTAACAAGGACCTAGAATAACTAAAGACCAAACAAACAAGGATGAACAGCACAATAAATGAAATTTAAAATTCTCTAGAAGGAATCAATAGCAGACTAACTGAGGCAGAAGAACAGATATGTGACCAGGAAGAAAAAGAGTGGAAATAACTACCGCAGAGCAGAATAAAGAAAAAAGAATGAAAAAGAATTGAGGGCACTCTCTGAGACCTCTGGGACAACATTAAATGCACCACCATTCTAATTATAGGGGTCCCAGAAGAAGAAGAGAAATAGAAAGGGTCTGAGAAAGTATTTGAAGAGATTATAGTTGAAAACTTCCTTAATATGGGAAAGGAAATAATCAATCAAGTCCAGGAAGTGCAAAGAGTCCCATACAGGATAAATCCAAGGAGAAACACTCCAAGACACATATTATTCAAACCATCAAAAATTAAATACAAAGAAAAAATATTAAAAGCAGGAAGGGAAAAGCAACAAATAACATACAACGGAATCCCCATAAGGTTAACAGCTAAGCAGAAACTCTGCAAGCCAGAAGGGAGTGGCAGGATATATTTAAAGTGAAGAAAGGGAAAAACCCACAAGCAAGCTTACTCTACACAGCAAGGATCTCATTCAGATTCGACGGAGAAATTAAAACCTTTACAGAGAAGCAAAAGCTAAGAGAATTCGGCACCACCAAACCAGCTTTACAACAAATGCTAAAGGAACTCCTCTAGGCAGGAAACACAAGAGAAGGAAAAGACCTACAGTAACAAACCCAAAACAAGTGGGAAGTGGTAATAGGAACATACATATCGATAATTACCTTAAAAGTAAATGGATTAAATGCTCCAACCAGAAGACACAGACTGGCTGAATGGATATAACAAAACCCATATATATACTGTCTACAAGAGACCCACTTCAGACTTAGGGACACATACAGACTGAAAGTGAGGGAATGGAAAGAGATATTCCATGCAAATGGAAATCGAAAGAAAGCTGGGGTAGCAATTCTCATATCAGACAAAATAGACTTTAAAATAAAGACTATTACAAGAGATAAAGAAGGACACTACATAATGATCAAGGGCTCGATCCAAGAAGAAGATAGAACAATTGTAAATATTTATGCACCCAGCATAGGAGCACCGCAACATATAAGGCAAATGCTAAGAGCCTTAAAAGGGGAAATCGACAGTAACACAATCATAGTAGGGGACTTTAACACCCCACTTTCACCAATGGACAGATCAACCAAAATGAAAATAAATAAGGAAACACAAACTTTAAATGACACATTAAACAGGGTGGACTTAACTGATATTTATAGCACATGCCATCCTAAAACAACAGAATATACTTTCTTCTAAAGTGCTCATGGAACATTCTCCAGGATAGAACATATCTTGGGTCACAAATCAAGCCTTAGAAAATTTAAGAAAATTGGAATCGTATCAAGTATAATTCTGACCACAATGCTATGAGACTACATATCAATGACAGGAAAAAAAAAGTAAAAAATACAAATCCATGGAGGCTAAACAATAAGCTACTAAATAGTCAAGAGATCACTGAAGAAATCAAAGAGGAAATCAAAAAATACCTAGAAACAAATGACAATGAAAACATGATGACACACAACCGATGGGATGCAGCAAAAGCAGTTCTAAGAAGGAAGTTTATAGCAATACAATCCTACCTCAAGAGACAAGAAACATCTCAAATAAGCAACCTAACCTTACATCTAAAGCAATTAGAGAAAGAAGAAAGAAAAAAACCCTAAAGTTAGCAGAAGGAAAGAAACCATAAAGATCAGATCAGAAATAAATGAAAAGGAAATGAAGGAAACAATAGCAAAGATCAATAAAACTAAAGCTGGTTCTCTGAGAAGATAAACAAAATTGATAAGTCATTAGCCAGACTCATCAAGGAAAAAAGGGAGAAGACTCAAATCCGTAGAATTAGAAATGAAAAAGGAGAAGTAACAGCTAACACTGCAGAAATACAAAGGACCATGAGAGATTACTACAAGCAACTCTATGCCAATAAAATGGACAACCTGGAAGAAATGGACAAACTGTTATAAAAGCACAACCTTCCGAGGCTGAACCAGGAAGAAATAGAAAATATAAAAAGACCAATCACAAGCACTGAAACTGAGACCGTGATTTAAAATATTCCAACAAACAAAAGCCCAGGATCAGATGGCTAAACAGGCAAATTCTATCAAATATTTAGAGAAGAGCTAACACCTATCCTTCTCAAACTCTTCCAAAATATACCAGAGGAAGGAACACTCCCAAACACATTCAACGAGGCCACCATCACCCTGATACCAAAACAAGACAAAGATGTCACAAAGAAAGAAAACTACAGGCCAATATCACTGATGAACACAGATGCAAAAATCCTCAACAAAATACTAGCAAACAGAATCCAGCAGCACATTGAAAGGATCATACACCATGATCAAGTGGGATTTATTCCAGGAATGCAAGGATTCTTCAATATATGCAAAGTGGATGGACCTAGAGTCTGTCATACAGAGTGAACTAAGTCAGAAAGAGAAAAACAAATACCGACATATACATATACCGCCAACACGTATATATGGAATCTAAAAACGAAATGGTTCTGATGAACCTAGGGGCAGGACAGGAGTAAAGACCCAGACGTAGAGAATGGACTTGAGGACATGTGGAGGGGGAAGGGTAAGCTGGGACTAAGTGAGAGAGTGGCATGGACATATATACACTGCCAAATGTAAAATAGGTAGCTAGTGGGAAGCAGCTGCACAGCACAGGGAGATCAGCTCGTTGCTTTGTGGCCACCTAGAGGAGTGGGATGGGAAGGGTCGGAGGGAGATGCAAGAGGGAGAAGATATGGGGATATATGTATACATATAGCTGATTCACTTTGTTATACAGCAGAAACTAACACAACTTTGTAAAGCAATTTTACTCCAATAAAGATGTTTAAAAAAAAAGTTGGTGATGACAAGACACTCTTCTTGTATATAGCACTACCCTTCACACAAAATTAATTAAAAAATACATTTAAAGGAAAGGAATAAAAATAAAAGATGGTGAAGGTATCATGAGTTCTTGGAGAACTCAATAGTAGAATTATTGCATTTGAAGTCGTTCTCAGGCAGTCATCCTGTTGAAATGTTACTTACTGTTCAAGTCTCATTTCAAATTCTAGCTCTTCTAGGGAACCAACTAAAGATAGGTTTCTCTTTCTTTACTGCTCCCTACACATGCACTTTGAACCTTTTCGAGGCAGAGGTGCGTGCCACTGATGTTTACACCTCCTACGCTGATTAACACAGCACCTTGGCACATAGTAGGTGCTTTGTATTGAGAGTCACTACTCTCTGGTTTTGACTTGTATCTATAATAAGACTTTCCATTATACGGCACTTGAGTTTTCAAAATGTCTATGCATTTTACCTCATTTGATTCCCACAATATCCTAGGATGAAGAGAATAACTAAAAACTCAAGAAGGTTCAGTGGCTTTCCAAAGGCCAAAAGTAATGAAAATTGACACTAGGATTCATATCTTCAGACTCCCATCTAAGAGCGCTTTTTCTGTTACAGTGCATCTGTTTGTCAAATGCTGGGAAATTTTTAAATAAAAAGTACTATCTGGCACCACATCATAACACTGTTTGTTGTCCCTTCAAACACTGAAGTGCTCAAAATAAGACAGGCCTATCTGAATCCCGACTGGGGAGATTTCATTGGTGAAATACTATCAGGCCACTTTATCTATGAGGTAGCCATAGAGCGTGGGCCCCAAAACTGCGTTATAGCAAGGCTTCAGTATATTTATAGTTTTTAGTCACTAACAGGAAGAAAACTGCTTTGGAGAAAAATCTGTATACCTCACAAACAATATAAATTCTGCTATTTGGGAGTGATTTAAATCATGTTACATATAATTCATCTGGGGAGACTCTCCAGCTTGAGGAAATTCACTTGGGCACAAAATGTACATAAGGAGGATTAGTGAGAAATCTAATTTTGCAGATGTATTGAGTGTATTTCAAATCTGGATTTACATATAGAAAGGAAGTTTGGGAAGAGGAGCTTTGAGAATGTTAACCATCACGCACTCTTTCCTAACAGAAGCTGAAGTCTTGATCATTTTTAATCTCAGTATCCTAATCTAACCTACAAGAAATTCTTTAGAATTAAGGAACAATGGTGTGACAATAAATCTATTTTGTCTGTAAAGAGGAGCAGAGATGAGCAGGTAGCTCATTAAACAATGGAAAGAAATGAAATACCTTTCAGTTAACTGCAATGGGAAGAAGCAAGTAAGTACCTGTCTCTGTTGAGCTTAACAGACCTTTAAAGTGAGTCTTTGTGTTGTTACCATATCTCATCTCTGACAGATCAAGAGCATTTGCCTCTCAAGTATCTAAAGTGGAACATTATACTCCAGAACATAAGAGATGACCTCATCGATCAACCAATGTCACCAAGATTTCCCAAAGAACTTCAGAAAAAGAAGAGGTAAAAGAAACCAGCTCAATCAGTAAATCAGATTCTATTCTAGAAGATGAACTAGGAAGAAGACACTTTGATTGGAATCCAAAGGCATCTTTTGGCATGTCGGCATTAGATACTCTTCGGATATGAGAGGGCTGAAAGTAATTAATAAAAAAATTTTTTAAAGCATTTCTTATCTGGACCAAAGCTTCTTAAAAAATACAGCATGGTAACTATAGTTAATAATACTGTATTGCATACTTGAAGGTTGCTAAGAGAGTAGATCTTAAAAGTTCTCACTGCAAGAAAAACAATTTTTTTTTTCTATCTATGTAAGGTGATGGATGTTGACTAGACATATTGTGGTGATGGTTTGGCAATGTATACAAATATTGAATCATGCTGTGCACCTGAAACTAATATAATGCTATATGTCAAATATACCTCAATTTTTTAAAAAAAGATAACAACATGCCCGGCCCTGAAAAATCTAATTTAAAATAATCCCGCAAACAATAAATATTAACATTGGGTGAAAATGAAGTATGATTATGACATATCACAAAAATCTGCTTCTCTAAAATGATCCTGAAGGCGTTTTATGCAAGGTAGTAGAGTCACGCTAGACGACTAAGTATGTTTTATGCCAAAAGTAAATAAGGTGTTCACAGACCATTGCTAATAGAACTATATTGTAGAAATACCACAAAATTCCTTATGGCATTTTTAGTTACTCTGAAGATTCTTCTCCTTCTGCCATAAATAGCAGTCTAAATGCTGTGAGCAGCTATTAAATAATTATGGGGCTCTAACCCATAGGAGACTGCAATGATTATGGATGAAATACATTTTAGTCATGAAGCTTTGCGACACTTCATGAAAGAAACAAATGCCATGAAAATACTCAAGGAACTTTCAAATAACGACTTGCATAAGATTTTCCACTGCCCACCCCTTTATTATGGTGTTTGATAAATATTAACAGACATGACAAGGTTTGGTATATGAAGAAACAAAAAACGCCTACCCTTCAGTCCTACCTCCCTCCTCTAAAAGAAGTAGCTCCATATATTTAAAATGAATAATAAATTGGCTCAGATTGACTGCCAACTCTGTCATAAGTGGTCCCAGCAGAGCTGGAGTTGCTGCAGTTTCAATGAGTGCCAACTGGGAAGACAGATGTGTGACTGCAGCATTGCCATCAAGCCAACCTCGAAATAATGCCGTAAATTTGTATAAAGAGAAAGACAAGAGAGGGAACTAGTATTTGACTATAGTCACTATTAACTCTCAATTAGCTATATTAATCATGAGGAAAAGAAGCAAAGAAAATGTTAAAAAATGGATAAGTATCAAATTTTAAAACTGGTCAATAGCAGCACATGTTCAGACACTCCCTTAATTCAATACCCTTAAACTTATCTCTTCCTAGTTTGGTTCCATCAGTCAGTTCTATGTGGGTTAGAGGAAGAAAGGGGCCTGGTTCTCTGCTTACTCATAGATATTGAAAAGTTGATTGGACAGTGTAATATTTTAACATATAAACTGTAGTGTATGATTTTCAAATCACTTTTAAAGATAAGCTGATTTTTAAGTTAAGTACATAGCATAACAGTTATGTTTTATAGCAGAAAAAAATTTGTACTGTCATTAAAGATATCAAATCATAAAAATATTTCCCAGAAACCTTCCAAGATAGAGATTTTGGCTTTAAAACCATTTTATTTAAAACAAGCCTTACTGTTAGAGATTTCTCTTTAATTAAAAAAATTACATTATTTCTATTGTTAAAACAACACATGTATTAGTTTTTTTATAACTATTATTTGGATGTGAATAAAGAGACTCATTAAGAAGTTTAACCTTAAAACTTCTCAGTCTACAGACCGTTTCAGCAGACATGACCCCTTAATTATTAAAAAGTAAAATAAACCAACAACAAGAAAAACCTTCTCTTAGCATGATTAAATCCTGCCACTCTCCATTCCTTGATCATGTCTTTTCCTGATATGAAAAGGAAAGGTTCCTTGTGGGAACAGCAAAAAAGGAGCCCACGGTATCAAGAATCACCAGGCTTTTTTCCATTATCATGGCTTCCCCATCTAATTTGGGAACCTGTATGAGCTCTCATTGCCCCTCCAGCTCAACTCAAATTTTAGCAGAAAAGTAACTCCAAGTAATCATTACTCTCCATTGTCTTACCCTTTTTACCCTGTGTTGACTGAAACTTTACTCAGACACCTAGAACTTACATCCTACTCAAGTACTACCATTATCATACTTTGAAAACCCATGTCCTCTACTGTTAGGTAAATGATTAAGATTTGTTTTTATATCCAGTGATGCCTACATTAGAATTGTTTCAAGAGCATACCAGTAGAAAGAATACTGTTCTGATAATTAGGAAATTTAGATTCTGGTCCTAACTCTGCCACTAATTAACTGTGTGTTCTTGGGGAAGTCATTTAACTTCTCTGAACCACAGTTTCTTCATTTACATAATAAAGTAAGTTCTTTGTAGCACTAACAACCTTAATTTTATTAGTAGGAAAACAACTGGCTGAGAGCCTTGAGATTTCATTTATGACAAAGAGGATCTCAGCCAAGAGAAAAAAATCACTATAATCTTTCTTTACCTAATTACATTTTGACACCCCCCCAACTCTATCCAAGAAGCATTGCTCATTGTAGGAAAATATGCAACAGAGAGGAATACAACTGAGTCAAACTTTGTATGATCTCATTCCTCAGTGTTTTCTAGCCACTGACATTCTCCCACATCTCAGCTGTTCTTAACAACTTCTCTAGGTAAGTGGTTTTCAATGATAATCTATGCGGAACTGCTTTCTCTAGACTCATTTAATAGCTACCTTTTGAACCATATGACCATCCTTGTCCTTCTCCTTACCCCGCGCCTCCTATATACAGTAAACTCTGACAACCAGTTCTGCTGCTGTCATTTACTGAGCACCAACCATGAGCCAGGCACTGCTCAAGGAAAGTTCAATTTTGCTTCCTTTAATCCTTACAAAAGCCCTAAAAGGTAAATATTAGCCCTCATTTTTAAAATAAGGATACAGACTCAGAGAGATAAAGTAACAGTTGAGCTCACACAACTATTAAGTAGTAATACCTTGACTTGAATCCATATCTGTCTGACTCAGAAACCTCTCCCTCTCAGGTAATTAATACTAAAGCAATATAGAATTTAACTTCCCTCTGATGATTCAAAACACAGTTTAGAAAGCAACAGAACACAGAAAAGAAAGAAGTAAAGATGGATGATGATGATATAGGTATGTTTGGAAGGGAAAGAAGCAAAAGAAGTTCATGGTTGATGACCTCTATTAATGTAGAGAATGAGGAATCTATAAAGCCAAACAAGATTTGTATTATTTTCATACTACATCTTTAAAAGTAGTAACTCTGATTGGCTAACTAGCCCCCATTTGTCTCAATTACTGAGGTCTCAATATATTCCATATTTAGGCAAAAGCCTATAAAAATCACTTTCCACCAATTTTTATTTTAAATCTATTAAAAAGTTGAGAGAATAGTAAAAGTCACAAACTTATATACCCTTTTACTGGATTAACCCACTGTTACCATTTTGCCACAAATCGCTCCATCTTTTTCTCTCCACAAATGATTTTGGTTGAACCACTTGAAACAGAACTAGAGATATGACACTTCTCTAAATAACGTAGCATGCAGCTTCTAAGAATAAAAATATTTTCCTACATAACCACAGTAAGACATATAAGAAAATAAAAAACTCCTTAATATTTAATGTGTAGTCCAAATTCAATTTCCCCAATTGTTCTAAATAATGTCTTCTTGGCTTTAATCCAGTATCTAATCAAACTTAATATGGTAGACTTGATTGTTATATTTCTTTTAATCTACAAAATCCTCTCAATTTTTTCGTTTTGAGTCTTTTGGTTTCCCATGACTGATTTTTCAAGAGTCCAAGCCAATTATCTTTCAGAATGTCTCACGCATAGACTGATTATTTTCTTGTGACTTGACTCAGTTAAACATTTTTGGTAAGAACACTACATTTTCTTCCAGAATGTCTCACACATAAAATGTCTGATTATTTTCTTATTATTAGACTCAGGTTAAACATTTTTTTTTTTTTTTAATTTATTTTTTGTGGTACGCGGTCCTCTCACTGTTGTGGCCTCTCCCGCTGCGGAGCACAGGCTCTGGACGCGCAGGCCCAGCCGCTCCGCGGCATGTGGGATCTTCCCTGACCGGGGCACGAACCCGTGTCCCCTGCATCGGCAGGCGGATGCTCAACCACTGCGCCACCAGGGAAGCCCAGGTTAAACATTTTTAAAAACAATACTACATATGGAATATTGTGCACTTCTCATGTCAGATCAAGAGGCAAACAATGTCATTATCCCACTATTGGTGATATTAGATTTGATCACTTGATTGAAGTGGTACTTGTCAGCACTGTTGCAAAGGTACATTTGCTCCTTTGTAATTTTTAAGTAATGTGTAGAGTAATATTTTTGAGACTATGCAAATATCCTGTTCCCCAACAATTTTAAATTCAATGGTTTTAGCATCCCTTGATGACCCTTGCCTGAATCATTCAATCATTGAGCTGGGGCTACAACATGGTGGCTTTCTCATTAAATTGTACAATTAAAATGAATGTATATAAATTAAATTAAAATGAGGTATATAAATTATACCTAAATAAAATTTTAAAAATAATTCAGTAACTTGCAATTTATATTTGGTTCATTTCCTGCTAGTATATTTTTTCTGCCAAGAAATGACTGACAGTTGAAACATTTTATAAATGAGGCCGAGTACTCAAGATCAGGGAAAGCTTAATAAATGTATTCTGTTGAAAGTGTTTTTAATGGTGGTTCTCTAATCCTATCATTCCTTCTATAATTATTAGCTGCCATGGGTCTATAAAGACTTTTCCCTGTACCTTCCATTTCTCTCTCTCTGTCTCTCTCTCTCTGTCTCTTTTTTTTTTGGAGTATCACTGTGGACTCATGAGTTTTTCTCCCTCCATGTGTTATAATCCATCACTGTCATTATTCTTTTTGATGTTGAAACCTGATTTGGCCAGCAGAAGCCCATTAAAGCACAATCTTGTATCCTGATATAATCTCATAAGTCGTTGAACAATCTTTGTTTTCTGGCATGAAAAGTGCCAAACTCACCCTGTACTTCCCCTGCCTGAGACCTGAGATCAGATATTTCTCCAAGGTTCCTTTTAATCGTAATGTTATTTAGAAACCAAGATCTAGGTGTTAGATGTGCTCACTGCTATCAGGATGTGTCATTGCTTCTTGGCCCCTTCCATGTACAGAAAAAGGAAATAGGAATTCATACTGATGTTTGCAATTCAAATTTATAATAAAAATATGAAAGGAAGAAAACTATATCTCTTTTATCTTTCAATGAAAATCTTGGTTTCTATTATCAATATACTCGTGCATTTGCTTTCTACTGTAATATATATAATGGTAGTAATATTATACCACATGCATATATAATACATAGTATAATTCTGAAACTAACGATAAACTTACTAAGATAGCTTAAGATTTCTTTGCAGTTCTTTTTATCATTAAGATTACATCCTACCAAGGATGCATCATCAAGAACACTATGTACAAAAGTTATCTGAGCTGCACGTTTATGTTATAGATTAGTTACACAGGTTTATTTGTTTTCATTTCGTATTCAATTTTAGCATTTGTCTTTCTTCCCATTATTTTTGGCTTAATTTAAATTTTTGAGTATTTAAACTTTTATATGGTCCAGAAGTCAAAATTGTATAAATAACAGAAGTACTGTTTCTATTCCTATCTCCTCCACCTCATTCCTAAACATCCCCTATTTTCATCAGTTTCTAGTTTATCCTTCCTGTGTTTCATTTTATAAAAATAAGCAATTACGGTTCTTCAGAATTAATATAGACATACCATGTGTTAAATAATACCCCTACAACTGAGCTCTTATTTGAGTGTGGTCATGGTGCACAAAACCTAACTTGTATCACATTTTCTACTTACAGATAACTTGGGGTACAAATAAACTCCCACCTGAAGTCTGATGAATCCATTGTAGAAAGTCCATATGAGCATTCAGAATTTTGCAGATCTGCTGGAGCTAAAAACACACACAGGATTTTTAGATTATGATTTTTCTGATATGGTAAATTAAAAAAACATAAAAAATTGAAATTAGGAAGTTATTTTCATTTCTTCTGGTAAGAAATTGACTGAGAATGTGCTAAATATTAATTGCATGTTTTTTTTTGCTATTTTATATTTGTAATGTTCATTACATCTATATATTAGTTCAATCTATTTTGTAACTGTCAAGAATTCAACTTCTATAATTCAATAAAACACTGACTTCTATAGTACAAAAATAAGTAAAGAACATTAAGAGACATTTGACAGGACAAGAAATTCATATAATATTTTTTAAAATATTTAAAAAGGTAATCAACTTTTTAATTGAGGTATAACTGACATATGTAACATTATATTAGTTTCAGGTGTATACAGTAATGATTTGATATTCATATGTATTGTGAAATGATCACCACATTAAGTCTAGTTAACATCCACCATACAGTTACAAAAAAAATTTTTTTTGTGATGAGGACTTTTCCAATCTATTCTTTTATCAATTTTCAAATATATAATACAGTATTATTATTAACTATAGCCACCATGACTTATTTATTTTATAACTAGAAGTTTGTACTTTTT
>NW_020173156.1:0-892 GCF_003031525.2 Neophocaena asiaeorientalis asiaeorientalis
TTATTTCCACTATTTTATCTTCCAGGTCACTTATCCGTCTTTCTGCCTCATTTATTCTGCTATTGATCCAATCTAGAGTATTTTTAATTTCATTTATTTTGTTTTTCATCATTGCTTGTTTCATCTTTAGTTCTAGGTCCTTGTTAAATGTTTCTTGCATTTTCTCTTTTCTATTTCCAAGATTTTGGATCATCTTTACTATCACTATTCTGAATGAATTCTTTTTCAGGTAGACTGCCTATTTCCTCTTCATTTGTTAGGTCTGGTGTATTTTTATCTTGCTCCTTCAACTGCTGTTTGTTTTTCTGTCTTCTCATTTTGCTTATCTTACTGTGTTTGGGTCTCCTTTTTGCAGGCTGCACGTTCGTAGTTCTCATTGTTTTTGGTGTCTGTCCCCAGTGGCTAAGGTTGGTTCAGTGGGTTGTGTAGGCTTCCTGGTGGAGGGGAATAATGCCTGTGTTCTGGTGGATGAGGCTGGATCTTTTCTTTCTGGTGGGTAAGTCCACGTCTGTTGGTGTGTTTTGGGGTGTCTGTGGCCTTATTATGATTTTAGGCAGCGTCTCTGCTAATAGGTGGGGTTGTGTTCCTGTCTTGCTAGTTGTTTGGCCTAGGGTGTCCAGCACTGTAAATTGCTGGTCGTTGAGTGAAGCTGGCTGCTGGTGTTGAGATGGAGATCTCTGGGAGATTTTCGTAGTTTGATGTTATGTGGAGCTGGGAGGTCTCTTGTGGACCAGTGTCCTGAAGTTGGCTCTTCCACCTCAGAGACACAGCACTGACTCCTGACTGGAGCACCAAGAGACTTTCGTCCACATGGCTCAGAATCAAAGGGAGAAAAAGTAGAAAGAAAGACGTAGTAGAAGTAGAAAGAAAGAAAGAAAGGAGGGAGGGAGAG
>NW_020173157.1:0-405 GCF_003031525.2 Neophocaena asiaeorientalis asiaeorientalis
TCCCTGTGCTATGCGGCTGCTTCCCACTATCTATCTATTTTGTGTTTGGTAGTGTATATATATCCATTTTTAATTGAAGCATAGTTGATTTACAATGTTGTGTTAGTTTCAGGTGTATAGCATAGATTATAAAACTGAATCACTGTGTTGTACACCTGAAACTAACACAGTGTTGTTACTCATTAACATATATATATGTATATATATTCTTTTTCAGATTATTTTCCCTTATAGGTTATTACAAAATATTGAGTATAGTTCCCTGTGCTATACAGTAGGTCCTTACATATTTGTATTTCTCTGCCTGGCTTCCTTCACTTAGTATGATCATCTCTAAGTCCATCCATGTTACTGAAAATGGCATAATTTCATTCCTTTTTACAGCTGAGTAATATTCCATTGTAT
>NW_020173158.1:0-440 GCF_003031525.2 Neophocaena asiaeorientalis asiaeorientalis
ATATCTAGTCTCATAGTGTTGTGGTCGGAAAAGATACTTGGAACAATTCCAATTTTCTTAAATTTGCCAAGGCTTGACTTGTGACCCAAGATATGATCTATCCTGGAGAATGTTCCATGAGCACTTAAGAAAAATGTGTATTCTGTTGTTTTTGGATGGAATGTCACTATAAAGATCAATGAAGTCCATCTTGTTTAATGTTTCATTTAAAGCTTGTGTTTCCTTATTTATTTTCATATTGCATGATCTGTCCATTGGTGAAAGTGGGGTGTTAAAGTCCCCTAGTATGAATATGTTACTGTCGATTTCCCCTTTTATGGCTGTTAGTATTTGCCTTATGTATTGAGGTGCTCCTATGTTGGGTGTATGAATATTTACGATTGTTATGTCTTCTTTTTAGATCGATCCCTTGATCGTTATGTAGTGTCCTTCTTTGTCCC
>NW_020173159.1:0-4851 GCF_003031525.2 Neophocaena asiaeorientalis asiaeorientalis
TCTTTAAATGTTTGGTAGAATTCATCAGTGAAGCCATCTGGGCTTAGATTTTTCTTTGTGGGTAGTTTTTGGTTATTAATTCAGTGTCTTTACTTGTTATAGCTCTGTTCAGATTTTCTGTTTTTGAGTCTGTTTTGGTAGTTTGTATCTCCCTAAGAATTTGTCCAGTTTGTCTAAATTATCTGATTTATTGGCATGTAATTGTTCTAACAATGATTTGTTTTACGTGTTTTTATGCATATCAATTGCTCAAATCTTTACAATAATTCTATAGAGGAGGTAATATTATGACCTTAATTTTACAGGTGAAAAAAGTGAAGCATAGAGCATTAACTTGCCCAAGGTCACCCAGCCAGTAAATGGAGGAGCCAGGGTTTGGATCCAGGCAGTCTAGATTCAGAATGCATGCTCTATCATAACTAGACTATCTGAAGACTACTTCTAAAAGTTCTCATCAGGAGGGACCTGGAACCTATCTGGTCAGATGGAACCTTTTGAGGCACTTCCTTTTCTTTTTTTAAATAATTCAGTAATTAAAAAAAATTGTATTTATAGAGTTGTATAGCCATCACCACCATCTAATTTTAGAACTTTTTCAGCACCCCCCCAAAGAAACTCATACCTATAGTCCCTTCTCTTTCCCAGTCCCTTTCTACCTTCCTCCCTACCCTTTCCCAGCTTCAGGCAACCACCAACCTATTTTCTGTTATGGATATACCTCTATGGATATGTCTCCTCTGGATGTTTCATATAAAAGGAATCATATAATATCTAGTCTTTTGAAGGTACTTACTCTTGTTCAGACTGATCATATTTACCTTTAATTCTCTCCCTTTTCTTATTCTGATTTCTAGTCATCCAGAGATTTGGTCACACCAGGTTAGTCACTCTGATTGGATATGCAGTCCTATTCAAAACAAAGCTTTGCATCTGACACATGTGAACAAATGTTTATTTTGGTCTTTTTTATTATCTCCACTAGGAAAGCATCTTGTGAATAGCCTAGAGTGAAAGGAATATGGTTAGATACCATGAACAATAAGTACCAGCCCAACTTTCTCTTATAAGCCTTTTATAAGCCTCTCTCTTATAATCCTCTCTCATAAGCCTTTAAACAATATTAATTTCAACCTGAATTTTATCAGATGCCTGGTGCTGATAGACAAACACAGATAAATGCAGCTAGTGAGGGAGACATATATAAGCCAATCACTCATACAATGTGGTAAGTATTATAATAAAAGCCTTTGTATATAAATAAAGTTAATAAATCATATATGAGAAAGCATAAATAACATGGATTTCAGGGGAAATTTTTTAGAAAAGTATGGGGACCTAGGTCATAGAAACTATACTGTGTGCTACTTAGTTGATTTACTATGGTACCTATTGATTTTTACCCTCTAGTCTGTCTCTTGGGGTTGAAGCCCTTTCCACTTCCATACATTTAGTAAGTAGAGTGACAAAACGAGATGGTAGGTGAGGATTCTAGGAACTACATTCTTCTTACCCAGACATTGTTTCCTTTACAGGTATAATAAGCTGGAACTCTCACCAGTAGTAGTCTCAACCACCATGGTACCAAATATTATAGATAAACCATTCATTCTGGAGATATCTACCAGCTCCAAGACACCCACTACTGAGGAGGCATCTCTTTTCAAAAAGCCATTCATTTTAAAAGAGGAACCCACTACTGAGGATACAATCCTCATCAAGAGGTCATTAAAGAAGAGCACAAATCAGAGGGAGGTGTCCCTCTTAGAGAAGCCACTATCCTTGCAGGAGGAGACTGACAGTGATGTTGTAGAGCCAGTGACTTTTGGGGAGAAGCATAAAACTGAGAAGGCAGCCATCAACAAGAGTACATTATCTTTAAAGAATATGTGCACACATCAGGGGAAGCAGTCCTGCACGAGGGAGGAGTTGGCATTGCAGGACATCAGTGTTGAAGAGGATTCTTTCTTTATGGAGCCCATGAACTTTAGGAAGAAGCCTAAAACTGAGGAGGCAACCCCCACCAAGAAGCTGTTATCTTTAAAGAAAAAGTGTACCACTCAGGGGAAGATGTCCTGTATGAAGAAGCCACTAGTATTGCAGAAGATCACCTCTGAAGAGAAGTCACTCGCTAAGGAGCTGTTGTCTTTTAAGAGAAAGCCTACCACTGAGAAGGAGTGCCTTTTCCAGGAGCCATCTGCATTGCCAAAGAAGCACACCACTGAACAAGAGGTGTCCATCTTGAAGAAATCATTGGCCTTTCAGGAGAAGATCGACACTGAAGAGGATTCCGTCTTTAAGGAAACATTGGCTTTTAAGAAACAACCTACCACAGTGGAGACAACCTTCACCACAAGGCCATTATCTTTAAAGAAGAAGTGCACTACTCAGGGGAAGATAGCCCACTTGAAGAAGCCATTAGTATTGCAGAAGACCATCTCTGGAGAGAAGGCACTCATTAAGGAGTCATTGTCCTTTAAAAAGAAGCCTACCACTAAGGAGGAGTCCCTCTTCCAGGAGCTATCTGTGTTGCAAGAGAAGCACACCACTGACGGAGAGGTTACCCTTCTGAAGAAGCCAGAGGCATTGCAGGAGAAAAAGGATGGCGAAGATGAATTTCTTATGGAGCCAATTTCCTCGAGGAAGAAGCATACTACTAAGGAGGCAACCCTTTCCAAGAAGCCATTACCTTTAAAGAAGAGGCATACTACTCGGGGGAAGAGGTACCGCTTGAAGAAGCCACTAGTATTACAGAAGACCACCTCTGAAGAGAAGTCACTCATTAAGGAGCCGTTATCCCTTAAGAAGAAGCCTACCACTAAGGAGTCCCTTTTCCAAGAGCCATCAGCATTGGAGGAGAGGCACACCACTCAGGAGGAGTTGTCCATCTTGGAGAAGCCGTTGGTATTGCAGAAGACTCCAACTGCGGAGGAGTCCCTTTTAAGGGAGGCTTTGGCTTTTAACAAGAAGCGTACCATTGAGGAGGCAACCTCCTCTAATAAGCTGTTGTCTTTAAAGAAGAAGTGTACCAGTCAGGGTAAGATGTCCTGTTTGACCAAGCCACTAGTATTGCAGACCATTTCTGAAGAGAAGTCACTCATTAAGGAGCCATTATCCTTTAAAAAAAAGCCTACCACTGAGGAGGAGTCCCTCTTGAAGAAACCATCTGCACTGCAAGAGAAGCACACCATTCAGGGGGATGTGGTCCTCTTAAAGAAGCTATGGGCATTGCAGGAGAATATAGACAGTAAAGATGAATTTCTTATGGAGCCAGTGTCATTTAGGAAGAAACATACCACAGATGTGGCAGTCTCTACCAAGGAGTCATTATCTTTAAAGAAGAAAAAGTGTACCACTCAAATGACGATGCCTATCTTCCAAGAACAGTTGGACTTGCAGAATATGATTGGTGAAGGTGAGGACTCTTCCTTTATGGAGCCAATGTCATTTAGGAAGAAGTCTTCAACTGATGAGACAATTCTAACCAAGACACCGGTATCTTTAAAAAAGAGGCAAATCACTCGGGGGAAGACGTTCCTCTTAAAGAAGCCACTGGTCATAGAGAAGACTACCTCTGAAGAGGAGTCACTCTTTAAGGAGCTGTTGCCCTTTAAAAAAAAGTCTACAACTGAAGAGTTCCTCTTCCAGGATCCATCTGTACTGAAAGAGAGGCACACCACTCTGCAAGAGGTGTTCCTCTCAGAGAAGCCATTGGCCTTGCAGGAGAATATCACCACTGAAGAAGAATCATATATTAAGGAGCCATTGACCTTGGAGGAGAGGTCTACCACTGAGGAGGAATTCCCCTTTCAGGAGCCATTTTCATTGCATGTTAAACCTACCAACAAAGATGAGTCCCTCTTCAGGAAGTCTTTTGCCTTGCAGAAGACTGATAACAAAGAGGACTCCTTGAAGGCACTGTTGGCTTTGCAGGACAAAAGCACCACTGAAGAGGAATTCCTTTTCAAGAAACCATTGGTTCTGAAGGAAGAGCTCTCCACTGAGGTGGCAGTGAGCATAGAGGGGCAATTATCTTTAAAGAAGAAGCCCACTGCTCAGGGGGAGGTGTTCCTCTTGAAAAAGCAGTTAGCCTTGCAAGAAAACATCACCATTGAAGAGGAGTCCCTTATTAAGCAGCCACAGGCCTTGCAGGAGAAGCCCAGCATTGAAAAGGAGACCATCCTGAGGGAGTCCTTGACCTTGCAGGAGAAGCCCATGAGTGAGAAAGAGACCCTCTTCGAGGAGCCCTTGGCCTTGCAGGAGAATCCCACAATTGAGGAGGAGGCTATCCTGAAGGAGCCCTTGGCCTTGCAGGAGAAGCCCAGCAGTGAGAAAGACTTGTCTTCCAAGGAGCCATTGGCCTTGCAAAAGAATCTCACTCACAAAGAAGACACCTTTATCAAAGATTTCATCATCCTCCAAGTTGAAACCAGCCCACTTGTGTCTACCGCTGCCCCTGACTCTAGAACAGGCTTGTCCAGCACTGTCACCATGTCCAGTGTGGGCAAGTTCAGTACCACAAGCCAGTCCAGTACTTGTGAATCCAGTTCCAATGAACCTTTCTCATCTCAGGACAAGAGATCAGAGAAGGAGGTATTCTGCTTTCTTTCTTCTTAAATTAGATGAAGTGTTCTTTGTTGTCCTGGAGGTGGCTGCTAGCAAAGAGATTTTTTTTGCCTTCCTAAGCAATTGGTATTAAATCAAGTTGGCCTTGTAGAATCTCTTGACTTTGTGATTGGCGTAGTGATGTACCTGAGCAATTAGAAAGTGTTTATTCCAGGAATACCCCCAAGGGTCTGGAATACTGTGTGTGTGTGTGTGTGTGTGTGTGTGTGTGTGTGTGTGTGTATGTAT
>NW_020173159.1:5028-23714 GCF_003031525.2 Neophocaena asiaeorientalis asiaeorientalis
ATATAATATATATACGCTTTTCACTAGTGGTTAGACAATTTCTTTCAGGAAATTGCCTTTCTTAGTAATTGCAATCTGCATTACACTGGACCTTAGCTAAAGATGGGTTAAGTTCACAGAGGCATCTTCCAAGGAAGATGGTTTTTAAGTTGTTAATTGGAAGGACTAAGGGATGAAATTTGGCAAGCAGAAGAAGAAAGACCCCTCTTGTAGGCAGAACAACCTGGTTAAATGTGTAGAAGGGAGGAAAAGGCTAACAAGAAGATGAACTGGGCCAGATCAAAGCACTGAGACATAACAAGGGACCTAGGAAGACAGGTGACATAATTTGAAAGAGTAAGACAAGAATGTCTTTCTTGGAGAATCTTGAGCTTACCTGTAAAAATAGTGTCTGTTTCTTAGGGCAGAGCATGTGTGTACAGGAGGACTAAGCATTTCTTGGTTACTCAACAGTATGAGGATTACAGGGCCAAGGGGTGCTCTGTTATGGCCCAGGACATATAAGGCTTGAGGAACCTTAGGAGAAGATGACAGTGGGAAGAAAGGAGTCATTTTTTATGTATGTGTGCTAAGCTTTCCTTAGAATCTTTCTCTTAATATGTCTTTCTGGTGATTTCCAAGCAGATGACCCCACTGGAGGATATTGACAAGGACCACAGTGATCCATTTTTCAACTCAATATATGCTAAGGATATCTTCAGTTACATGAAGGAGAGAGAGGTGTGTAGGTGGTGAGGGTGAGGGGCAATGATTTCCAGTTCTCATTTTCTCATCACACATCCTTCAAATGCAAGTTTAAAGGGGAGGTAATAATGATGATGAAAACAATATTAGCAGCAACTGACATCTACTTGTAGCATACTATGAGTTAAACATTGTGCTAAGGGATTTATAAACATTATCTTGTTTAATTTTCCCAATAACTTCATGATGGTAGGTATTATTATCTCCTTTTTATAGTTGGAGGAAACTGCTCAGTCAACACAAATAGTATGTGGTAGATCTGGGATATGAACTAAAGTCTAATTACCTTGGAGACCATAAGTCTACACCTCTAATTGCTGAGGAGCTAATCTCAGACACAAAAATTGTCAAGCGGGCTCTTTCTGAGTGACTGCTCTTAGGGATCTTTTCCTTTCTCTGTGCAAGTTTCTGGCATCATATGTAAAACCAGACCTTTTATTCCAGCTCTCCAACCTGGTGAAATTTTCTTTCTCCTTTGAAATCTGCCAGTCTCTTTTACCACTAATATTCATCAATTCCAAATTTTCTTCTGTCTCAGTAGAACAGATGGGACCAAGGTTATCTACTAACTAGAATTTTAGCAAGCCATGCATAAGAGGAAGGATGAATATCTCATCTTCTCTCTAGAGACACAGCAATAGATTAACTGACTCCAGTGCCTGTACTTTTTCTAGTATACCTTGGAGGAAGCAAGAGATTACTATACTAAAAGTGCAGGCCTTAGCTCAGCAGTATTGGTTTCATTGGGGATCTTATGGGAGATTGGGATTGACATATATATTGACATATATACACTAACTAAAATCAATAACTAATAAGAACGTGCTATATAAAAAAATAAATAAAATTAAATTAAAAAAAAGATATGCAGAAACCTAGCCTCACCCCAGACCTTCTAAATTAGAATGTGAATTTTAAAGATCCCCAAGTATCTTTCACATATGCATGTTAAAGTTTGAGAAGGACTCCTCTACACAGCCTGGTATTGTGCTTTAGACTGAATTGCAAAGAAGGGGCAGAATCTCTTTGGTATTCATCTATAGTCATAGGTGTATTCCTGCCCATATTCCATATTCTCCTGGACTCCTCGATATCCACCCTGACACTTAAATATCATGTGTGTCCATTTCCTAAGGATAACTGAAACTTGTCTGGAAAAGGATACTTTTATCTGCCTCTATCTGATACCAGCTGAAAATAATGATTGAGAACCCTGAGGAAATTACTTAGGTTACAATTTTTTTCTGAGATATTAGTTGCAAATATTTTTTCCCAAGTTACAATTTTTGAACTACAGGAAGGGTTTATTTGTTAACACTTCTTTCTTCTTGCTGCCAGGAAAAGTTCATACTTAAAAAATACATGACCAGGCAGAATGATATCAACAGTGACATGAGGGCCATTCTCGTGGACTGGTTGGTGGAGGTGCAGGTAAGCCTGACAACTGCTGCCTTAAGGGGCTGATATTCTCTTTATCAATTATTCATTCAGCATTGCCAGGTCCCAAACGTAGTAAAAATTTACTGGGTCTACAGAGCTGAATAAGCCATGATTCCTGCCCTCAGGGAGCTTATGACCTAGGGGACAAGATAAAACAAGCAGGCAGATAAGAACAATACAAAGTAGAATATACTAAGTACTATAAGAATGTTATTAATAAGACACTCGGAGAACCCAGTGGAAGGAGAGATATTTCTAGAAAAGGCAATGATGGTATGTCAGTTTAATCATTCTCAAAATCCTGTAAAAGTATATCTTGTGATTTGGATAGGGGTTAGTGACAAAGTCTCTCAAGCTTTGGATGGGATGGGTAATAGGAAGAACATTGTAGCCCCAAACAGGGCAGATGGCTGTTTGTTGAGGGTTGGATGTTGAGGGAATATTGTTATGAATACTTAATTATCACTTTATACTAACAAAGGTAGCCCAGAATAGTACCTGGACGTAGTAGGTGTCAATAAATATTTGTTGAATGAATGGAATTGAAAGGATTGCTGTGGAGTTTGCAAGGAAATGTAAAGCATAGTATATGCCCAGCAGAGGCTTACTATATAATTGGGAAGAAAATGTAATATAGTTTAATATCCTTTAAGTACCAGAGTAATGGTTCAGGCTCACTTTGGAGTGACAGACCAGGGAAATGTGGTAGACATGGTATGTTTGAACATCAGCAAAGCATGAAAATGTCATCTTATGGAAATGATGCAAAATAGTAAATTAGATAAGAGTAGAATTTGAGTAAATCTTAAGTAAAATTGATCACAAAGATTGCTGATCATTACCAAGCAAGAAAGAGATTTCTAGTAGACTGCCAGTGGACTTTGTTCTGATCAATATTTTTATAAGTGATGTAGATGAGAACAGAGAAGATCATCTCATCAAATTCACAGATGGCATGAAACTGGGAGTAAGGGTAGGAAATAAATGGATAACAGATAAAACATCTCTAGCAGCTGGAATGATGAACTGAATCTTTTAATAAAAAAGCTTTTGTTGTTATTTTTATTGCACAAAATTCACAATTATTATAGCAAAGTAAGAAATTATAATTACTTATGATCCCACAACCTACAAACAGTGTTAACATTTGTGCGTGTTTATTATCCCCCGCTTTTTTTTAAACATCTTTATTGGAGTATAATTGCTTTACATTGTTGTGTTAGTTGCTGCTGTATAACAGAGTGAATCAGCTATATGTATACATATATCCCCATATCCCCTCCCTCTTGCGTCTCCCTCCCACCCTCCCTATCCCACCCCTCTAGGTGGTCACAAAGCATCGAGCTAATCTCCCTGTGCGATGCAGCTGCTTCCCACTAGTTATCTGTTTTACATTTGGTAGTGTATATATGTCAGTGCCACTCTCTCACTTCGTCTCGGCTTACCCTTCCCCCTCCCCGTGTCCTCAAGTCCATTCTCTACGTCTGCATCTTTTTTTTTGTTTGTTTTTGCGGTACATAGGCCTCTCACCGTTGTGGCCCTTCCCTTTGCGGAGCACAGGCTCCGGACACGCAGGCTCAGCGGCCATGGCTCACGGGCCCAGCCGCTCCGCGGCACGTGGGATCTTCCCGGACCGGGGCACGAACCCGCGTCCCCTACATCGGCAAGCGGACTCAACCACTGCACCACCAGGGAAGCCCTATGTCTGCATCTTTATTCCTGTCCTGGCCCTAGGATCTTCAGAACCATTTTTTTTTAAAGATTCCATATATATGTGTTAGCATACGGTATTTGTTTTTCTCTTTTTGACCTTTGTAACATTTTGGGATTGACTTTTATCACTCACCATAATTCCCTTGAGGTCTGTTCAAGTTGTGTGTATCAATAGTTCATTCCTTTTTATTGCTGAGTAGTATTCCATGGTATGGATGTACCAAGGTTAGTTTAACCCTTCACCCATTGAAGGCCATTTGGGTTGTTTCCAGTTTCTGAGACTGTGAAAAGAACATCTATAAACATTAATTTACAGAGTTTTATGTGAATATAAGTTTTCATTCCTAACAACAATACCCAGGAGTGGGATTGCTGTGTCATATGATAAATGTATGTTTAACTTAATGAGAAAATGCTACAGAGTGACTGTATCATCTTGCACTCTCACCTGCAGTGTATGAGAGTTCTAGCTGCTCTGAATTCCTGGTTAGCACTGGGTATTTTTTTTTTAAACTTTAGCCATATAGATGTGTAGAGGAATCTCACCATAGTTCTAATTTGCATTTACTAATGATGTTGAACATCATACTTGTCATCTGTGTATCCTCTTTGATGAAGTGTCTGTGTCTTTTGCCCAGTTTTAAATTGGGTAGTTTATTTTCTTTGTGTCAAGTTATGAGAGTTCTTTACATGTTCTGGATGCAAATCCTTTGTTGGATGTGTGATTTACAAACATATCCTACCAATCTGTAGTCTTTTGATTCTTTTACCTGTGTCTTTCACAGAGCAAAAATTTCTAACTTTGATAGTCCAGTTTTTCAATGTTTTCTGTATGGATTGCAATTTCTGTGTCATGTCTAAGAACTCTGCTTAAACCTAGGTCATGAATATTTTCTCCCATATTTTATCTAAAAGTTTTATAGCTTTAACATTAAATCTGTAATTCATTTTGAGTTAATTTTTGTATAAGGTATGCAGGTTTTGAAGTCAAGTTTCATTGTTTTGCATATGGATGTCTAATTGTTCTAATACCATTTGTGGAAAAATGTATTTTCTCCACTAAATTGCTTTTGCACCTTTGCCAAAAATCTGTTTGCCTTATTTGTGTGGGTCTATTTCTATACTTTTTTAAAATATTCTGTTTCATTGATCTGTGTCTGTCCCTTTGCCAGTATTGCAGCCTTTATTTCTATAGTTTTATAGTAAGTCTTAAAATGAGGTAACATGATTCTTCCAACTCTATTCTGTCTTTTTTTTCAAAATTGTTTTAGCTATTCTAGTGTCTTAGCCTTTCTAGACAAATTTTAGAATCAGTTTGTCTATATCTACTAAAAAAATCCCGCTGAGGGTTTGATTGGAATTGAATTACATCTTGTGCAGAAAAGAGTTAACGTAACAGGCATGATGCTGCTAGCCTTAGAAAGGCCTGTTTGCAAGGTTGCCCTTTGGCTGGCATCTGGGAACTTGATTGGCAAACAGTTCCCTCCTCGGATATAAAACTTTCTTTAAACACTAAGAGCAGCTCACTGTGCCTAAGTTGTGCAAACAATGTGGTTTATGCTGAACACTCACTCTCCTTCTGGAATTTTGATACATGTCAGTCAGAGCACCTTTGTAACTAGTCCACTAGTGATAACTGTGCCTAAACTCTTTGTGCAAACACTATGGTTTATTCTGAACACCTGCTTTCCTTTTGCGAGTCTGGAACTTTGGTCCATGTTAGGCAGAGTGTTTATGTGACCAGCTCCCAGTAAAATGTTAGGCACTGAGTCATTAATGAGCTTCCCTGTTACACAACACTTTACACGTATTGTTCCAGCTTATTGCTGGAGGAATTAACTGCATCCTGAGAGACTCTGCGGGAATAGGACTCTTGGAAGCTTGCTTCTGGTTTTCACCAATTTTTGCCCATGCTCCTTTTCTCTTTGCTTTGTATCTTTTGCTATAATAAATCATAGCCATGAATGTGACTATGTGCTGAGTCCTGTGAGTCATCCTAGGAATCATTGTACCTGGGGGTGGTCTTGGGGACCCCCAATACACATTTATAGGTGAATTTGAATAGAATCAACATTTTTTTCTATGTTGAATCTTCCAACCCATGAACCATGAATGTAGTATGTCTCTCATGTATTTAGATTTTCTTTGATTTTTTTTTAAAAAAACATACAGATCCTGTACATGTTTTGTTAGATTTATACCCAAATATTTTCTTTTTTGTAAGTATTGTAAATGGTATTTAAAAATTTTTTTGGTTTCCATTTGTACAGTGCCAATATGAAATATTGATATTTGTGTGTTGACCTTGTTTTCTATGATCTTGCTAAAACTCACTTATTAAATCTTAGGAGTTCTTTTTTTGGTAGATTTCTTGAAGTTATCTATATAGACAATTATGTCATTTGCAAATGGAGACAGTTTGATCCCTTTCCAGTCTGTATACATTTAACTTCATTTTTGTGTTTTATTGCACTGTGCAGGACTTCATTATGATGTTGATAGAATCAGTAAGAGTGGACAACCTTGTCTTGTCCCTGAGCTTCGGAATAAAGCAGTTAATCTTTCACCATTAGTATGATCTTAACTGTAGAGTTTTTGCTGCTACCTTTGATCAGGTTGAGAAATTTACTTTCCATTCTTAGTTTGGTGATATATATTTATCATGACAATGTTAAATTTGTCAAACGCTTTTTTCCTGCATCTATTGATTTTGTTTTTGACTTTAGCCTATTGATGTGGTGGATTATATTGATTTTTAAATATTGAAGCAGGCTCATATTCCTGGGATAAACTCCACTTGGTTCTGGAGTATTATTCTTATGTATTGCAAATCTTATATTCTAATATTTTGTTGAGGATTTTTGCATCTATGTTTATGATAGATGTTGGTCTGTAGTGTTCTTTTTAAAAATATTTGTGTACTGTATTTTTCTGGTTCTTTTGTTCTTTCTGGATGAACTAAAGAGCAAACAATGAAGAACAACAAAATAAATGAAATTAAAAATTCTCTAGAAGGAATCAATAGCAGAATAACTGAGGCAGAAGAACGGATAAGTGACCTGGAAGATAAAATAGAGGAAATAACTACAGCAGAGCAGAATAAAGAAAAAAGAATGAAAAGAATTGAGGACAGTCTCAGAGACCTCTGGGACAATATTAAACATACCAACATTTGAATTATAGGAGTCCCAGAAGAAGAAGAGAAAAAAGAAAGGGACTGAGAAAATATTTGAAGAGATTATAGTTGAAAACTTCCCTAACATGGGAAAAGAAATAGTCAGTCACATCTAGGAAGCGCAGAGAGTCCCATACAGGATAAATCCAAGCAGAGACATGCCAAGACACATATTAATAAAACTATCAAAAATTAAATACAAAATAAAAATATTAAAAGCAGCAAGGGAAAAGCAAAAAATAATATACAAGGGAATCCCCATAAGGTTAACAGCTGATCTTTCAGCAGAAACTCTGCGAGCCAGAAGGGAGCGGCAGGACATATTTAAAGTGATGAAAGGGAAAAACCTACAAACAAGATTACCCAGCAAGGATTTCATTCAGATTCGACAGAGAAATTAAAAACTTTACAGACAAGAAAAAGCTAAGAGAATTCAGCACCACCAAACCAGCTTTACAACAAACATTAAAGGAACTTCTCTAGGCAGGAAACACAAGAGAAGGAAAAGACCTACAATAACAAACCTGAAACAATTAAGAAAATGGTAATAGGAACATACATATTGATAACTACCTTAAAGGTAAATGGATTAAATGCTCCAACCAAAAGACATAGACTGGCTGAATGCATACAAAATCAAGACCCATTTATATATGCTGTCTACAAGAGACCCACTTCAGACCTAGGGATAGATACAGACTGAAAGAGAGGGGATGGAAAAAGATATTCCATGCAAATGGCAATCAAAAGAAAGCTGGAGTAGCAATTCTCATATCAGACAAAATAGACTTTAAAACAAAGACTATTACTAGAGACAAAGAAGGACACTACATAATGATCAAAGGATCAATCCAAGAAGAAGATATAACAATTGTAAATATTTATGCACCCAGCATAGGAACACCTCAGTAAGTAAGGCAAATGCTAACAGCCATAAAAGGGGAAATCGACAGTAACACAATGATAGTAGGGGACTTTAACACCCCAGTTTCACCAATGGACAGATCATCCAAAATGAAAATAAATAAGGAAACACAAGCTTTAAATGATACATTAAAGAAGATGGACTTAATTGATATTTATAGGACATTCCATCCAAAAACAACAGAATACTCTTCTCAGGTGTTCGTGGAACATTCTCCAGGACAGATCCAAACTATACAATGGTGGAAAGACAGCCTCTTCAACAAATGGTGCAGGGAAAACTGGACAGCTACATGTAAAAGAATGAAATTAGAACACTCCCTAACACCGTATACAAAAATAAACTCAAACGGTATTAAAGACCTAAATGTAAGGCCAGACACTGTAAAAATCTTAATGGAAAACATAGGCAGAACACTCTATGACATAAATCACAGCAAGATCCTTTTTGACCCACCCCCTAGAGAAATGGAAATAAAAACAAACAAATGGGACCTAATGAAACTTAAAAGCTTTTGAACAGCAAAAGAAATCATAAAGAAGATGAAAAGATGACCCTCAGAATGGGAGAAAATATTTGCAAAGGAAGCAACTGACAAAGGATTAATCTCCAAAATTTACAAGCAGCTCATGCAGCTCAATATCAAAACAACGAACAACCCAATCCAAAAATGTGAAGAAGACCTAAATAGACATTTCTCCAAAGGAGATTTACAGATTGCGACCAAACACATGAAAGGATGCTCAACATCACTAATCATTAGACAAGTACAAATCAAAACTACAATGAGGTATTTCCTCACACCAGTAAGAATGGCCATCATCAAAAAATCTAGAAACAATAAGTGCTGGAGAGGGTGTGGAGAAAAGGGAACCCTCTTGCACTGTTGGTGGGAATGTAAACTGATACAGCCACTATGGAGAACAGTATGCAGGTTCCTTAGAAACCTAAAAATAGAACTCCATATGACCCAGCAATCCCACTATTGGGCATATACCCCGAGAAAACCATAATTCAAAGTCATATACCACTATGTTCACTGCACCTCTATTTACAGTAGCCAGGATATGGAAGCAACCTAAGTGTCCATTGACAGATGAATGGATAAAGAAGTTGTGGCACTTATATACAGTGGAATATTAACTCGGCCATAAAAAATGAAATTGAGTTGTTTGTAGTGAGATTGATGGGCCTAGAGTCTGTCTTACAGAGTGAAGTAAGTCATAAAGAGAAAAACAAATACTATATGCTAAAACGTATATATGGAATGTAAGCAAAAAAAAGTAAGGTTCTGAAGAACCTAAGGGCAGGACAGGAATGAAGACCCAGACGTAGAGAATGGACTTGAGGACACGGGGAGTGGGAAGGTTAAGCTGGGATGCAGTGCGAGAATAACATTGACCTATATACACTACCAAATGTAAAATAGATAGCTAGTGGGAAGCAGCTGCATTCCAGAGGGAGATCAACTTGGTGCTTTGTTACCACCTAGATGGGTGGGATAGGGAGAGTTGGAGGGAGATGTAAGAGGGAGGGAATATGGGGATATATCTATACATATAGCTGATTCACTTTGTTATACAGCAGAAAGTAACAAAACATTGTAAACCAATTATACTCCAATAAAGATGTTAAAAATATAATTTGGGAAGTATTCCCTTCTCTTCTCTTTTCTAGAAGAGATGTGTAGAATTTATGTTATTCATTCTTTAAATGTTTGGTAGAATTCACATGTGAAACCATCTGGGCCTGAAGTTTTTTCTTTTCTCTGAAGAATTTTATCTAAGAATATAATTTCTTTAATAGTTATGAGATTATTCAAGTTATCTATTCATGTCAGATGAAATTTGGAACTTTGTGGTTTTCAAAGAATTGGTCCTTTCATTTAAGTTGTTGTATTTATGTTCATAGCATTTCCTGATTATGCTTTCATTCTTGATATTTGGTAATGTGTGTGTTCTCTCTTTTTGTTTATCAGTCTTGCTAGGAGTTTATCATTTTTATTGATATTTGCAAAGAACCAGGTTTTGCTTTTATTTGTTTTCTGTTTTCAGTTTTATTGATATCTACGCTAATTTTTATTGTTTCCTTTTTCTTGTTTTGGGTTTAAGTTGCTCTTCTTTTCGTAGTTTGAGGTGGAAGATTAGATTATTGACTTCAGACTTTTCTTATTTCCTTTTCATTTAATTTACTTTTTTATTTTTTAATTTAAAAATTTTTCACACACACACACACAGTATTTTATTTTTACAAGAGATAAATAAACTGCCACCAAGCATTATTTCCTGATGATGCACATTCTATCTGGTGTGAGGTGATACCTCATTGTAGTTTTGATTTGCGTTTCTCTAATAATTAGTGATGTTGAGCAGCTTTTCATGTGCTTCTTGGCCATCTGTATGTCTTCTTTGAAGAAATGTCTATTTAGGTCTTCTGCCCATTTTTGGATTGGGTTGTTTGTTTCTTTAATGTTGAGGTGCATGAGCTGTTTGTATATTTTGGAGATTAATCCTTTGTCCGTTGATTCATTTGTAAGTATTTTCTCCCATTCTGAGGTTTGTCTTTTTGTCTTCTTTATGGTTCCCTTTGTTGCGCAAAAGCTTTGAAGTTTCATTAGGTCCCATTTGTTTATTTTTGTTTTTATTTCCATTACTCTAGTAGGTGGATCAAAAAAGACCTTGCTGTGATTTATGTCATAGAGGGTTCTTCCTGTGTTTTCCTCTAAGAGTTTTATAGTGTCTGGTGTCACATTTAGGTCTCGAATCCATTTTGAGTTTATTTTTGTGCATGGTGTGAGGGAGTGTTCTAATTTCATTCTTTTACATGTAGCTGTCCAGTTTTCCCAGCACCACTTATTGAAGAGACTGTCTTTTCTCTGATGTATATCTTTGCCTCCTTTGTCATCGATTAATTGACCATAATTGGTTATGGTTAATCAATTGGTTAATCAATTGGTTAATCAATTGGTTAATCTCTGGGCATTCTATCTTATTCCGTTGATCTATGTTTCTGCTTTTGTGCCAGTACTGTATTGTCTTGATTACTGCAGCTTTGTAGTATAGTCTGAAGTAAGGGAGTCTGATTCCTCCAGCTCCGTTTTTTTCCCTCAAGACTGCTTTGGTTATTCGGAGCCTTTTGTGTCTCCATACAAATTTTAAGATGATTTGTTCTAGTTCCGTAAATGTCATTGGTAATTTGATGGGGATTGCATTGAATCTGTAGTTTGCTTTGGGTAGTATAGTCATTTTCACAATATTGATTCTTCCAATCCAAGAACATGATATATCTCTCCATCTGTTGATATCATCTTTAATTTCTTTCATCAGTGTCTTACAGTTTTCTGCATACAGGTCTTTGGTATCCTTAGGTAGATTTATTCCTAGGTATTTTATTGTTTTTGTTGCAATGGTAAATGGGAGTGTTTCCATAATTTCTGTTTCAGATTTTTCATCATTAGTGTATAGGAATGCAAGAGATTTCTGTGCATTAATTTTGTATCCTGCAGCTTTACCAAATTCATTGATTAGTTCTAGTAGTTTTCTGGTGGCATTTTTAGAATTCTCTATGTATAATATCGTGTCATCTACAAACAGTGACAGTTTTACTTTTTCTATTCCAGTTTCTATTCCTTTTATTTATTTTTCTTCTCTGGTTGCCGTGGCTAGGACTTCCAAAACTGTGTTGAATAATAGTGGTGAGAATGGACATCCGTGTCTCTTTCCTGATCTTAGAGGAAATGCTTTCAGTTTTTCAGCACTGAGAATGATGTTTACTGTGGGTTTGTCATATGTGGCCTTTATTATGTTGAGGTATGTTCCCTCTATGCCCACTTTCTGGAGAGTTTTTCCATAAATGGGTGTTGAATTTTGTCAAAAGCTTTTTCTGCATCTATTGAGGTGATCATATGGATTTTAGTCTTCACTTGGTTAGTATGGTGTATCACATTGATTGATTTGCATATATTGAAGAATCCTTGCATCCCTGGGATAAATCCCACTTGATCGTGGTGTATGATCCTTTTAATGGGTTGTCGGATTCTGTTTGCTAGTATTTTGTTGAGCATTTTTGCATCTATATTCATCAGTGATATTGGTCTGTAATTTTCTTTTTTTTTCTTTTTTTAACATCTTTATTGGAGTATAATTGCTTTACAACGGTGTGTTAGTTTCTGCTTTATAACAAAGTGAATCAGTTATACATATACATATGTTTCCATGTCTCTTCCCTGTTGCGTCTCCCTCCATCCCACCCTCCCTATGCCACCTCTCTAGGTGGTCACAAAGCACCGAGCTGATCTCCCTGTGCTATGTGGCTGCTTCCCACTAGCTATCTATTTTACATTTGCTAGTGTATATATGTCCATGCCACTCTCTCACTTTGTCAGAGCTTACCCTTACCCCTCCCCATATCCTGAAGTCCATTCTCTAATAGTTCTCTGTCTTTATTCCCATCTTGCCCCTGGTTCTTCATGACCGTTTTTTCTTTTTCCCTTAGATTCCATATATATGTGTTAGCATGCACTATTTGTTTTTCTCTTTCTGACTTACTTCACTCTGTATGACAGACTCTAGGTCCAACCACCTCACTACAAATAACTCAGTTTCAATCGTTTTTATGCCTGAGTAATATTCCATTGTATATATGTGCCACATCTTCTTTATCCATTCATCTGTTGATGGACACTTAGGTTGCTTCAGTGTCCTAGGTATTGTAAATAGAGCTGCAATGAACATTTTGGTCCATGACTCTTTTTGAATTATGGTTTTCTCAGGGTATATTCCCAGTAGTGGGATTGCTGGGTCGTATGGTAGTTCTATTTTTAGTTTTTTAAGGAACTTCCATACTGTTCTTTATAGTGGCTGTATGGATTTACATTCCCACCAACAGTGCAAGAGGGTTCCCTTTTCTCCACATCCTCTCCAGCATTTACTGTTTCTAGATTTTTTGATGATGGCCATTCTGACCGACAGCATTTTGTGTTCTGCAATTTTTTGATGATGCCCATTCTGACCGGTGTGAGATGATATCTCATTGTAGTTTTGATTTGCGTGTCTCTAATGATTAATGATGTTGAGCATTCTTTCATGTGTTTGTTGGCAATCTGTAAATCTTCTTTGGATAAATGTCTGTTTAGGTCTTCAACCCATTTTTGGATTGGGTTGTTTGTTTTTTGATATTGAGCTGCATGAGCTGCTTGTAAATTTTGGAGATTAATCCTTTGTCAGTTGTTTCATTGGCAAATATTTTCTCCCATTCTGAGGGTTCTCGTTTGGTCTTGTTTATGGTTCCCTTTGCTGTGCAAAAGCCTTTAAGTTTCATTAGGTCCCATTTGTTGATTTTTGTTTTTATTTCCATTACTCTAGGAGGTGGGTCAAAAGATCAAAAGCTTTCTCTGCATCTATTGAGATGATCATATGGTTTTTCTCCTTCAATTTTTTAATATGGTGTATCACATTGATTGATTTCCATATATTGAAGAATCCTTGCATTCCTGAAATAAACCCCACTTGATCGTGGTGTATGATCCTTTTAATGTGTTGTTGGATTCTGTTTGCTAGTATTTTGTTGAGGATTTTTGCGTCTATGTTCATCAGTGATATTGGCCTTTAGTTTTCTTTCTCTTTGGCATCTTTGTCTGGTTTTGGTAGGGTGATGGTGGCCTCATAGAATGCGTTTGGGAGTGTTCCTTCCTCTGCTACGTTTTGGAAGTGTTTGAGAAGGACAGGTGTTAGCTCTTCTCTAAATGTTTGATAGAATTTGCCTGTGAAGCCATATGGTCCTGGGCTTTTGTTTGTTGGAAGATTTTTAATCACAGTTTCAATTTCAGTGCTTGTGGTTGGTCTGTGCATATTTCCTATTTCTTCCTGGTTCAGTCTCGGCACGTTGTGCATTTCTAAGAATTTGTCCATTTCTTCCAGGTTGTCCATTTTTTCGGCATAGATTTGCTTGTAGTAGTCTCTCATGATCCTTTGCATTTCTGCAGTGTCAGTTGTTACTTCTCCTTTTTCATTTCTAATTCTATTGATTTGAGTCTTCTCCCTTTTTATCTTGATGAGTCCGGTGAATGGTTTATCCATTTGGTTTATCTTCTTAAAAAACCAGCTTTTAGTTTTTTTGATCTTTGCTTTCGTTTCCTTCATTTCTTTTTCATTTATTTCTGATCTGATCTTCATGATTTCTTTCCTTCTGCTAACTTTGGGCTTTTTTTGTTCTTCTTTCTCAATTGCTTTAGGTGCAAGGTTAGGTTGTTTATTTGAGATTTTTCCTGTTTCTTAAGGTAGGATTGTATTGCTATAAACTTCCCTCTTAGAATTGCTTTTGCTGCATCCCATAGGTTTTGTGTCGTCGTGTCTTCATTATCATTTGTTTTTAGGTATGTTTTTATTTCCTCTTTGATTTCTTCAGTGATCACTTGGTTATTAAGTAGTGTATTGTTTAGCCTCCATGTGTGTGTATTTTTTACTGATCTTTTCCTGTAATTGATATCTAGTCTCATAGCATTGTGGTCGGAAAAGATAGTTGATACGATTTCAATTTTCTTAAATTTACCAGGGCTTGATTTGTGACCCAAGATATGCTCTATCCTGGAGAATGTTCCATGAGCACTTGAGAAGAATGTGTATTCTGTTGTTTTTGGATGGAATGTCCTATAAATATCAATTGAGTCCATCTTGTTTAACGTATCATTTAAAGCTTTTGTTTCTTATTTATTTTGTTTTTGGATGATGTTTCCATTGTTGAAAGTGGGGTGTTAAAGTCCCCTACTATGATTGTCAGTTTTACTGTCGATTTCTCCTTTTATGGCTGTTAGCCGTTGCCGTATGTATTGAGGTGCTCGTATGTTGGGTGCATATAAATTTATAATTTTTATATCTTTTTCTTGCATTGATCCCTTGATCATTATGTAGTGTCCTTCCTTGTCTCTTGTAACATTCTGTTTCCAAGATTGTTCATCTTTGCTATCATTATTCTGAATTCTTTTTCAGGTAGACTGCCTATTTCCTCTTCATTCCCAAAGTCCACTGCCTCAATTTTGGGTGATTCGTAGTCTATTCAGGTGGTCCAGAGATACAGGTTACATCAAGTTGATTGTGGAGGTTTAATGGGCTGCTTCTGAGGCTGCAAGGAAAAAATTCCTTTTCTCTTCTTTGTTTGCACAGCTCCTGGAGCTCAGCTTCAGATTTGGCCCTGCCTCTTCATATAGGTTGCCCTCTGGTGTCAACAGGAGGGAGTTAAAGGGGAACTACCATACGACCCAGCAATCCCACTACTGGGCATATACCCTGAGAAAACTATAATTCAGAAAGAGTCATGTAGCAAAATGTTCATTGCAGGTCTATTTACAATAGCCAGGAGATGGAAGCAACTTAAGTATCCATCATCAGATGAATGGATAAAGAAGTTGTGGCACATATATACAGTGGAATATTACTCAGCCATAAAAAGAAACGAAATTGAGCTATTTGTAATGAGGTGGATGGACCTAGATAGAGTCTGTCATACAGAGTGAAGTCAGAAGTACGCCAATAAAGATGTTAAAAAAAAAAAGAGGAGTGGCTGATTCGCGGGCTCTGCCTCCTCAGGCTGCGGAGAGGGAGGTGTATAGAAGGTGGGGTGAGCCTGTGGAGGCAGAGGCCCGAGTGACATTGCAACAGCCTGAGGTGTGCTTTGTGTTCTCCTGGGGAAGTTTTCCCTGGATCACAGGACGCTGGCAGTGGTGGGCTGCATAGGCTTCTTGGAGGGGAGCTGTGGATAGTGATCTGTGCTTGCACACAGGAGTTTTGGTGGCTTCAGGAGCAGCGTTAGCAATTCATGCCCATCTCTGTTGTCTGCGGTGGTTGCCAGCGGTTTGTGCCCATCTCTGAAGCTCTTTTAAGCAGTGTTCTGAATCTCCTCTCCTCGCGCACCCTGAAACAATGGTCTCTTGCCTCTTAGGCAGTTCCGGACCTTTTCCCGGACTCCCTCCCTGCTAGCTGTGGCGCACTAGCCCCATTCAGGAATTGTCTTTTTTTTTCTTTTTTCTGTTTGCCCTACCCAGGTACGTGGGGAGTTTCTTGCCTTTTCGGAAGTCTGAGGTCTTCTGCCAGCATTCAGTAGCTGTTCTGTAGGAGTTGTTCCACATGTAGATGTATTTTCGATGTATTTGTGGGGAGGAAGGTTATCTCCACGTCTTACTCCTCTGACATCTTGAAGATGTCTCCCTATTATCTGAATGCCTCTTTGAAGTGGATGCTTTGGCAATCAGAGCTTAAGTCAGGCACTTGCATTACAAAAAGTCAACCTTCAGGGTTTACACTACAAAGTAGCAAATGGGGAAAGCAAGAATCTAAGTTTTGGAGATGAAAGAGAGAGGGTGTGTTCACTCAAGGTGCTCATAGAGAAGGCAGAGCATCTCCCTCTGATGTAAGATTGGTCACTTACCCAAATGTGTAGGGATAGATAATGCCAGGGTCCTCAAAGGCACTAGAGATGTAGCCAGACCCCTAACTGAATGAGTTCTTGCATTCATAGCAGAGTTTCAGCTGGCCAGGCCTGGTAACACCACTGTCCTCAATATCACAGACCAGGTAATTACACCTATCTGGATGTGCCTTTGGAGTTGGACAATATGTGGATTCCTGCCCTGTTTGTGTGTTCCTCCAGATGACCTTTGAGATGAGTCATGAGACCCTGTACTTGGCAGTGAAGCTGGTAGATCACTACCTTATGGAGGTAATATGCAAGAGGGACAAGCTACAACTCCTTGGTTCCACTGCTTTTCTGATTGCAGCAAAATTTGAGGTGAGCCTGAGTCCATAGGACCTGGAGAAAACTAATCAATCGGTTTCTGTCCAAGCCAGATATATATGTATGTATGTATGTATGTATGTGCATTTACATATGTATGTATATGTGTGTATATGCATGCATGTGTATAATGTGTATGTATATATTATATACATGTATATACATATATATACGCATGTGTGTACATTCGCATGTGTATATTTGTGTGTGTATACAATTACATACATGCACACAAATAACTTTTCCTACCGATTTTTTGTCTTCCTAAACAGGGAAACTGGTGTTGGGTGCAAATGGTGGTGTATTTGTTTCCTGGCGTCAACAAAATTCTCCCTTTTCCTCTTTGAAGATGTGTGTAGGTGGACATATTACTAGTTAGATGGATTGTTCTTTTTAAAGCTTCCTTCTGGACCATAATTTTCTGTCCCCACCCCATTTTCTTCTTCCAGCAACTCCACCTCTGTCTAGTGGAGTCTTGAATTGCTTATATAAGGAGGCATTTCCAAATCTAGGTGCTGGAGACATTTAAGAGAAAATGGCCTTGTGTAGATGGTAGTGAGTCCAAGTAAATTAGTTATTTTTGAAGTAGCAGTATAAAAACAAGTAGCTGGCCTTTGCTTCATAACCATATCCATCTAACTACTTTATCTGAGTCTTTCCTCTTCCTTAGATGCTAAATGTTCTTGTTCTACTCTCATTTTTCCTTCAGATAGGCTAATAGTATAAAACCTTAGGGTTTAGGAACAGAGAAGTAGCAACTTTTATGAGTACAAAAACCTTTAGAACTGTGGATTTGTCTTTGTGTTCCTTACTCAGCTCTATCCCTAACTAGCTTTCTGTTTCCCTTCTTCATTCTCTCCTTTACTCACTAGCTCCTACCTCTATCAGTACCTCCCTCTCTAACTCCACCCCTCCTTTGCTCCTTACTTGCCTCCCTCTCTTGCCACTTCCGGCCCTCCACTTCCGGCCCTCACTGCACTTCCACCCTCTCTTCACTTCTGCTCTCTCTCCACTTCTGCCCTTGCTCCACTTCCACCCTCGCTCCACTTCTGCCCTTTTCCACTTCTGCCCTTGCTCGGTAGCTCCCTTCTTCCCTCCAGCCTTCTTTCAATCCCTTCCTTGATCCCTCAATCCCTGTTTTGTACACTTGCTCACTCCATGCTGGGCCCCTCCCTCCATCCCACCCACCCACTCTCTGTTGCTCTTTCTAACTCTCCTTTTCTCTATCCTTCTCTCGCTCACTCCTTCCCCTCCTCACTTGATCCCTCCTTCCATGACCCTCTCCCTTCCACCCTGGTTCTATCCCTCACTCCTCCATGCCTTCCCACCCACCTACCCACCCCATCACGCCTTCCCTTCTACTCCACCCTCCTCTCTTCCACCCTCCCTCCCTTCCTCCCTTCCTGTCCCTTTCCTTTGTTCACTCTCTTCTCTCCTTCCCTAGCTAATGCTCTTCCCTCTGTCACATCCTCTCTCCCTTCCTCCTCCTTCCCTCTCCTCCCTGTTGCTTCTCTAGTATGTGCTCCCCTCCCTCCTCCTTTGCTTCCTCCTCCCCTCCTCCCTCACCCTTCCTCTTCTGCTGGTTCCTTCTCTCCCCTTCCTGCTTGCTCCTTCCCTCCGTATCTCCCATCCTTGCTCCATGGTACTCTGGCACCATGACTCCCCCCACCTTAACTTCCTTACACCCTCCTTCCCTGTCTCCTTCCTTTGTCCTCCTTCTCTCTCTTCTTCCTTCCTCCCTCCCTCCCTCCCTTGTTCTCCCCATTTCCCTCTCTGGCTCACTTCCTTCTCTACTGTCTTGCTCCCTGGTTCCCTTGCTCCCCCTCACTCCCTGCTCCCTCTCTGCTCAGCTCCCTCTCACTCACTTCCGTGGTCACTCCCTCCCACCCACTCATGCTTGTT
>NW_020173159.1:23762-33197 GCF_003031525.2 Neophocaena asiaeorientalis asiaeorientalis
ATCCTCCCTCCCTCCTGATTGCCCTTGCTCCCTAGCCTCCTCCTTCCCTTTCTTCCTCTTTCCCTTCCTCCTCCCTCACTCTCTCCCTTGTTCCCTGCTTCCCTCTCTAGCTCATTTCCTTCCCTGCTCACTGGCCTCCTGGTTCATTCCCTTGCTCCCCTTCCTTTCTCTTTTCACGTCTCTCCCTTTCTCCTCCTCCCTCCACCTACCTAGGGATGTCCTTGTGGCTTAAGCAAGTGCTCCCTGTCTCAGCCTCAAGGGGGTTAAAAAAGCAGCTGGGGGTTCCTGGACAACCAAGAGCAGGAGGGAGAAGGAGTGTGCAAGGTGCTCTCGTTAGCAAATTTTGGAACAAGGAGCACCCCCTTCTGGTTATCAGGACAAAGGACCTCCACTAAGTTTTTTGGAGCAGGGGTGTCTTCCCCTCACAGGATTGAGAAGTACAGAAAGACTTTTGCAAGGGGAGGTATGGAGATGATATGAGAAGAGAAGAAAGGAAGGAGCCACTGGTGAGTAGAGCAGTAGAAGGGAGAGTTTCTTGTCCTGGTCTTGTCACTAGGTTGCTGTGTGACCTTGAGCAAGTCACTTCCTCTCTCTGGGCCTCAATTTCCCTGTCTGCAAACCCAGAGGGTTGGTCCAGTTTGTGATCTGAAAATAAAGGTGTGAGAAGAAGGCTGGGGTGGGCAGTGAGGTGCAGCTAGAGAAAAGATTCAGGGGTCTTCCCGCCTCCTAGTCCTTTCCCCCAAGCTAAGGTTCAACCTGCAGAGGGCAGGACATGGAAGGGTACCCCAGATTGTGTGTGTGGGGGGTTCTTCTCACCCTTGGCTTGGCTTGGACCTTTCCAGTCTAGCCCCCTTGCACATCTCCCATCCCTTGGTCTTCAGTCTCTGCTTAGGTTCCCTCTGTGCCTATCTCTCTCTGTCTTTCACTGCCTATTACCCCGGCAGTGCCCCCTCCCAAACACCTTTATTCATTCCTTAGACAAGAAAACAAAGTGCGGGCTTATTTTCCATCTCTAGCTCCCTTCCTGTGGTCTCCTTCCCTCTGTTCCCCCAAGAGTAGGCCTTAGATTTCCCATTTCTGGCTCTCACTCATTAGAAGAGAGATCAGTGCTTCCAGTCCCTGTGCCATATTATGCCGCTTCCAGTGCTATAAGAATCTACCACAAGAGGCCCTATCCTCTCTCCTCCTATCTCTGATTTTGTTTTTCAGATGTACTACTCAAAAACCAGAAGCTGGCTCTCACTCATTAGAAGAGAGATCAGTGCTTCCAGTCCCTGTGCCATATTATGCCGCTTCCAGTGCTATAAGAATCTACCACAAGAGGCCCTATCCTCTCTCCTCCTATCTCTCTGATTTTGTTTTTCAAATGTACTACTCAAAAACCAGAAGCTGGCTCTCAGAGCTACCCTGAAGGTTCATGCCAGGGAATGTTATTACCTCCTATCCTTCACCCCTCTCCTCCCCTGCCTTTCATCTCCAAGCAGAGAGGAGTGAGCTGTCTTTGCCTGGTTGTGACTGCCTCTCCTCTCCACCCATAGGAGCCCAGCCCACCTTGTGTGGATGACTTCCTGTACATCTGTGATGATATTTATAAGCGAGATGAGATGCTCGCCATGGAAATCAGCATCCTAAAAACCCTCAAATTTGATATCAACATTCCCATCGCCTATCATTTTCTGCGCAGATATGCTAAGGTAAGACAGGGCAGGTGCATCTTCATTTTACCACTGCTGGGTTAGTCCCCTCCATTCCCAGAGTGGCTGCTTGAGTGGTAGGAAAAGGGAAAGGGACAACTGGGGACAGGGGAATTTCTTCTTCAGTCCACCCTCCTAGATTGGCAATCTTTATGGAGTGTGGGGGGAAGAAAATTGCATATTTCCATGGTATGCCTATAAAGTTTTGAGGTGAGGGCAGAGTAGGGGAGGGGAAGAAGATTCTTTGATCAGGAAGGGACACTTGGGAAGTTTAGGGGAGATGCTGTCAAAGTTCTCTTCCTTCACCTGAATATTGGTTACAGGGGAAATCACTTTGTATTATACAAGTGTGTCTTGTTGTAGGATTTGTGTGTGTGTGCGCATGTGTGTATACACACATGCACGCACACACACACACACACACACATATTCAAACAAGAAAAGGGAAGGAGTTCTTTTGGAGCATGAAATACCTCCTAGTCTGGAACCCAGTGAAAAGTCAACAGTTGGAGGCCTTCGGCTCTTCAAAGGATGGCATGTACAGAAAGGGGAGGTGGAGGGTACCACAATCACACTTGATAATTTGGTTTAAAACCCTGAAAATGGCAAATACCATTGCCAATTTCATAATCGCCCCTCCTAAAGATTCTGTGCTTTGGGGGCAGGGTCCTTAGTGTGAGTCATGGTGGCAAAAGAGGTACATTGTTCAGGCAGAGAGCCATTTAGGCCCAAGGTGGGATAACTGGAGTGAGTGAGTGCAGGGGGTTTTCTGCTTGGTGCCAGTGTTCTGAATTGATTGCTGAGCCAGTCTTCTTCCTGCCTTTAGTGTGTCCATGCCAGCATGAAGACACTGACCTTATCCCGCTTCATCTGTGAAATGACCCTGCAGGAATACGACTATGTCCAGGAGAGGGCTTCCAAGCTAGCTGCTGGCTCCTTCCTCCTGGCCCTTTACATGAAGAAGCTCGGACACTTGGTAAACATTTGTGGGCGGTGGGGAAGAAGGAGTAGGGATTTTAAAAAACATATTTATTTATTTATTTTATTTTTGGCTGCATCGGGTCTTAGTTGCAGGATGTGGGCTCTTCATGTAGCACGCGGGCTTCTCTTTAGTTGTGGCACATGGGCCCCAGAGTGTGTGGGCTCAGTAATTGCTGCACGTGGGCTTAGTTGCCCCGTGGCATGTGGGATCTTAGTTCCCTGCCCAGGGATCGAACCCCCATCCCCTGCATTGGAAGGCAGATTCTTAACCAGTGGACCACCAGGAAAGTCCCAGGGATAGGGATTTAAAAGCACAGGGTCAGCTCAGGAGGAAGGTGTAAACTAGGGCTGTGGGAAACTCTGTGACAAAACTACTACATACCTGCCATTATGAATCCTTTAACATCTTGACATCTTAGGGGCCTGGCTGCCTAAAGTGTTTCTAGAGCCATGGTTTTAAAGTATTTTATTTCACTTTCTTCATCACAGTACCCTTTCTTCCAAAGACAGCTTACCTGAAAGCCCAGTATCACAAAACAGACTAATGTGAAATTATACTGATTGCAGCAGGCGGTGGTGTGGACCCACTTCTTGCCTGACCCCATTCCACCCCTGCTCCTTGCAGCCCCCTCAGCAAGGTTGGCCCCCCAAGGGAGCTCATTGGAACAGGATTTGGAAAGCACTGACCCAGAGAACAGAGTAGTGAAAGCAACTGTCCATGTGTATAACAGGGGACTCAGATATACAATTGTGCTCTTCTCTGAGGAGGAAGGCCCCCACAGCCTCCTTCCCCAATACAAATAAAATGCGTATTTGATAATTTCTCAATTTTATAAAAAATTGCGAATAAAAGTAACTTTAGAAAACTGTGAATTTTTACTGATGTGTAACATGCAATCCAATAGAAAAAGTATGCTTGCAAATGAGCATACTCTTCCCAACCACTCCTAAGACCCTGCGGCCTAGAAATTCTAGCACCACTACTGATGGAGAAACCTCTGTGTGCTGAGGAAGAACCCTATATACAGTTGTGTGAATTTGGACAAGGCACTGATATTTCTTGGGACAGAGAAAGCATTAAGTAAATGGCAGGGATGACGATGAGAAAGAATACGTAATAATAATGGCTAGCATTTATTGAGTGCTTAGACAGTGAACTAAACACTTTGTCTATTAACTCAATCTTCACAACAACCCTATGAGATCAGCACTATTATCCCTATTGTACAGATAAGAAATAATTTCCCATGTTTGGCTAATGAGAGGCAGAGCTAGGATTTGGGAACTAGGAGTCTGTTCAAAGAATATACCTACTCTATAATCAGAATGGATGTGGCCGTAGCCCTGGAGCCATGATCTTGGAGGCCCCATGCTGACCCAGGCTTTTACCCTTGGATCCTGGGGAAGGCTGGTAGGTCCTGAGGGAGGACAGTTGAGAGGCTCAGGGCAGCAAACTGCTTGCCAACCAGTATAAAAATATTTCAGTGTTTTAACACTTGGCATGGCTGTACCAGTGAGTATCAGCTAAGTGTCAGCCCTGATCTGAACCCAGGTAGTCTGGATCCATAGTCCTCTACACTATATATACTGCTATAGATGCGAAAGGCTTCACACAGGAGGTGACTTTTGAGTTGGGTCTTGAGAGGTGAGTAGGAACCTTGAGAAGAGACATTCTAGGCAGAGGGAACAACAATTGAAAAGATGTGAAGGCAATATGAAAACAGTGTGATGTATTCAGGGCAGAATAAGACATTTCCTATGGATAGAGCAGAGGACGTATGAGTAGGGAATGGTGAGAGGTGAGACCAGAATGGTAGAGTGTGGTCAGATTGTGAGAGGCCTTTGATGCCATGCTGAAAGATCCATTTTACACTAAGGCATTGCAAGTTTTTAAGGCAGGGGAGTGACATCTTCCTGTTTGTATGTTTTGGAAACAGTACTAGTATATAGCAGCACGGAAGGTATATTAGATGAGAAAGCGTATTTGAACGTATCAACACCAGTGAGTGGGCTTTTATAATAATCAATGTGAAGTGTTGGGGCAGTGAACAATTAAACAATGTGAACAATTGGGGCAGTGACAGTAGGGCTGTTAATCTTAATTAACACACCCAATATGATGTGTTAATCCCATGTGTTACTCCCCTGCTCAGCATGCCAATGACTGCCCTTTGCCTGTGGCAGTGGTTTCCAAAGAGTATTCAGTAGAGCCCTGGGATCCTGCAGAAGTATCTCAGGGGCCATGTAAAAGGTAAAGGGATCCAAATTGGTGGGCTTCTTAGTTCCCACCCCCAATTCCAGGTAAGATATTTGGGCTTCCAGGTAAGATATTTGGGAAAACATGAGTTCAGGGAAAATAATTTAAGACATTTTAAGAAAACCACTTCCTCACAGAATAATGAATTTTCTTTTCTCTACCTGTGGAACTCCCACTAGACTTTCAGTACCTATTGCAGATGTGCCCTCCTCTGCAAAGCTTTTTGTGACTTTCCCAGCCAAAATTCATGGGTCCTGCAGCTCTGTTCCTCCACTGTCCCATGCTCCCTTCCATTGTAGCACTTCCCATATTTTGTAATTCTATGTGTGCATGTCTGTCTCCCCAACTAGACTACAGACTCCTCAAGAGCAGGAGCCTTAGTCATCTCTTAGTCATCTTTGTATTCCCAGCATCCTGTATGTGGCTTGGTAATATCCTAGCTAGCATTGTTTGGGTATGTGCTAGACTCTGTTCTGTGTGCTTTATGTCTGTTAACTCATTTAAGCCTATTATATAATTACTGTAATCGTCCCTATTTGGCAGATTTGGAAACTGAGGCACCTAGAGGTTAAGTAACTGGCTCAAGGCCATGCTGTTAATGGAGCTGGAATTTGAACCCAGGCAGTTTGCCTCCAGAGCCTTTGCTCTTAAACACTCTGCTATATTCCTTTTGCCACATGATAGGCATCCTTAAAGTTAACTGAGAAAATGAATGCATGAAATGATAGCTGTTTGAACCAGAGAGGATAAACAGCCTTAAGTTCCTGCTGGCTATTTAGTTGGGACCTCAAGTTTGTTCTGAGTTTTGCCTGGCCATTGGCTCTTAACCTGAGAGTAAGTAACAAAGTCAGTCCTGTTCCTTAAATTCTTTGGTGGATTTCAGTTTAAATACCTATGGCTAGGGCTAATATCCAGCTGGTGCATATGGATATAGCCATACCACTAGCCTGCAGCTGGAACATAGTCTTCTAGGTAGTACCCTATGATTATTGGTCAGTGTCTGTGCTCTATGAGTCTTTGAATTGTTTGACTTTCTTCCCTGCCCGTACTATGGATAGGAAGTTTCGATTTGGGTATTGGAGACAGGAAGTATCTGCTTCCTGTTGTAAAAGTCACTGTCCATGTTGCTTCTTCCAGGCTCCTACCCTGGAGTATTACAGTGGCTACAAGACCTCTGATCTTCACCCCTTGGTCAGGCAGCTGAACATCCTGCTGACTTTGCGTCTGTGCAATAGGCTCAAGACTGTGCATTCCAAGTATTCCCACCAGTAAGTACCAAGCTCCAGTTGAGGCTGGGTTTGTGCTCAGTCATGGGGAGGCCCAGACTAACCTCACTTAAGGGAAAAGAAAGATTCAGGTACTTTTTACCTTACTTTCTGCTCCAGAGTTAAAGCAAGATAGGGAACCAAGGGCATATGTCCCACTTATTCCATGGAGCCTGCTTGCTTTGGGCTATTTTACACTGAGCAGACCCCTCTTCCTTTTGCAGGGTCTTCTTTGAAGTCACCAAAATCCCACCCTTGGACGTGTTGAAACTGGAGGAGATTTTGAACTGCTGCTAATTCTGAGGCTGAGGGTCTGGTACTCTGGCAGCAGCCACCAGGGCCAGGCAGGCATGTAAATAAGCTGTATTTATTCTGTCCTTGAATTTGTCGTTTCATCACTTTTCTTCATTTTTACTGTTTGTCTATTCCCAAACTGATAATGTTGTAAATATTTGTGTTTTTTATGAAAGAGAAGAAATTATTGTATTTGATTAGAAATTTAATAAAAATTAATGGTTGTTGTTAACATGGCTCACTTCCCCCCTTATTGCTCAGGAGCCCCACACGTAGCCCTGTTTTTTTTCCTGCCTAGTAAAGGCTGTGCCTCAGGGTCTAGCTTATCCAACTTCCCTCTCTGTTTGGAGACTTTCTCTTCACAGGAAGAGGAATTGAGCTAGGTGTGAACTGATGAATGAGTCTGTAGAAGGAGGATCCTGGTGGTGGGAGGGGTAGTCCAAAGAGACCCCACTACCCGACAGGCCTCAGTGTTCAGATCTGGGGCAGCTGGAAGCGTGGGCCAATACCCTTTGGTCCCCATTTCAGGTTGCCAGCTTTCCTTGCTTCTTCCTAGATGATGAAAAGGTAGGGATAAGGATTTTCACTGAAATGTACCCCTACTTTTGTAGTAAGGTGTCTTTCTAGAGTCTAAATTTGAAAAAAACTTTGAGTGGTGCACTGAAGTCTCTTTTGGTCCTTCAGTAAAGAGGAGAAATTTCCACCTGTGAAATCAGCAAGATGTCCCATGAATGTAAGCATCAACCAGTTGCTCAATCCTTCATTCATAAAGCTTTAAGGAGGTTCTACTCTCTCTCTCTCTACCCTATCTTTGGGGTAATGTGTACTGGTACAGGTACTTCAGTTGTTAACAGAGGACTTGAACATCTTCTGTGCTGGTTGATGAAGAGCCACTGCCTCAGTCTTGCCTCTAGGACCTCTGGGACCTCCCCACAATCTAGCAACTGAATCAAGTAATGTCTGTCATAGCAGGAGACCTCCAAGACTCTGTTCTAGTACTGTGGCTGGCAACTGTTGTGATTGCTCTGTGGCTGATTGTTATCACTTGTCAAATATTTTGAAAATTAGTCCTGGAGGTGGATATCTGGTGGGGGGGCAGTCATTGAAGACTCCCCAATTCTGACCCAAGAATCCCTATGCTAGTCTGGTCATATCTCCTTTTCTGAAGGGTTGGACACAGGAGGGAGAGCATGTCATGACCTTAGATGTCTTAGTGTTTTCTATTTTTAAAAAACGTTTTATTTTTTTTGTTTCCTCAAATTTTATTTTTTAAAAACTTTTATTGGAGTATAGTTGATTTACAATGTTATGTTAGTTTCAGTAAAGTGATTCAGTTATACATATACATATATGTATATGTTCTTTTTCAGATTCTTTACCCATATAGGTTATTACAGAATGTTGAGTAGAGTTCCCTGTGCTATACAGTAGATTCTCATTGGTTATTTTGTATATAGTAGTGTGTGTATGTTAATCCAAAGCTCCTAGTTTATCCCTCCCCCCTCCATGTTTCCCTTTTGGTAACCATAAGTTTGTTTTCAAAATCTGTGTCTGTTTTAGTTTTTAATTGGAGTATAGTTGATTTACAATGTTGTGTTAGTTTCAGGTGTACAGCAAAGTGAATCAGTTATACATATACCTGCTCTTTTTTTTTTTTTTAAACTTTATTTTATTTTTGGCTGTGTTGGGTCTTCACCGCTGCATGCAGGCTTTCTCTAGTTGCAGTGAGCGGGGGCTACTCCCAGCTGCGGTGAGCAGCCTACTGTGGCGGCTTCTCCCGTTGCGGAGCACGGGCCCCAGCCGCCCGGGCTTCAGTAGCTGCAGCATGCAGGCTCAGTAGTTGTGGCCCGCGGGCCTAGTTGCCCCACAGCATGTGGGATCTTCCCGGACCGGGGCATGAACCCGTGTCCCCTGCATCAGCAGGCGGACTCTCAACCACTGCGCCACCAGGGAAGCCCCCCACTCTTTTTTAGATTCTTTTCCCATATAGGTCATTAAAGAGTATTGACTAGAGTTCCCTGTGCTATACAGCAGGTTCTTATTAGTTATCTATTTTATATACAGTAGTGTGTATATGTCAATCCCAATCTCCCAATTTTATCCTTCCCTCCCTTTCCCCCCTGGTAACCGTAAGTTTGTTTTCTACATCTATGCCTCTATTTCTATTTTGTAAGTAAGTTTGTTTGTATTATTTTTTTGATTCCACATATAAACGATATCATATGGTATCTGTCTTTCTCTGTATGACTTTCTTAGTATGATAATCTCTCGGCCCATCCATGTTGCTGTAAATGGCATAATTTCATTCTTTTTTTTTTTTTTTTTTTTTTCTTTAAAACCTGCTGCTCCGTGGCATGTAGGATCTTCCTGGACTGGGGCACGAACCCGTGTCCCCTGCATTGGCAGGCGGACTCTCAACCACTGCGCTCCCAGGGAAGCCCCATTCTTCTTATTTATTTAATTTTTTGGCCGTGTTGGGTCTTTCTTGCTGCGCACAGTCTTCCTCTAGTTACAGTGAGTGGGGGCTACTCTTCGTTGCAGTGTGTGGGCTTCTCATCGTGGTGGCTTCTCTTGTTGCGGAGCACGGGCTCTAGGCCCATGGGCTTCAGTAGTTGTAGCACGTGGGCCCAGTATTTCACTTAGTATGAGAATCTCTAGGTCCATCCACGTTGCTACAAATGGCATTATTTTGTTCATTTTTATGGTTCATTGTATATGTACCACATCTTCTTTATCATTTAGGTTGCTTCCATGTCTTGGCTATTGTAAATAGTGCTGCAGTGAACATTGGGGTGCATGTATCTCTTTGAAGTATGGTTTTCTCTGGATATATGCCCAGGAGTGGGATTGCTAGATCGTATGGTAGTTCCATTATTAGTTTTTTAAGGAACCTCCATACTGTTCTCCATAGTGGCTGTACCAGTTTACATTCCTACCAACAGTG
>NW_020173159.1:33470-33928 GCF_003031525.2 Neophocaena asiaeorientalis asiaeorientalis
GCATGTGGGATCTTCCCGGACCGGGGCATGAACCCGTGTCCCCTGCATCAGCAGGCGGACTCTCAACCACTGCGCCACCAGGGAAGCCCCCCACTCTTTTTTAGATTCTTTTCCCATATAGGTCATTAAAGAGTATTGACTAGAGTTCCCTGTGCTACACAGCAGGTTCTTATTAGTTATCTATTTTATATACAGTAGTGTGTATATGTCAATCCCAATCTCCCAATTTTATCCTTCCCTCCCTTTCCCCCCTGGTAACCGTAAGTTTGTTTTCTACATCTATGCCTCTATTTCTATTTTGTAAGTAAGTTTGTTTGTATTATTTTTTTGATTCCACATATAAACGATATCATATGGTATCTGTCTTTCTCTGTATGACTTTCTTAGTATGATAATATCTAGGCCCATCCATGTTGCTGTAAATGGCATAATTTCATTCTTTTTTTTTTTTTTTTTTT
>NW_020173159.1:34024-117202 GCF_003031525.2 Neophocaena asiaeorientalis asiaeorientalis
TGTAGGATCTTCCTGGACTGGGGCACGAACCCGTGTCCCCTGCATTGGCAGGCGGACTCTCAACCACTGCGCTCCCAGGGAAGCCCCATTCTTCTTATTTATTTAATTTTTTGGCCGTGTTGGGTCTTTCTTGCTGCGCACAGTCTTCCTCTAGTTACAGTGAGTGGGGGCTACTCTTCGTTGCAGTGTGTGGGCTTCTCATCGTGGTGGCTTCTCTTGTTGCGGAGCACGGGCTCTAGGCCCATGGGCTTCAGTAGTTGTAGCACGTGGGCCCAGTATTTCACTTAGTATGAGAATCTCTAGGTCCATCCACGTTGCTACAAATGGCATTATTTTGTTCATTTTTATGGTTCATTGTATATGTACCACATCTTCTTTATCATTTAGGTTGCTTCCATGTCTTGGCTATTGTAAATAGTGCTGCAGTGAACATTGGGGTGCATGTATCTCTTTGAAGTATGGTTTTCTCTGGATATATGCCCAGGAGTGGGATTGCTAGATCGTATGGTAGTTCCATTATTAGTTTTTTAAGGAACCTCCATACTGTTCTCCATAGTGGCTGTACCAGTTTACATTCCTACCAACAGTGTAGGAGGGTTCCCTTTTTCCCACACCCTCTCCAGCATTTATTGTTTGTATACTTTTTGATGATGGCCATTCTGACCAGTGTGAGGTGATACCTCGTAGTTTTGATTTGCATTTCTCTGATAATTAGTGATATTGAGCGTCGTTTCATGTGTTTGTTGGCCATCTGTGTATCTTCTTTGGAGAAATGTCTATTTAAATCTTGTGTCCATTTTTTGATTAGGTTGTTTGTTTTTTTGACACAGAGCTGCATGAGCTGTTTGTATTTTTTGGAGATTAAACCCTTGTTGGTCGCTTTGTTTGCAAATAGTCTTAGTGCTTTCTTACCCATTGTGTCAATTTTCCATTCTCCCTCCCAACTTGCTTTGCCTTGATGACCAGATATCATTAGGTTCCCTCTTGCCCCATCCCACTGCCTTGCAGGATGACTAAAGGGTACAGCCACAGAGGTCCAAGCTGCTTGGCAGTGATTTAGCTGGTACAGCCAACTAAGTGTAAACATGCTAAAAGCACTAGGCTGGAAGCTGTCTTGCAAATCTCCAGCCTCACTAAAAGGAAGTGTCTTGTTTGTACCTGCGTTTTAATTCTGGAGCTTCATCGGGGAAACAACTGGTTTATTTCCTCTCCTTTTTTCCAACTCCATTGTTCTTTAGAGGTGCTAGTGGAACCATCAATCATTTTTGTTATAATCATTGCACATGTCTCAAAATTTATTTTACACTCATCGCTACTTCAGAGTTAAGGTAACTATTAGATCTGGATCTTGTTGTTTAATGCCTTTCTAAAGAAGCACATCTATTTCTTTATCAAGAATTTGTGTTTATATTTTGATTCTTCTAGTTCAGTATAACTGGTTTTCTTTGTAACCTTATGGATTTTTAACAGTTTTATTGAGATATAATTCATATATCATACAATTCACCCACTTAAAGTGTACAATTCTATAGTTTTTCATATATTCACAGAGTTGTACATATATCACCATGATCTAATTTTGGAACATTTACATCACCCCAAAAAGAAACCCCATACCCAGTTGCAGTCAGTCTCCATCCCCACCCTCCAACCCTAGACAGCTACTGATTTACTTTCTGTCTCTATAGATTTTTCTGTTCTGGACATTGCGTATAAATTAAATCTTACAATGTGTAACCTTTTGTGTTTAGGTTCTTCCACTTAGCATAATGTTTTCAGGGTTCATCCACATTGTAGCATGTGTCAGTATTTCATTTCCTTTCATTGCTGAAAAACATTCCATTGTATGGATATACCACATTTTGTTTATCCAGTCATCAGTTGATGGAAATGTGGATTTTTTCCACTTTTTGGCTATTATGAATAATTCTGCTTTGAACATTCATGTACAAGTTTTTGTGTAGACATGTGTTTTCATTTCTCTTGGGTATATACTGAAGAGGGAAATTGCTGGACCACTTTACATTACCACCAGCAGTGTATGAGAGTTCCAGTTTCTCCACATCCTCTGCAACATTCTTTATTACCTGTTATGGCAGTTCTAATGGGCATGAAGTGGTATCTTACTGTGGTTTTGATTCACATTTCCCTGATGGCTAATGATGTTGGACATTTTTTTTTCTTGTGCTTATTCACCATATATGTATCTTCTTTGGAGAGATGTCTGTTCAAATTATTTGCCCATTCTTAATTGGGTTATTTATTTCTTTATTATTGAGTGGTAAGAATTCTTTATATAATCTGGATCATATATATGATTTGCAAACATTTTCTCTGATTTTGTGGATTGTCTTTTCACATTCTTGATTGTGTTATTTGAAGCATAAAAGTTTTTAATTTTGATGAAGTTTAATTTATCTAGAAACCATTACCTAGTTTAAGGTCATGAAGATTTATCCCCAATATTTCTTCTCGGAATTTTATAGTTTTAGCTCTTACATTTAGGTCTTAAATCTATTTTGAATTAATTTTTGTATACGATGTGATATAGGGGTCCAACTTCATTTTCTTGAATGTGGACATGTTACTGAATTGGTCGCCTGGACCCACGCCAGGGTCCTAGCCCAGGCCAAGTCCTGTTGTCTTGGCCAGGGAGGTTCTTTTTCCAATCCGATTCGCCAGTAATGAAACCGATGCTGAGACTGGAACAGCACAAGCTTTATTCAATAGCCAAAGAATGGGGAAGTGGGAACCTCATTTGCAAATCACCTTCTCAACCCAATTTGGGTGGAGACACCATATATATAGGAGGGTTGATGTAAAATGGAGGGAATTGGAAAGAGAGGGAGGAATATTCATGATTTATCTGAGAACAGAAGTGTGGTTTGGACCAGAACTGAGGCAACACTCCTTTTTAGTCCTTGTATGGACTTTTCTGATTGTTGTCATGGCAATTGTTAACTGTCAAGGCACTGGTGGGTGTGTCATTTAGCCTACTAATGTATTACAATGAGCATATCGTGAGGCTCAAGGCCTACTGGAAGTCAAATCTTCCACCATATTGGGCCTAGCTGGTTCTAACCAGTTCTCGTTTTTCTCTTTGCAGCTTCCTCCTGAAACTTAGGTAAGAGCACTTGGTTTACATTCAAGGAAGGGACAGGGGTATGATTCTGGGGCAACAGCCTTGGTAACATATCCAGTTGCCCCAGTACCATTTGTTGAAAAAACTATTCTTTCCCCACTTAATTATCTTGGCACCCTTGTTGAAGATTAATTGACTATAAATGTGAAAGCTTATTTCTGGACTCTCAATTCTCTTCCATTTACCTATATGTCTATCCTTATGCCAGTACCATAACATTTTGATTATTAGCTTTTTAGTAAGCTTTTTAGTAAGTTTTGAAATTGGGAAATGTGAGTTCTTCAACTTCATTCCTCTTTTCTTAAGATTGTTTTGGCTATTCTGGGTCCCTTGCATTTTTATATGAATTTTGGCATCAGCCTGTCAATTTCTGAAAAGAAAGTTGAGATTTTGGTAGAGATTGCATCAAATTTATTGGTCAGTTTGGGGAGAACTGCCATCTTAACCATATTAAGTCTTCTAATCTATGAAAATGTCTTTTGTGCTGGTCTCAACCTGTTCAAAACCAATGTTGTGGCTTGACTTGCCCTGTGGTTCTTATGATTGCAAGATCCCCCCAGCAATAACCGTCAGAAAAACTTTGAAGGAGACAAGTTTTTTGCTTACAGGTCCTGGAAAATACACAGCACACCTGGGGCCACACAGCAAGGTCAAGTGTTGGGGGAGAGAGAGACAAACACAGAGACAGAAAGGGGAAGATGGAGACAGAGAGACATACAGAGAGACAGAGAATGAGTGAGCAAGCCTAGCGGGCTGCTTTTATTGAAGGTGGGAAACTAGGGATTCTGGGGCTCACTCATTATTGGTGAATTGAAAATAGAAGAGGGGAATTTGAAGCTAGAGAAGAGAAAAAACAAGCAGCCCAAATGGTCAGTTATCGAAATCAAGCAAGATTGCTAAAACAAAGGAGTAGGAACTGGGGTGGGGGTGACTAGCAATGTGTTTTTTGAGGTAGCCATCTTTGAAGTGGGTGCCTCTTTGAAGTGATGTCTGGGCAATCAAAGCTTAAGTCAGACATTTGCATTACAAAAAAGAGAAAATCCAAATGTCAGGACTTATACTGCAACATGGTATGTCTTTCCATTTATTTAAGTATTTCTTTTCAACAATGTTCTATAGTTATCAGAGTGTAACTTTTATATGTCTATTGTTATATTTATCCCTAAGTATATTTTTTTTAATGGAGCCATCAGTCTTGATCACTGTCAGTTCCTTTCTTACATATTTCAATTATGGTCTTGTAAGAGGGTCACCTCGTTAAGTCTCATCAATTTTACCTCCCAAATATTTCTTGAATTGCCATTTTCATCATAATCTCTATTATCACTGCCCAGGTTTGAGATCTCATCTATTGCCTAGATTACTAGAGTACTTTCCTAACTGGTCTCCACATCTTCAATCTTGTTCCCTTCTACTTCACCCTCCATATAACCACCAGAGTGATTTATTTAAAATTCGATTCTAGATTACAGTTCTGGGTAAGATGGTTAAGTACTTGCTACTCTTTATCTGTCACTGAGCACAATCATAAACCTGGACAGAATTCATGGCACAGCTGTTTGAGAGTTCTGAAAAGTAAGTAGCTGCAGGAAGATTGAATAAGGACACCAGCATTTGAGAAGCCAACAAACAAATGGTGAGTTTCCCACTCCCCCCACCCCATTCCCTGACCTGAACTTCATGCATTTGGAAACCTGGAAGTGAGTACTATACTACAGGCAGAGAACTCTAGGAGAAGCCCTCTAGTTCTTGCTTGAGAATGAGAGAAGGGGGGAAATCCTCCATTTTCCCCTTTATTTCTCTTCTCTCATATCCCAACCCTCAGGCAGTCATGCAGTGGCAGCAACAGTGGCAGCAGTGAGAGCCTTCAGGAACCAATACTCTTGGAGAGGGGAACCCTTAGTCTCTGATGGAGCTCTGGCCGCAAGAGAGCTGAGCCACACACTGTTGCTTTTTTATCTCTCTTTTCCCACTGCTTGTTTCCAGATGTGGCACAGCTGCAGAAGTGAACAATTTCCAACTGGAGGACTGAAAGGGAAGTCCCAGGAATTGAGTAGCACTGGGGAGACTGTGGAGAGGTAGGAGGAAAGTGACCCCATAATGTTTTTTGTTAATGACCTCCTAGATACCCACCACTAACCTGTGCCTATGTTGATCAGATCTGAATGAGCATACCAAAGAACTGAGATAACAGGCATCCATCTAGATTCCAGACTGACCACTTAGTCACACACAAACACACACACCAGACAGATCTGAATAACACTGCAAAAGCTTTGAAAACTGAGCTGACATTGAAGCATCAGCCCACGGAAGGCTGGTGGGAACGTGTGACCTGAACCTAATCAGATTGACTGCTAAAGCAAAAACGTAAATGTTTTCCATACAATTTAAGCAAGACTTAGAGTTTTATAATGTCATATTCAAAATGTCCAGGATATACTCCAGGTTTACCAGGCATACAAAGAACCACGATCATCTCAAGTTGCATGGCAAGAGGCAATCAATAGATATTAACAAGAGGATGCAGATGTTGCACTTATCTGACAAAGACTTTAAATCAGCTACTATTAAAAACTCAAATGAATGGCACAAACACTCTTGGAACAAATGTTAAAATACAGAGTCTAATTAGATAAATAGAAGATATAAAGAAGTAGAAACCAAGTGGAAACTCAGAATTGAAAAATACAATAACTGAAATTTTAAAAAAACCTCACTGGATGGGCTTAATAGCAGAAGTGAGATGTCAGGAAAGAGTCAATAAACTTGAAGGTAGATAAATAGAAATTATATAATGTGAACAACAGAGAAAAAAAGATTAGAAAAAAAAATAAACAGCGCCTTAGGGACACATGGGACAATGATAAAATGTCTATCAGTCATGCCACTGGAGATCCAGAAGGAAAGGAGAAAGAAGCAGTGCTGAAAAAAAGAAATCTTTGAAGAAATAATGGCTTGAAAAATTTCCAAGTTTGGTGAAAGACACCAACCTACAGATTCAAGAAAATGAGTAAATCCCTACCAGGATAAGCCAAAGGAAACCCATAGATAGATACATCATAAGAAAACCACTGAAAAATAAAGGTAAAAAAATCTTGAAAGCATTCAGAGAGAAATGATGCATTATGTATAGGGGCACATTGATTTGAATGACTAGATTTCTTATCAGAAACTCTAGATCAGAAAGAAGCAACAAACAATTTTTCAGATGTTGAAAGATTTATCAATCCAGAGAATCCAGCAAAAAATACCCTTCAGGAATGAAGGTAAAATTTAAAACACAATTTTAGATAAAGGAAAACTAAGAAAATTCACAGCAAGCAGACCTGCGAAAAAGAATTGCTAAAGGAATTTCTTCATACAGAAGTGAAATGATACCAGAAGGGAGAGTGGAACATTACAAATGATGGAAGAAGACAAAAATGGTAAAAATCTGCGTACATATAATAGACTATTTTTCTTCTCCTGAGTTTTGATTGAAAGCGAATTACAGCATTTTCTGATGGGATTTTCAGTGTATGTAGATGTAATACATAAGGAAATGATAGCATAAAGTGGAGAGGGTAAAGGGCCCAAAATGCTGGAAAGGGTTTTACATTGCAAATAAAGTGGTAAAATATTGATTCTAAATAGACTGTGAAAAGTGTGTGTTTTGTAATCCCTAGAGCAACTACTAAAAAAATTAGAGATGTCAAAGTGACAATAAATAAATTAAAATTGGTTACTAAAAAAGTTTAAATAATTCTAAAGAAGGCAGGAGAAGGGAAACAGGAATAATAATTCAGAGGAACCAAACAGAATATAAATAGTAAAATGGAAAACCTAAATCCAGTCATATCAATAAATATATTAAATGGTCTAAACACCAATGAAAAGACAAAAATTAAAATGGATTAAAAACACAACCCAACTGTATGTCACCTACAGAAACTCATTTCAAATATAATAGGTTGAGAGCAAAAGGAAAAAATAGCATTCAAAAATGAATGAGGAGGAGCTTCAAGATGGCGGAAGAGGGCTTCCTTGGTGGCACAGTGGTTGAGAGTCTGCCTGCTGATGCAGGGGACATGGGTTTGTGCCCCAGTCTGGGAAGATAAAACATGCTGCAGAGAGGCTGGGCCTGTGAGCCATGGCCACTGAGCCTATGCATCTGGAGCCTGTATTACGCAACGGGAGAGGCCACAACAGTGAGAGGCCCACATACTGCAAAAAAAGAACCCCACAAAACAAAAAAGATGGTGGAAGAGTAAGATGCAGAGATCAACTTCCTCCCCACAAATACATCAGAAATACATCTACATGTGGAACAACTACTACAGAACACCTACTGAATGCTGGCAGAAGACCTCAGACCTGCAAAAGGCAAGAAAATCCCCACGTACCTGGGTAGGGCAAAAGAAAAAATAAACAGACGAAAGAATAGGGACGGGACCTGTACCAGTGGGAGGGAGCTGTGAAGAAGGAAAGGTTTCCACACACTAGGAAGCCCCTCCGTGGGCGGGGACTGTGGGTGGCAGACGCGGGAAGCTTCAGAGCCATGGAGGAGAGCGCAGCAACACGGGTGCAGAGGGCAAAATGGAGAGGTTCCCGCACAAAGGATCGGTGCCGACCGGCACTCACCAGCCCGAGAGGCTTGTCTGCACACCCTCCGGGTTGGGTGGGGGCTGAGAGCTGAGGCTTAGGCTTCAGAGGTCAGATCCCAGGGAGAGGACTGGGGTTGGCTGTGTGAACACAGCCTTAAGGGGGCTAGTGCACCACAGCTAGCTGCGAGGGAGTCCGGGAAAAAGTCTGGAGCTGCCGAAGAGCCAAGAGACTTTTTCTTGCCTCTTTGTTTCCTGGTGCGTGAGGAGAGGGGATTAAGAGCCCCGATTAAAGGAGCTCCAGAGACAGGCATGAGCTGCGGCTGACAGTATAAAATTACAGATCGGTATCGCCCATAAACATAGACTCAAGATCTTTAACAAATCCAATCCAGAAATAGTATGACTGAAACAGATGAAGTTCATCTTGGGAATGCAAACCTGGTTCAATATTTGAAAATAAAAGTCAATGTAATCAATCATATTAGCAGTTTAAAGAAGAAAAATCATATATCAATTGATATGAAAAAAGCATTCGACAAAATTCAGCATTCATCCATGATAAAAGTTATCAACAAACTAAGGATAGAAACTTTCTCAACCTGATAAAGGTTGTCTCCAAAGATCTACATGTAACACCGTGTTTAATGGTGAAAGACTGAATACTTTCCCCTTGCCTTAGAAACAAGGCAAGGATGTCTAATCTCACCAGTCCTATTCAACATTATACTAGAAGTTTTATCCAGTGCAATGAGACAAGAAAAAGAAGTAAAAAGAATACAGATTTGAAAAGAATAAGTAAAACTGACTTCTTTTGGGCAGCTGACATAACCATATGTGTAGAAAATATCAAGGGATCTACAATAAAAAAGAGAGAAAAACTAGAACTAACATGTTTGCTTAACAAAGTAACAAGAACACAAAATCAACACATAAAAATCAATCCCATTTCTGTATCCTGACAATGTACAAGAACACAAAATCAACACATAAAAATCAATCCCATTTCTGTATCCTGACAATGTACATACAAGGAAATTAAAACTTTAAAATACCATTTATAGTAGGTCCCCAAAATGAAATGCTTAGGTATAAATCTGATAAAACATCTACAAAATCTATGTGGCGGAAACTACAAAATGCTGATAAAAGAAATCATGCAAATTGAGAAACATGGTATTCATGGAATGGAAGTGTCAACTGAGTAAAGGTGTCACTTCTGAATTGGTCTGTAGATTGAACTCAATACCAGTCAAAATCCCAGCAGGATTTTTTTTTTGTACATACAGACAAACTGATTCTCAAATTTCATGGGCAAATGAACTAGAATAGCTAAGACAATTTTGAAAAAGAATAAAGTTGAAAGAATCACACCATCCAATTTGAAAATTTGCTACAAAGCTTACAAAGTAATGAATATGGTGTGGTTATTGGGGAAGAGAGAGACAGAACAATGTAACAGAGTAGAGAGTTCAGAATTAGACCCACACAATTATGGCTGTTTGATTTTTGAGAAAGGTGCAAAAAATTCAGTGATAAAAGCAGTCTTTTTTACTATAATACATGATGTTGGAACAGTTGGATATCCATATGCTAAAGAATGAACCTTCACCTAAACCTCATTCATTATACAAAAATTAACTCAAAGTGAGTCATAGATCTAAAATTAAAACATAAAGCTATAAAACCTTTAGAAATCAATGTAAAAGAAAATCTTTGTGACATAGGGTTAAATCGGGGTTTCTGAGCAGCAGCACCACTGACATTTTGGGCTTGATAATTCTTTGTCATGGAAACTTTGCTGTGCATTGTAGGATATATAGTAGCATCCCCAGCCTTTACCCATGAGAGACCAGTAACACCATGCCCCGCAAGTCATGACAACCAAAAATGTATCCAGACATTGCCCAATGTTCCTGGGGACAAAGTCCCCCCTGGTTAAGAACCACTGAGTTGGAGAAAGAATTTTTAGATATAATGCAAAAAAGCACAGTCCATAGAAGAAAAAAAATGATGAATTGTTTTTTTATAAAAATGTAAAACTAGGGACTTCCCTGGTGGTCCAGTGGTTAAGACACCACACTCCCAGTGCAGGGGGCATGTGTTTGATCCCTGTTTTGGGAACTAAGATCCTGCATGCTGCATGGCGTGGCCTAAAAAATAAATAAATAAAATGGAAAACTTTTCCTCTGAAAGATATTGTTGAGAGAATGAAAAGACAAACTATGGATTGGCAGAAGATATTTCTAAATCATATATCTGACAAAGGATTTGGATCCAGGATATTTAAAGAATTCTGAAAACTCAACAATAAGTAAATGAAAAACACAATTACAAAAGAGAGAAAAGAATTTGCAGCCATTTTACCAAAGAGGATTTAAGTATGACAAATAAGCACGTAAAAAGATGTTCAACATCATTAGCTATTAGGGAAAAACTATGATGAGGTATCACTAAACACCTATTAGAATGGCTAAGATAAAAATTACTGAATTCCAAGAGCTGGTAAAGATGTGGAGCAAGTGGAACTTTCTAAGCGTTGCTGGTTTGGATGCAAAATGGTACAGCCACTATGGAAAATAATTTGGAAGTTTCTTATCAAGTTAAACACAATTTTACTATATAATCCAGCAATCACACTCCTGGGTATTTATCCTAGAGAAGTGGATACAATAACCTGGATATAAATGTTCATAACAGCTTTATTCATAATTGCCAAAAACTGGAAACAACTTAAAGGTCCTTCAATGGCTAAATGGATAAACAAACTGGTAGACCAATACAATGGAATGCTATTCAGCAATAAACGGAACAAACTGTTGATCACAAAACAACAGAAGAACCTGAAAGGCATTATGCTGAGTTAAAGAAGCTTGCCTCAAAAGGTTACATATTCTATGACATTCATTCCTTAAACTATAAGGATGGAAAAATAGATCAGTGGTTAGAGGTAGGGTTAAGGTGTAGCTATAAAGGAATGATAGAAAGGAGATTAATGGGATAGTGGAAACTTCTGTATCCTGGTATTGGTGGTGGTTACATGAATATCTACATGTGTTAAAATTCATTGAATTATACACCGAAAGAAAAAAAAAGCAATTTTATCGTATGATAATTTAAAAAACAGACAAGTTCAATTCTGATGGTACTTTACTAGCTTTATAGGATGTAGTCTAAACTTCTTAGCAGGAATTACAGGGCCCACCCTGGTGGTAGCTCCTCAGAAATAGGGCTGTTTCCCTCATAAAGCATAAGAATGTTGTTTTTATGGAGGTAGACTGTGGTCCTGAAGGTCACAACTGTTTTGTCTCTAAGTAAGAGACAGTTTCTAGTATTGGAAAGTCGAGGATTTAGAATATCTGAGTTCTCACACCGGTGTAGCATTTTGTGGAATCCTGGTCTAGTACAGCCTCAGTTGCCTCCCTATTAAATGTGACAAATAACTGGTTCCCTCGGGGTCACTGTTAGTAGGGCAGAAATTGAACCACTTTCGATCCCAGGCCTAGCCAATGTTGCATCTGAACAGAACACTCCTTCCCACTTCAACCTTTATGGAAGGGAGAGGAGTATGTGATGTATGGTTTAGGGGAGCGGATTGTATTGTAGAAAGTTTTTCGAGGTAATTTTTGCATGTATGCATCTAGTTAGCCATCTGGGTTGTACTCTACCTCAGTTCACCTCCCCTGTAACTAATTCATTTCATTGGAATCTGGATCCTGCAGAGAGTTGGCTTCTAAAACAAATACAGTGGTGGGTATTCCCCCATAGGATTGTCCTGAGTTGTTTCAGGTTTTAGAACTTTTTGTAGCAGCCCTTTTAGTGTTATGATCACCCTGATGGAGAGTCCTGGTTTGTGCTGCTGCTGTTCCCCGCCCCTCGCCACCTGCCATCCCTACATGCATGCGGCTTGTTTAGAGCTTGGATGACAACCCAAGCCCACTCCCCATTTCCACCACCATTCAACTCCTCCCATGCTGAGGTAAATGATGAGACACTGGTGTTGATTATATTTATCCATTTATTAAAATACTTTAAGAAGCAAAACTTTATTAACTTTGAAGACTGGTGTTCCATTTTGTGGGGAGGAGGAATAGGCACACTTTGTGGACCTTTTCTTTCTGCTTTTTCCTGTTACCCCATAAATACCCCAGTTTCCTCCCCCAATCAGCCCCTGGCCCTGCTGCTTACTTGCAGAGGCCTCTGAGGGAACAAAACAAATAAACAAAATAACAGATTAAAGATTAGCAGACAAGTAGACAAATGCAATTCCACAAACCATAAAGCCAATCAAGGTCCTTTACAGGATGGAATGGTGCTAATGGGTTTGGTTGTTTTGGTATTAGTTTCTACTTCTTATGAAACTAAAATTCTTCTACTTGTGTCCTGAGGGAAGATGACATTAACCCCAACTGTTTCTTCTGATCAACTTTAACCTAATTTATTAAATTGAAAATGTCTTCCTTATTCTTCCCTTGCCCCTTTGGACACAACACAGGCCCTTTTCCAGTGAGGTGGATGATAGCTTCTGACCTCATGTAGTATTGACACCAAAAGCAGATGATGGCAGTCCAAATCCACTGGCATTCTCCTTCCCCACTGTTCTTCTTGCTAGGAATTGCCCATTCAATCAGTCCCTCAGAAAGTGCTCCAAAGATGCAACCAAACCCCAGAACTTTGGCTCTTGATGTCAACTTTGAACATAATCGAGATGGATATTTGCTGTCTGGTCCCACCACCTGAACAATTATATTACTGCAAGTAGTTAACCATGAAGTCCTGAAAGGAGCTTATGCTTCCAGAGGATGGGCCACCTCCCTTGAGAAAGAGATCACCACTTCTTGCTTTGTTTTCAAGCTAGTATGTGCAAGAACAGGTGCTCAGCAAAGCTGTCTTCCTTGTTTTGGGAAACAACTGGTAACTAAGCAGTTTAGGAGGTAACCAAGGGATTTAGCAAGCCACACCTGCTCCTGGGCCTCATCCCCTATCAATTCTGCTCCATGAGTTGACTCCAGCCTCCAATCTTAGTGGTTTCATTCAATATCATTCTGATTCAGGGTGGGAGGATAGGGTGGGTGAAAGGGAATCCAGATGGTACAACAGAGCAAGAGTAGCATTACAACATACAAAGATGGATAGTAAGTCAGCAAAGTAAACACAAGAGTTGGAGTACTATTACAGTTTACTGTCATTGGTGATAAAAATAATTACAAGACACAGCCCTGCTTAGGCACTGCCAAGTAAAAGCTACCCTCTCCCAGGACTTCCTTTTGTTTCCTTAAATTTGCTCGTTTGGAAATTTTTCATTTTGAAAAAGGTTCTTCTGAAAAATATGCAACTTGGTTCCCAACTCTGTGAGTGAACGTGTGTGCAGCTGTTAATGTGTGCAGCCACGGAGGAGCCAAGTTGGGCTGCAACGGTGACCTTATTGATTTGATCTAATACCTCCTCCTGGGAAGAAAGAGTAATACGGAGAAAGCCAAAGACACAGCAACAGCACATTCCCCACTTAAATACATACAGTAAGTTGACATATTCTGATGCTTAAATAAGTTTTAATTGTTTTCTCTCAATGTTTTTCCATTAACTTTCTTCCCTAGTTGTAGAGCTAGGACATTTTTGTTTGTTTGGCACAGCAATCAGACGTCTGGGGACTATCCCCTTGTTAGTATTTTTCTCCTCACCCCTGCAGAGGTGGAACACAGGTGGCTGGTTTAAGTGGGCTAGGCTGGTGGAGTTCCAGAGTTGAGAACCAGTGCTTAGAGATTGTGCACCTCGATAAACCAGCGATTGGACTGAGTCAGGTAATTGAGCACGCTGTTTTTCTGAGAAGTAGGGAGAGGCCAGTTTCCTGGCTTTCTGTTGATAAATGGGAAGGGACACTTACTCAAAGGTATAAGTTGAGGGTGGGTGGGGATACAAGGCAGACATGAGAGAACCACTGGAGAAATACTGGAGTTTGATTAGATTTGCCTGACTGGGCGCAGGCATTCAAAAAAATGCTAATTGGGATCTGGAGCAATTTTGGCCTGGTTTGTTTTCATGAGAAATTTGGAAGAAGAACCATGGGAGAAGCAGAAGCTTTTAGTCTCCATTTTCCCAGGCCCGTGTTCTTTCTGGTCACTTTGAATGTCCCTCTGTACTCAAAGGAAATGAGCAAGAAGGGAGATTCAAAAGTGATTTGGGGACTTAACCAACAGCCTGCCCAGAAGATGCAGGCCAAGATGGAGCTTGTGGGGAAGGGCCTAGGCTGTGACTTGATTGTCAGGCAGTCCCTAGCTCAGACATCTGAGTCACAGAGCTCAAGGCCTGGTTGCTCCATATAGTGTTTATTGGGGAAGGGGACAGCACAGGTTGGGGCAGTTGCTGATGTAGAGTCCAGGACAGATAGAGCGAAAAAGGCAGCATGCCAGCTTAGCCCCCTTCTCTAGGGCATTGGTGTTTTTGTTCCCCTTTCTGTGGCCTGGCTCAGAATTTTAAGGGGGCATCAGAATCAGCTGGGCCATAGGTAGATCCCAGCCACTTCTAAGACACTGAAAATGCACCAAAAGATTAGAAGCTCCACCAAGAACTAGGGCAGTTGGTAGAGGCATATGTGTGTGTAGGGTAATGGGGGTGGAGGATGGGATCAGGGTGGGGAGGGATTCCTGGGTTAGCACAATAAATTATAGGGTCATTTAGAGAAATGTATTTTCAGTTCTTAAAAATATATATATATATATATATATATTTTTATATATATACATCTTTATATGTCTCTATACATAACTATACTGCAGCACAGCAGCAAAACATTTAGTTTAAAAATCCAGCAAGAATGCAGGCAAACACTCCATGGAGGCATGCAGGCTAGGATCAAGGCAGTAGGAGGGGAGCCTGTATGGTTGCCATAGGGGTGAGTTCCAACCAATGGGCCCACCCAGCCACCAGAGCACCACCTGGACATGTGCAAAGACATACATGCGCACATGGAAAAACAGAAAGGGTCTGCAGAGAGAGCAGTCACCACAAGAAAAGATTTCACATGGTCATTGTAAGAGGCAAGTGGACAAGCCCCCAGGACCTAGTTCTCATCTTAATAGGCCAACTAGGAGAGACCTTCTGAAGTCACAATTTGCAATTGACAGGGATTGGGGGAGAAACACCACCAAGCCTGGCTGTCCTGACCCCACTCCTCATCTCCCTGAGAGTATTTCTTTCATTCATTCCCTAGCATCAGCAGTTTCTCTGCCAGTCAGAGAAAAACATTCCCCAACTCCCTGAAAAGGTGAACTCCCTTGAATCTTTTGTAGATCCCAGGCCATTCACAAAAAGCTTAGTTCAATTAAATACTGTAGTTGCTCAAGATGCACGAAGAGAAGGAGAACTGAACAAGACAACTCGGAACAAGAATCTTTGGCCAATGAGAAAATGTAAACCTCTAAGGAGACCTGATTGAGTCCAGGAAAAAAATGTATTAGTGTAAAGAATTGGAGGATCTTTCTTGGTGGTGCTCATGTTTGTTCTGAAATAATTTAGTCTAGCCTGTATTGAGGTTTCAAGAGTTTTTAGTAGAATCCTAAATGTTGTGAGTTCTCCTTCCAGCTTTCAAGGGTTATAGTTGAGATCCTGATGGTGTTGGAGGATCATCATCTTTTGCTTCATCTTCATGATGTCTGCGGTGCCACAAATTTCCTTTATAGAAAAAAAAGCAAGTATAGAAATAATGAGGTTAGCACATTGCCAGATGCCTAAATTTACGGACACTAAAGAGAGCAAACAAAGAGTCCTTTAGGAGACAGACTGGTTTGTTCCTATTGTACCAACCATTTTTAAACCATCTTAGAAAACCAGCTGATGTCATGCAAGCCAAACACAAATGGGATGAGTTCTCAGAACCTGATAATCCATGAAACTGCTATTGACCCTTTCAGAGTCTTCAGAAAGACTCTCAAGCACCATGGGTCTCCCAACTGGCAGATTCTTAGGGACTCAAACCAGTTGGACCAAACATAACTTGGTCCAGGAGATTCTCTCTTGGCATCTGTATGAAGTCTCAGTTCCTCAAAAAACAAAACAAACTGCCACCCTCCATCCCTTTCCCCCCATGTCCACTATGGTCATCTCTCTCAAGCTTCCAGGTCATCTAGGCTCAGAATTTAGGAGAGACCATTGACATCAGAATTGGCATAGCTGACAATTCTAAGAGAACCTTCTTTTGAGCCCCACTGATATATCAAGAACATTTAAGTCCAATTCTGAAGAAGGGGTGGAACCAAAATTCAAATAATGAAACAAATTTTGCATTTCCAGGGATTTACTATAACAGGTAAAGAATAAGAGTGTTTAGATAGGTCATGGAACCTGTTCCTGACCCTGTAGGTGCCCAGCACTGACACCCCCAACCCATCTCAAATAATAGTGCTTTCTGGAGCAGGACCAAAAGCTTTTAGTTGTATTTGACTGGGAAATAGATCTAAATATGACTGTTTTGCCATACTTTATCCACTGAGGAAAGGAATGGGTCAAGCAGAAAGGTAACTGGCTGTTCTCATTTTTCTCTTCAGCTGTTTATATCACAGAGATCACAAAGCAAGGTTGCCTCTCAGGTTCTCGGGATCTTAGTTCCCCAACCAGTGATGGAACCCGTGACCCTGCAGTGGAACCGTGGAGTCCTAACCACTGGACAGCCAGGGAATTCCCTCCATATCACTTTCTAACTCACACCTTGTCCAAGAGACTGCTTGGCATCCCCTAATGTTGGCTCCCAGCCGGCCACCTCCTCCATCACCACCATACCCGTGCACATTTCTGATGTGAGCTTCAGGTCTTTGGGAAGTACCCAGGCTGCTGGGGAATTCTTTATGACCTCGATGCCTGTGGGAGAAACTTACCAATAAAGCCCTGGATGCCTTGGCCTGATTTAGGTTTGTCTTCCTCTTCTGGCTTCTTCTTTCCCAATTTGGGGAACTTAACTTTCAATCCGAGGCTTCTATTGTCAGTATCTGAAGACTTTTCCTGGCAAACCACAACAAGAGGAAGGTCAAAATGTTAGTTGCCTAATAGAAACAATTCCTAGAGGCCTGGCAAGGTGGTGAACAAGGATGCTGCAAGAAGCAGGCAGATCTGCTATCTATCCAGGTATGGGAGATACCCCTACTCACTAGTCTTGTGCCCTAGAAGGCATCTGATCTTTACCAAGATCCTACTCTGTGCCAGGTACTTTGCTAAATGCTTTAATAAATGATCTCATATTAATAAATGCTCTTCTGAATTGCCTTTCAGAAGAAACCTAAAGGAAGGGCACAGGACCTTCCCTTGGAACCAAAGCTTTGGAAAGTCCAATAACTAATTGACTCTCCTTCTGCTTTTCCCTACCAAAGTGGATCTGCGCCTTCTGTGGCCTTAAGGTGAGCAAGTTTGGTATCAAGTGAATGAGCAACATCTTCTTGTCTTTCTTTCAACCTACTCTGCCCTTCTTTAGAGCCTCACTTCTTCATCTTTATGGAAATGCTGAAGTCCAGAAAAGAGATTATGCCCAGGCCAGGCAGACTCCCATATCGAGACCTCAGAGCATGGACTGTTTGCTTCATTTCTCTCAATATCCAGTCTGTTTGCCTAGGTCAGGAGCTTGGTGCAAGATAGCTGAACTGAGTAGGAACGGGGTGCTACAAGAGTGTGCTTCCTTTTCTGCATAACAGCATGTTTTTCTTCCCCAGGGGGCTACTGGTCAAGAGCAGCAAAGGCATATGAGAAAGTTATTAAATCCTTTAAGACCTGAATTTGCCTATGGCTTTTTCTCTTAAATGGTAGCCCAATTGCTGCACTAGTGCAAACATGCTTGTATGGCTTGCTCACATGCATATAACTGGTGTATGAAGCCAGAAAACAGGAATAATGAGTAGGAGAACCAAGTATCCCTACAGGTTGAAGTGAGCAGTTCCATGGTGGAGAAATTTAAAGAAAAACCCTGTCAGACCGTAAAAGGTATAATTTACCTGGTGGTAGGTGGACATCTTTGAGTCATTTGATTTATGAAATGGGACTATTTTTCAATCTCAGGAGAGCACTCAGAATTGTCAAAAAATGATGACATCCACACAGCTATATTATAGCTACAGCTGCCATGCTTGATTTTCTTTTAAGCCACACACCTGCTAGGGGAAAGCATTGAGATAGCCTACTTTCCTCCCAGAGTGGGAGGGGCAGAAAGCAGCAAGGAGAGGTGATATTTGGTAGATTTAACCACCAGTATGGCCTGGGCACCAACTATTTAGAACAGATGTTGGCTGTAAACACCTGGTATTGGCCATAATGGTATGTACCAGACAAAATTCAGTCCCAGCAGCAGGTACTGAGCAGGGGAGGGGAATTGCAGCCAGGAGAACGGCACAGAAAAAGACCATTCTTCCTTATTCTTTCCCAATCTTCTGACACAGAGTGGTTCTTCTTTCTGGTTATGTTCTCATGGTCATCTAGTTTTTCAGTGTGCCTTCTGCCTTGTCCTGTATACTTATGGTGGGGAGATGGGAGGAGGAGGCTTCATTGAACTCAAGCTGAAAGCCACTACTGGCCTCCCTATGCTACATCAGTCACTGTGTCCTGGCCCACACTGGAAGGCAAAGCGCCAAGGAAGAATCCCTCTTCCGCTTTATTTCCCAATCCACAGGTCACATACCTCTGGAGAAAGGATTGAATTCATCCAGTCAATCTCGGATAGCTTTTCAAACTCCTTATTCATGGCATCCAGGGAAGTTTGCAGTGTGGCCTCATACTCAGCATTTCTCAGCTGGTGAAGACAGGAAAACGAGTGAGTATCCAATGCTTAGCACCCTACCTTCATAGACTCTTGCCTTCTCCCCAACTCCCAGTCCCTGCTAGTGGCCATGAGACCGCAGGGTGCCAACTTATATCTCCTTTGGCTCATGGTGTCGGTGGAAAGTATAGCCAGCTCTTTACTTTCTCAATAGGGAGATCCAGGAGACAACCAGACAGTGATGCTTTCCTTAGGGCTTGGCATGCTCACAGTTTGGCAAGCAGAGAGGCCCTTTGACCACTATCAATTAATGCTGAAGTTGTACCCCTACAGCTTAGGGTCCAGGATAAGGGTCCTACCCTTGACCCTCAAGCCTCTGGAGACACCTAAGTGGCCCCCTAATAATAGCTACCAATTTTTGAGCAAATACTATATGCCAGGCACTGTGCATACATAGTTTCATTCCATCTTCCCAATAGCTCGATAATACCTTACAAAGTACTATTGTTCTCATTTTATAGGTAGGAAAACAGACTCAAAGAAGTTTAGTGCTCAAGATCACATGATTAGACAGAAACCCAGATCTATTCAACTCTATAGCCTACCCTCTATACCACACCATCCCAGAAAGGGTATGTGGGGTGGCCAGATGCTGGGGTGGGGGGAATCTTTATTACACAGTTACCATAATTTAAAGGCTGCTTGTGAAGCAAGGGGAGGGCTAGAGAGAGATTGGCTCAAATTTTCCCTTCCTGGCAAAGAGGGTCTGCCTCCCCAGGCTGTGCTTTTAGCCCCTAGCTATTCACTCTTAGTGAATGATGGCTTGTCCCATGGGTTTAGGAAACAAAGCTCAAGCATTCCCTAGTAATCCCCAGCACCCACAGGATGAACTCTGTATGCTCCATGGGAGAGTTAAAATAGATTATTCTGGGACCATCTCCAACTCAGAAGAACCAAGTTCTAAACCAACAACATAAGTGAGATAGTTCATGTTCCATCGAACAGTGAGCTGGGAGAACAGATGCATGCTGATATCATCAGCTCTGACACACTTTCCAGCCCACCTACTTTGGCTTCATCTCTCCTCTCTGGCATGTGCTCTACTTTCAGTCTGGCACTTATGTAGCTTCTTGCTGTGCATGGGCCAGCCTTAAGTGGAACCCTGCTGTCTGTCACAAATAGGTGACAGGTGAATGAGCGAGGGATGGGATTGGAGGTTATGACCAATCAGGATGGGATATGAGAGTGGAACAAGTCATGTTGACAAATAATCTCTTGCTTTTGCTTTACAATGAATGATTTAGGACAGTACGGAGTAGCCCAGATGCACAGGACACGTGTGTGTACATGGTGGTGGGATGGGGAACAGTGGTATCAAGTAGAAATGGCCATCACTTCAAGGTAAGGGGGAAAGGGGCAGGGATTCTTAGGGGCATACTTACCAGCAGTGCTCAAAAGGGATTTGATAGTCAAACCCAAAGCCACAGAGAAGAAAGAGGAATTGGGGTCTTAGAAAATGATTCCTAATCATAATAGGAGAGGAATAAAATGGCTTCCTAATGACTTCCTATTTGGCACCTAGAGTCTCGGGCTCTGAAAAATAGTATATGGTTGGGCCTGAATCTTATGCTCTGTTCTCTTGTCCTTCTGGCTTCAATAGAGACCTTGTTCAGGACTCCTCTCTGAGATAAATGTGCAAACTGACTCAGGGGACTTCGTTACTCACTTCCTGGTTTCTGTTCTAACACATCACTAAGCCAGTTTGCCACATAAGGGAAGTGGGAGTTACTGGGTGGGATTTTCTTCATCAAAAGGCTACATCCCGGGCTTCCCTGGTGGCGCAGTGGTTGAGAGTCCGCCTGCCAATGCAGGGGACACGGGTTCGAGCCCCGGTCCGGGAAGATCCCACAAGCCGCGGAGCAACTAAGACTGTGTGCCACAACTACTAAGGCTGCATGCTGCAACTACTGAAGCCTGCATACCTAGAGCCCATGCTCCACAAGAAGAGAAGCCACCGCCATGAGAAGCCTGTGCACCGTAATGAAGAGTAGCCCCCACTCGCCACAACTAGAGAAAGCTTGCATGCAGCAACAAAGACTCAGTGCAGCCAAAATAAATAAATAAAATAAAAATAAATTTAAACAAATGAAATAAGCCTTACATCCATGCCACCTCTATGATATGGCCTTTCTGGAGATACATGGTCATTCTTAGCAGCCGTTTGCACCCAGGTCTCATTTGGATGTGTGTATGTGTGTGTGGGGGGTCCTTACCAGGTTCTATATTAAGTATGATATGTGCTCAATTTGGGTTGTTGGCTGGCACAAACCAATTTTCATGAGCCCATGAGCCTCGAGAAATCCTGAGTGGCAATAAGAGGCTAAGCTTCCATATTTCCTGCTGCCCAAATTGGCAAGGCCATTTAGCTCTGCCTATATATAGAAGGTACTTCTGTTGCTGTCGCTGAAGGCTGAAGGACTCTAGCCTGGGGCTCAGATGCTGGGACAGCCTGGCCTGACTGCCTCAACCACTCTTCCACCTGTGCAGTGTGCCAGTTAGATGTGCAAATGGAAAAGGGGAAGTGGCTGCACTTCTTGCAAAAATCAACTCAGAGGCCCCTCTTCAAATAAACCTTAATTAGATGAGAGGCAAGAACAGTACCTTCCTAGGGGCCTTAGCAGCAAACCTCAAAGTGGAGTGGTCATGATCAGTTGACTCATTAAAGCACACTCACCAGGTGTGCCTATGGGCTTTGCATTATGAGAAACAGCAACTCTTCCTGTAGCTCAAAAACTGAGCCTCAGTCCATTTTCCCTAACACTAATAAAATCTACCATCTGTCAAGCTGCTAGGAAGAGCTAGGCACATAATATACAGTAGTTTGTTTAATCCTCACAACAACCTGGATAGGTAGAGATTTTAATTCCTATTTTGTAGGTAGGGAAACTGAGACCCAGAGAGGTGAAGTTACCTCACGTACCTACTGTTATGGGTTCATTTGTGTCCCCTCCAAAAAGATATCTTGAAATCCTAACCCTCAGTACCTCAATTTTTTGGAAATAGGGTCATTGCACATGTAATTATTAAGATGGGATCATTGGTCTGGTCTGGACTCTGGAGTGGGGTGGGCCCTGATCTGGTAAGACTGGTATTGTTTAAGGAGATGGCCATGGGAAGACAGAGAGACACAGGGAGAGCACCATGTGAATATGGAGGATTGGAGTAATGCATCTACAAGCCAAGGAACACAGCAAAGATTGCCAGCAAGTCACCAGAAGCTAGGAAGAGGCAAGGAAGGATTTCCCTACAGGTTTCAGAAGGAACATGGCCCTGCTGACACCTTGATTTCAGGCTTCTAGCCTACAGAACTGTGAGACAATAAAGTTCTGTTGTCCTAAGTCACCCAGGTTTTAGTGCTTTGTTACAGCAGCCTTAGGAAACTAATATAGGTAGTAATGGGCAGATTTGGGATTTGAACTCAGAGACCCCCAACTTTTCCCACTATTCCTTACTGTCTTTCCACATGGTGAGAGACGTATGTGGAAACTTGGGAGATGCAGAGCAGCTCAAAAGAGCTCACCCTTTTCTACTGAAACTATATGAGGTATGATGAGAAAACGCTGCTTTTGTTTGGCCTAGTCTGGACCCAAGAGACATTTGCCAAAGGAGATAGACTTTTCTTCAAGAATATGGTAGTCCCTATAGATTCGCATAACTTATAAAGTGACATGATCAATGACAACTCTGGGTGAAGATGACACAGCAGGGACTGCCAGGTAAGCACCTGGCCAAAATGCTCCTACATGTCTTCCAGTGCTCTAGGACCAAGCACAGGCTGTGATGGGATACTTTGCCCTCCCTGTTCCAACCCCATCCACTCACCAAGTTTTCATCCAGGAAAGCTTTGGTGTCATCGTAGAGCCCTTTAAGACTAAATGTAACATCTACTGCGTCATTTCTGGTTAGAGTCTGAGAGGAGAAGAAAGGAAAAGAAAGGAAGGGAAAGGACAAAGACAGAGGAGTTGTTGGTTAGTAAGCATGCAGCTGGCTTCTCTGTGGGAGGGTAGGAGCAGGCTAGTAGGATGTGGCTATAAGTGAAAAAGTAATATTCACAATATAGCACAACTAGTAGTTCAGCATGGGCACCAACCAGTCAAAACTGATGCCAGCTATCAACTACCAGTACAGCTGTATTGGTGTGTTGTATGCTGTGGCACAGCACAACTTGGCATTTGGCATCACTGATTGAGTGCTATGGGTATAGGGAAACAGGGAATATGCAAACCAGATAGTAAGTTTGAGGCCACTTGTTGCCACTAGGCTGAAGCCACCTTTCCCATGGTACATGAAGTTAGGCCTAACCATCTGTCTTCTTGAAACTCCAGGCCTGGAGCTCCAGGCCTCTTCCAACTAAGATCCGGCCCCAAATAAATAGGTAACCTACATTTTAGGAGGCCCTGACCCTGTATGTGGCCCTTTTGTATTGTTTGCCTAGCACTAAAGTTACTTTATAAAAGCATCACTTAAAAATCTTCTGCCAGTGGGTAAAGTCACAGGATGGCACATTTAACATCAGGAATCTAATCTAGACCTTCCCCTCAAGAGGAAAACCAAGGCAGCCTGGAGCACAAGTTTCAATGACAAGTGTCACCTTAACAGGTTATATAGGGATCCTCCTGGAATGAGGAAGGGCCTAAGCCAAGTTCCTCCCCATTCTCAGGCTATTTCTCCTTGAGGCCAGTGTGGTAGATAGCTATCAGGCTGATGAAATCTGCTATGGGATTCTCCCAGTAACCACTCTGGACCAGTAACCATTCTCCCAGCAACCATTCTCCCAGTAACAAGTCAAACAATATCTGCCTCCCCCTCTACTCTATCCATCAGTTTCCTGCCATGTCATTTGCCCAGTTTCTCTACCCAGCCTCCAGCTCCTCTTCCTTCCCTTTCCTATTTGGTTTGACTCCTTTCCTTCATCTGCCCCTTCCCCCCTTACCTCAATGGGAGTGCAGGAAGCTGCACCTGCCTCATTGCTACTGTCTTGGTTGTAAAATATAACATTCAGGATGTTAGCACTGGCATTCACAGAATCCATGAGGACAGACACATGCTGGTGGACCTTACTCAGGTCAGTAAGTCTGTAATAAAGCAAGGACAGATAAATGAGTCTAGAGTTCTGAAGGATGTCTGGCCTGAGGTGCTGGTGAGGGTTGGGATTAAGGGTAAATTGTATTCTTTACTCTCTCCTGTTATTTCTTCTCATTTCTAGGGAGGCACCTATGCCAGAAAATGTTTCTACTCTTCTCTAGGTATTCACTTTTGTCCATCCTTGTCTCACCAGAATTAGATACTGGGTGCTTTGGGAGAGTGGGAGGCTAGAATAGAGGAAGGAGCTGACTCCAGAAACTCTAAGGCCCTCCTGATATTTAAGGGCAAGGATAAGCATTTTTAGTCCTGTTGGGTCTGGGGCAGCAAGAGGAGATCAAAATTTATCTCTGGGCCTAATGGGAGAGGTCCAAGCTGGCTTACTGCTGACCACAAAGACTATTTCCCACCTAGAATGTCAGAGTCCCTGTCAATCCTCAGAGCTCTGAGCAATACTCCTTTCTGAGGCCAGGCTCTCCAGTAGCCAATAAATACAAGTTGGCTTCTTCTCCCTATCTCTTCTTGGGATTCCCAGCCCTGTATCTGGGCCAGTCCACTTACCTGCTGATGAGGTTTTCTGCAAGCTGAGCTAAGTGCTGCATCTGGGCATACTCCTCATCAGAGAGGCTATCTTGAGATTCCTGGGAGTCCAGCTGGGGTTGAGAGGCAGCCTGGATTTCAGAATGCTTGCACTTCCACATTTTCATTGAGTTCTCAAAGTCCTGGTGATAAAGACAGAGGCAGAGCCTAAAGATTGCTGTAGCTAAGACGGCATGTGACAGATCTGTCTGTGAGTCTGATATTTGTGGGTACTGTGGGGAAAGGGGAAAGAGGGCCTCATCCATTCCCCCATACACCTATCTCCACACCCATACATCTGTCCAACATTTTATTCAATGTCTCTTTCATACTAAGCAGTTTTAGTTTTTTGTTGTTGTTGTCGTTGTTGCTGTTACCATGCCAAGCCTTGGGACAACATACTTGAATCAGACAGATGTCTGCCTTCCAGAAGCTCCTATAGGTAGGTATCATGACCAATAAGAAAGTGGAGCCCTTTTCAGCTCCCTTCTTTGCCAAATCTAGGCAATATATTCTGATGGATTTTAGAGTTAGACATATCTCATTTAATTTTGAATTGTGCTTCTGTCATTGATTAGCTGTGTGACCTTTAGCAAAGTATTTAACCTCTCTGGTCCTCATTTTCCTCACCTATAAAATGGGAATAAGTGTATCTACCTCATAGGATTGTTGAGAGGACCTGTTTGAGAGAATATATGTAAAGTGCCCAACACAAAGTAGGTAGCTTATAAACTAGACATCGCATTCCTTCTCTATTGCTGTGTCTATGGACTGTCCACAGGCCAGAGTGGAAGAAAGCCTCTAAGCATTGAACATCTGATTAATAATGGCTCCTTTCTAGCGTTAGGTGGTTTAGCTGAGGTGAGTGACATTTGTGAATGCAGTATTTTAAGACGCCTTAGAGGAACCTAAAGACCATATTCAATGAAGACTCTCTTGTTGAGGGAGCAGATTTCTCCATAACCACCTGAGGCCTTTAACTCTGTGCAGTGGAGGGAGGAGTACAACTTTGTTGAAAACTACAGAAGGGAGCTTCTTGTCTCACTCTCTTGGACAGTGCTTTGCAAGTGTCTATGTATATCAGAATGTCTCAGGGAGCTTGTCTGCAAATGCAAGTTCCCAGGAAATACCCATCTCCATTCTGATGCAGTGGGCCTGTGTGGGTCCCAGGAATGTGCATTTCTAACAAGCACCCAAGGTGACTCTGAGATAAGTATCATGCAGACCTCTCTTTAAGGAATTCTGCCTGACTGGAAGTATTCAGTACTCAAGTGATAGCTATAGATGAGACAACGTAGGAGCCCCAGATGAGCCTTTCCCTTCTTACCCGATCTCTTGCCAGCATCTGGGCAGTGTTCTTGTATCTAATCTTGATAAGGCCTGGCCTCTGAACCCAGGCCTCCCCATCCACCTGCACTGGGATACCTTCTTCACCATCGATGGTTATCATCAACTCACGGCACTGCCAGAGAAGAGGAGGAGGGAGAATGGGGGAGAAAAATGAGGTAACGACTGTAGACCAATCTGATAATCTCACAGTCATGGCCAAATGTGTATCTGAACAGGACTGGCAAAAATGTGAATTAGATTGTCCCAGGGAGGAAACACATGTTTGCTATGGGCTTTTTGCTCCTTTGGTCCCTACCACCTGTTTCCAACTTCAGCCAGTACCTTGCTTCCCACCAGATAACCTGCTCCCTCCACCCTGTCATTCTTATACCTGGTTAATTCCTGAGACTACCCCACATCCTGGATTGTAGCCACAGGGCTCAAACCCTTTCTGGTGCCCAGCAGGCCCGTGCCTACCTGGGCGATGCGATGATGATGCAGGTTGATGATACGGGACATTGCCATCTGTACAGAACCAAAGATTGCCACTACCTCTAGCTTCCCATCATCTATCGCAGGAGCCTCATATTCCTGAGGAGGAAGAACTGTGTCACACATCTCACCCTTGAGAAACCACACCTTGCCTATCACAAGCAGGTATGCTTTGAAAGCTCCTGGTGAGAATTTTTCTAGCTAATGAAAAGTGGAGAAACTACTATATTATTAAGAGGAGAAGAATGAGGTCAGGAAGCCAACTTGGGAAAAGGGCACTGAGATAAAAACTCAGTCCCTTTTGAGATCACAACTCTTAACTGGTTCTCTCCCTGTCCAATCTAGCATCATAAATCCCCAAGGCCAGTCCCACTGGTCCCATGACCTTCTTGGGTGAGCTCAGATGAAAGGATTCATGGCCAATTTCTCAGGAGATTTTATTGACAGACCTCCTTAGAGAAAAGGGCATGGCCTAGGTAACCTTTCAAGGATCTTTCAAACGTGAGGAATGGAAAATTCAAAGTCCAGGCAACACCGAAGAATTTATCTGATCCTGAGGTTTTTGGTTGATTCTTGTGCTCTGGGGTGGTAATTGCCTTAAAAAAAAAAAAAAAACCTCATCATACAGCTGCTGCCAATAAAGGTCCCCAGCCCACCTCCTCTTCCCCTACACTCCAGTCTGTTCAACTCTCCTTTCTGATAGACTTTAGAGGGGTCAAGCCTTTCTTCCTCCCTGTTCCTTGTTCCATACTCACTGTGGTAGCTGTGCTGCTTCCCCAAAAGTTGACACCTCCAGCATAGCTGGTAATGTTGAGCACTACAATGCCTTGCAGGTTTGGCAAGGAGATGGCTTCTCCATCACACTGAAAGAAAAGAGTAGCCCTTATTGGCTGGCTCTTCAGATACCAATGTGAAGGGCCATTTACAGAGATGGGGGAAGGGCTCTGTCTTCTCTTCATACTATTATTTTCTCATCCATAAAATGGAAATCTATCTTCGTGATTTCCTACCATGAGCAATGAGTGAGGATCAGAGTTAAAGCTTGGGAAGAACTAAGGATATAGAGGAAAGTTGATTCCCAGGGTCATGATATTTCCTTTCTTCATGCCCAGGAAGGATCACCCTCTTTTCCACTAACCTCCAGGTGCACTCGTTCTTCCAGTTTTCTGTAAGAGCGCTGAAAAAGTTCCTTGCTTCCCAGAAGGCCATACCACATCTTGTTCTTAAGGCGGCTACTACAGGGAGATAAAGGTAGAGAAAAGTAGTCAGAGGGTGAATAATATAAAGATAAGTGGATGAAGAAAAGTAAGAGGAGACACCATCTTATTCATCAAGTGCCTTCTTATAGAGAGGAGTCATGTTTAATGGTAACTGGACACAAGAGGGAATGCTAGGATAGTGTAACTGGTATCCTTATGCGAACACCAGCTGCAATGGGTTCCTGGGTCTCCTTGAGGCATCAGCATCCCATTGATTTGTCACTTTTACTTGCTTATGATGTTGGTTCAGGCTTGGAAGAGACAGGCTATATTTAGAAAGTAAGGCTCATAAAAAGCTGTGAGCATAACTGGCTAGTACACATCAACTACCCTGGCAAGTACCATTCTGGGAGCTCAAGATTTCAGCCACTTGGAATCAATTTCATTTGAAACATGTGACTCTTAGACTGCAGTTTCTTTGAAGCATAACTTTTCTGGCAAAGTGGAGGGATTTCCAAGACCTGTATGTTAAACACTTAATTCAATGCTACAGAATAGAAATAAGCTTACTAGGAAGACTATAGAGTAGGAGCCAGTGGAGAGAATATGGGACAGGCAAGAATATCAGGAGACCTGTGGTGGAGGTGGGAAGGACAAGGTCCTGTTGACTGCAGAGTCTCTGATAAAAACAGGCAGGGTACTTAACAATCACTATAAAGGCTGGATAGAGTTTACTGTGAGCTTTTAAAGTAGAGCCACAGAAATGAGCCACCACAGGGCATGGGTTTTGAAATGTAAGAAGGCTAGCACATAGCACAAAATTATTTGCACTCTGTTTTAAACCATAAGTTCTCTGGGCACTTCAGTTTCCTTATCTATTAAAAATTGGAGTTTGGTTATGTGGAAATGCAAAATACCTAGAACAACCAAAACAATTCTGAAAAAAGAACAAAGTCGGAGGACTTTCATCTCCCAATTTCAAAACTTACTATAAAGCTACAGTTATCAAGACAGCGTGGTGCTTGCACAGGATAGACACATAGATCAATGGAACATGGTGAGAGTCATAGGAAAACAACCCTTACATTTAGGGTCAATTGATTTTCAACAAAGGTGCCAACACACTTCATTGGGGGAAAGGATAGTTTTAAAAGGTGGTGCTGTGGTAAATGGATATCCATGTGCAAAAAGATGAACTCAGATTCTTACCTAATACCATACATAAAAAGTAACTCGAAACAGATCACAGACTTAAATGTAAGAGCAAAACCAAAAATTTTAGAAGAAAACAGCAAATTTTTAAGATCTTGGGTTAGGCAAATATTTCTTAAACACGGCATCAAAAGCATGGTCTGTAAAAAAAAAATTGATCAATTGGAACTCATCAAAATTCAAAACTTTTGTATTTCAAAAGAGACCGTTAAAAATGAAAAGACAAGCAATAATAACAAAAAAGACAAGCAACTGGGAAGCAATATTTGCAAGACACATCTGATAAAGTACTTGTTCCTCAGCCCAGGCCTGCTCTGAGAAAGAAGTTCTGGTGGCAGGTGGGCAGGGGGTGGTGATGATGGGTGGAGGGTGTGCTTCTTTTTACTCGTAATTTCAATTTACCACAAGAACTCTGAGGCTGCCTTAGTGTATGTCTGTAGTACAAAAGTACCAGAAGGTGCCAAGCAGACCAAACAAGATGGGGTAAAATCAGTAGGTCCTGGGGAATCAAGTTAGGAACACTAAGAACCAGTAGGGCGATCTTTGATACTTTGCAGCCTTGCCAAGCAAGAACAGACCTAAAACCACTACTAGGACCTCATCAAGTTCTTGGAGACAGAACAAAGATAGGCAATTCGCTGAACTGAGTCAATGTAATCTGTTTTCAGTAACAGTAACACAGTTAGCTGAACACAGGTCAAGACTATGAAAGCAGCTCCAAGTTCAGGATGCCAGTGCAGCATCATCACAGATCTGGTCAATATTTGGGGCGAGATATCCCACTAGACTAACCTTGGGACTAATGTGTTTTACTTCCAAAGGATGGACTCTTTCTGTTTCTTGTCTGTAAGGTAGGGGATGTGGGAATACATGTGTATATTGTGATTGTGTGTTTGTATGTAGGGAGGGGAGTTTCTTTTCCTTACTTGTATTGTCCTGGGTGTTCATCTCTTCTGGTGTTGAATTCCAGAGAAATTTTAGCATCTAGTCCAATTCCAAAATAGTTGTTCATGACACACCTTTCTTTGAAGCGTCTGAAATTAGCCAAAGGGAAGAAGAGAATAGACACTGGTGCAGGAAAGAAGTGCTGTTATCATTGGGCTGCAGACTTTATCTGCGTGATCAACAACCACTGAGGGAAGTCCCCCTCTACACTGGGCACGAGGCTTAATGTTCTTGAGAAGCACATGTAGATGTCCTATTGTGTTAACAACGAACTTGTTAGCTGTAAGAGAGGACACCCAGCCAGTAGGGTGGATTCAGTGGAATTGGGATTCATAATAAAGAAGTCATCTTTGGAGGCTGTCAGATATGAGTGGCCATTATCTTCTCCACATAAAATAAAGGGAAATAAGAGTCATTGACTGATTCCCATAAAGAAAGAAGATTTAAGTATCTCAGATAAAAATATATGATGAGAGTAAAGTCTGTATTACTGTTTCCAGAGATGTCTGAACTCCTTTGTAGCACTTTCACATCAAAGGGCAAAGTGATCATACATTTGAAGGAAAAAAAAACTGTTAAAAGAGGGTAGATACATATACAACAACAACAAAACCAAGCAGTTTGTTTTATTCTTCTGCATCCATCCATTAAAACCAGTGGTGTGCTGGAGCCAGTTCATACCAGTTTATGTAAGCTGATTATGCCTATAATTCCCAACTCTGCATTCAATGACACTATATCAGTAGCTTGAAATAGGCCATGATGGAAAGGTTTACGCCAGGAATAAATCAGGGCTTTCCTCCCCACAGAGAGCTGGTTGTTAAACATTTTCCAGCACACCATTGATCAAAACTCATTAGGTAGGTCCATTGAGACCTCATATATGAGCTTAAGCCAATGGTAAAGTGGAGGGGAATGGGAGTTGAATATAGGAATAACTGGGAAGCTGCAGAAAACTTAAATAATTGCTAGCTGTGTCCTTCTTTTGAGAAACTGAAAATAGGTACAATTTAGCTACTTAACCACAGATTTTTTTTATTCATTACTAAACTGACCTTACATCTCTCACATGAGATTTGTCTTCCTTGACCACGGTCCAGAAATTGGGGATTCTCTAACTGATGTAACTGATTTTCTTAATGGAACTCAAAATAAGTGAATGTGACAGAACTTGGCTCTAAAGAGGTAGGGCTATTGAGACAGATGTCTTTAGATTTGCTAGCTAGTCCCCTCAATGCCCACTTACTTCTTAGCAACTCCAATCATTTACTGTTAAAGGCAACAGTGAAAAACAGGTTCTTTGAAATGAAATGAAGTTGTTTTAATTTAAAAAAATAATAACAACTGTAACACATATAGCACCTAACTATGGGTGCCAAACACTGCCCAATGCAAGTACTTTGGATATATAAACTCAATAAATACAGCAAACCTATCTGGCAAGTTCTACAATTATCTCCATTTTATACATGAGGAAACTGAGGTTTGGTTGAATTACTTGTGTAAGGTCACACAACTAGTAAGTATAGTCAGCATTTGACTCTGGGTATCCTTAGACTATTCTCTTAACCAGAGAAAGGGAGAAGCCACAGGAAGGTGATAGGCTTAAATACTTACATAGTTTCAGGTGTAAAATATAAGTGCTCCAAATTGAGGTTATCCAGGTCTTCACTTTTGAGAGAAGATATAGAAGACAGAGTACCAAGACGAGAACCTAGACACAAAAGATGTCACCTTGGTGTCAGATACAAACAAGAAAGCCCTTCCCCCCAGTTGTATTTCACCCCACTTTCTCTGTTGGAGCAGAATCAAGCTCAATGACTTTCTCCTCGATAATATTCAGGGTTCTCATTTCAAAGAGGGATCATCTTGGATGGACAGGGACTTCCACTGACAGAATAGTAAGGTTGGGCTGCTTGCTTGCTGGCAGTGAAACAGCTTCAAATCTTGGGTTTCATCAGGCCAGCCTTTTCAAAGTATCTAATGGGGTCATTACTTCTGGACATAGGCATGGGGTCTTATAGTGTGAGGTTTCTGGAGAAGAGGGAGGGATATCTACTGCAGAGTAGGATTATGGCTAAAGGAAGATGCATGAAAATACATCTTTATTCTCTGGGAACTAGAAGACAGAGATGAAGCTTAGAGTAAAGGAAGGAAGGAGAAGAGAAAGATCATTACGGTGTCTTGGGCTCATCTGGTTAATATCTTCTGAGTCATCTTCCAGGAAGAAAGTTGAACTAAAGTTCTTGACTGATATTGTCTGTCGGCTTTGCTCATCAAGAACTATAGAGAAAAAGTGGAAGGAAGGAGGGAAGGAAGGAAGGAGAGGAAGGAAAGGAAGGAAGAAAAGGAGGAAAGGAGGGAGGGAGGGTTGGTCACATTTCTTGAGCATCTCTTTTGTTCAGTTAATACCAGTCAGTGTGTGGGGAGACAATGGAGACTCCCATTTGATCATCACATCTCCTCCATGATGCTGTTTGTGGTTTCAGCTTTCTTACAGTATTGCCATGTCTCTTCACATCCGTGCCTGAGCTTTCTCTGTTTTACTTGTTACTCTTTTCCTATCGTCCAGTAAATGTGGCTGTGAGTAGAAGCTTGGGGCCAGGGGTAGGGGGAGCAGGGTGGGAAACTTTCTGTTCTTCTACCTCCATTCTCGCCTCTTATTTAATTCATTTACTCACATGACCTTTGTTCTAAACTTAAGCCTCTAGGAACAGGCCGTTCTTTCAAGCAAATGTCTCACCAATACCCAGAATATTTGAGAAATCTCCTTTCTTTTACCAGCCTATATATTGTATAGCTCAGGTGCTCAGCCTATGCCAAAGCTCATAGGTTCAATCCCTGGGCTGCCAGGGGAGCCTTTCTCTGTCCCAGGGCCACAAGTTGCACTCCTAAATCTGATTTATGTATTGATGGAGCAGGCTGAGGATTAGTTGTGACAGGGTTATGGCTACATCAGATTGATCTGATCCCGGCTACTTGGAAACTACCTACAGAAATAGAGGCAAACTGGCTGTTTAATGATTTCACAGTGCAGAAGGGTTATTTCCTTTCTTTCTTAGAAACTTGGCTGAGGTTGTACCTAAAGGTACCAAGGCAGGAGAAGGTACTGTAGCTAAAGGTACCAAGGCAGGAGAAGGTACTGTAGCTAAAGGTACCAAGGCAGGAGAAGGTATTGTAGCTAAAGGTCAAAGGCCAGCCAAAAGGACTTCCCTGCTACATGGACTTCTGTTCAATTCCAATAGCTCAGGTAGAACACACTTGGTGTTATATTTTCTGATCTGTTTTCCAAAGAAGCATTGTGGAGAAGAAGTGGGAACCAAAATGTTAAAGTAAGAAGTTGGAGGAGTTGAAAGAGTTTTCTTACTGAGTTGGAAGCTTGCAGATTGTCATGAGTTATGGGAAATGGCAATCAATGCTAGAGCTGCCAGGACCACTCTCAGAGCCCTTGTGCCTGATTAATACTGTGCGAGACATGCAGAGATGAACACTATTTTCTTTCTAAAATCATCATAGGCTCAGTGGTTGGAAGGAGACAGAAGCAGGTGGAAAAAGATTCCTTGGCTGGAGGTTGAAGCTGACAGACCTTTGCGCAAAGCCACTTAACAGCTGTAATTGTTTAGGATGATTGTTAGTTCCAAAAATAAATAAGTAGCAAGAGTTGAGTGCCTGGGAGGTAGGAGGAGCCAAAGGGGCAGCTTATCAGGACTGAGGCTTTTCAAATCAGTGGAGACTGAGGATGGACTTTGGATGCTTTATGAATGCAGAATCTAGTCAAGTTTTGGTAGTGTTGTCAAATAGTAGACCCAGAGCGAGGGAGACCATTAAACTACCCACAGGAACCTTCTCTTTACCCTGCCTCAATCACCACAACCCTGGGGCCTTTACCTTGTTCAACTTGGAATATGATGAGTTTCAAGGACTTTTGGAGATTCTGGGCCTTTGTGGCCAGCTCCAACTTGCACTTGGCTATGTGGTCTATTTGAGGGATGAAGGGCTTTCCATCTGCCTTGGCACTGTCTGCATGTGCTGTGGTACTCTTCTCAACTGCTGCATCCTCAGCAAGGATATCAATCAGGACACTGAGCTTGTCATACATTAAGTCGCTCTATATGGGGAAGGAGACAGGGCATTGTTATGAGGGATTTGTGCCTGAAAGGACAGAATGAGGAGTCAGATGGTATGGGGAGAGGTAGGGAGGGGTACTAGTTGGCCGGAAACACTGCGCATAGAAAGCTACATGTGGGGAGATGAAAGTTTAGGGAAAGAACTGCTTGGGTAGATGTGATAAGATAGCCAAAGGGTGTAAGGGGGTCAAAGAGACACTATTTGTTACAGAACAGCTGCAGGCATCAATATATGTTGCCTAGTCTTTCTCATGTCAGAGTGGCCTGTAAAATGATGTGTAATATGGCAAAACTAAGGAAAGATAAACATTTCTGGATTGGTGTTTTCATGGGCATGCTCCTATGAATGTGGATGTGGCTCTGCATGGGTTCCTTGTGTCTGCCTTTGTCTGTGTGTATGTTTGGGGGTGTACTACATGATTATGGCTTGATTCCCAGCTCCATCACTTAATAGTTTGTAAACTTAGGCAAGTCACTTAATCTATTTGTGCTTTTATATTCTAGGGTAGTTGTGAAGATTAAATAAGTTAATACATTATAAGTGCTTAGAACAGTTCCTGGCACAGAGTAAGTGCTATATAATTGTTAGCTGTTATTGTTACTGTGGTTGTTATAGAGGTGACTGTGGGTGTATTTCTAGCATGAATTTGTATGTATTTTCAAGAATGTTCTGGTATACAACCATGTGCCTACACGTTGGTGTACGCTTGTGTCTCGGTGTGGACAGATGCTTGGCATAGGCTTAGGTACATGGTACATGGATAAGTATGTATAGTGCCACTCTTCATTTGGTGAAAGGTGGAAGTTTGATGAGGATTTCCCCCATCAGGGAGGCTTACCAGCTGCTCCTCCTTGCTCTTTTACAATTCCCAGTGAGAGGCACATTTGCTTTTATTAAAAATGGGGCCCTGGCACCACAAAGAGTACAAGAAAAAAGGATGGAAACTTACTTTCAAAATCACAGACTCTATTGCTGTATTGTTCTGTTTTATCCGGCTCCAGGCCTTTACAATATCAACTACAAAATCTTCCACTGCTGAGCACAGGAATCTGGAAATATAAGATAGATGACACAATGTGACATGGACCATGAGGTCCAGAGACCTTCTCTCTTATAATGTCATTAGTTTCCATCTTCCTCCTCTTCCTTCTCCCTCTCTCTTTCCTGATCTCTCCTCCCTCCCTCTCTTTGTCCCTCTCCCCCCTCCCTCTCTTTGTCCCTCTCCCCCCACTCCCTCTCCCCTCTTTGTTTATTCTGATTCTTCATGTGTATACGGTGAAATATGCCAGTACCTAAGAGAATTTAACTAGCATTTCTTAGCCCAAATTCCAAATTTCCAGGAAACAGAATTCAGTCAGTCCAACATGGGTCAGGATTTCACCCTGGGTCAAATCAGCTATGGTTCAAGGGCCTGGCTAATTTAGTACAAACATAATGACTTTGGGACGATGGTCCCTGTAGGGACTGTTTCTCAAAAGAGAATGTGGTAGATTTGGAAGGAACCCACCAGAGTCCCAGGAGAAATGAATGACCCACGTATTTAGAAGGGGGAGAATGTATTGCTCAGCTATGAGAAAGCAGCTGTAGCAGGTACTACAGAGAATTTTCCAGGTATTAAATGGAAAACAAAGTCTCCCTACTGTAGGGAGCTATGCTATGCTCTTGAATGGTATGGAATGTTGTGTTTCCCTTCTGTAACGCTTCTTCCAAATCTGTGGCTTACAATTTTGTCTTTTTGGAGTAGCAAGAGCCCTCACCCCAATCTCATCTTTTTTTTTTTTCCCCCCGTAAACTTTCTATTCAGGAGGTTTGAGTTGGAAGAAATTTGATTTGGGAAGGTAAACATATGCTTTCCTTGGCCTCAACCCCCCAAGCTATTAAAATGAGCCCCATCTCTGACTGAGGAACAGCCCATGAGGGGCAAAAACATCCCAAAGGTAGAGAGCCAAAGGAAGACTGACCTGGTTGCAATGATCATCTCTGTCGGGTACTTGGCCTTCAGGATTTTATTCAACTCAGTGGTTGCAGATTCTAAGTGTTGGATGGCAGCAGCCTAGGGGGAAAAGGAGTGTTTGGCCCTGGAATCTTAGCGCTGTGACATAGTGTGCTACCCATCCTCACCCCCCTCATTACTTCCTACTGATGCTTTACCAGCAACCCAACTGTCTCTCTGAAAATAATCACAATTAAAGAATTCTTGTGGAAGATCTCCACAGATAATCTTAGATCTGTGGTCATTCTAAAAATAAGACGTATATTGTTTCCTCTCATTTAAATTAATACTCAAAAACTCATATGAAGGAGTTACTATTTGTTCCATGTTTCAAATGAAAAACCAATCTCATATTACATAGCTAGTAAATAATAGATCTGGGATTTGAACCCACATCTTTCCAACCAGAGGGTCACCTCTTATATATAATGTTAAATATAATAATAGTATCCACTTATATAGAAGTTACTATGTGCTAGGTTCTGTTCTAAGATACATATATATTTTTTCAGGTAACCCTTATAACAATCTTATGAAATAAGGATTATTATCCCCATTTCACAGAACAGAAAACTGAGGCATAGGGAAGGGACAGCTGATAGATGTCACAGCCAGGATTTGATTTTAGGTAGTCTGGCTCTTGAGTCTGTACTCCTAACTACAACTTATACTCATCCCTCTCCATCAGCCCCCACATTCAAACATCTACCAAGTCCTGATGATTCTATCTCTTCAATATGTTTTAACTACGTCCACTTCTTCTTATTCCTATTACCACTTCACCAGTCCAAATCACCATCATCTTTTGCCTAGACAATTACATCACTGCCTATCTTTTTCCCTTGCCTCTAGTCTTTATTCCTTCAATTTTTCTCCACATAACATGTAAATATTCTGTTTTAAACCTTTCTATTAGATAGAAGAATAGATAGATGGATAGATATGTGATAAAGAAAGTATAGTGAAATATTAAAGGTAGAAGCTACCATTTAAAATTTCCTATATATTTGAAAATTTTATAATAAGAAAAATCTTATATAATTCTTATTGCTTTTAGATAGAAGTTCAAACTTCCTGGGGGAAGATATCAAGATGGCAGATTAGGAGGACATGGAACTCAATTCCCCCATGAACACATCAAAAATGCATCTAAATGTGGAGAAATTATCACTGAAAACTAACTGGAGACTGGCAGAAAGACTCCTGTACAACCAATGTTGTAATAAAGATCCACACAAAATTGGATAAGAAGGGAAGAGAAGTGATCAGGTTGGGACCTGTGCCCCTGGGAGGGGACACAAAAGAAGGAGAGGATTACAAAGACAGAGAGCCTCCCTGGGGAGTGAGCAGCTCCAGCCACATATTGGGCACCACAGCCCTGGAATCTGACATCAGGAACACAAGTCCCCTTAGCTGGTTAGAAAACCAGTGGGACTAACAGGAGGGCTGTAAGAAACTTAGACTTGGAGGGACTCAAGATGGAGGAGTAGGAGGAAGTGGAACTCACCTTCCCCCATGAATACATCAAAAATACATCTACATGTGGAACAATTCTCACTGAAAACTAACAGGAGACTGGCAGAAAGACTCATATACTCAAGGCTGTAAGAAAGATCCACATAGAATCAGATAGTAAGGGAAGAGAATCGATCAGGTTGGGACCTGTGCCCCTAGGAGGGGACTCAGAAGAGAAAGGGGATTACACAGGTAGAGATCCTCCCTGGGGAGTGGTGGGTTGAGCCACAGATTGGGTGCCACAGACCTTGGGTCCAACAAAGGGAAGATGAGCCCCCTTGGCTGGTTGAAGGACCAGTGGGACTAATAGGACAGCTATGGGATGCCTGGACTCTGCTTAGGAAGAGGCCGTGAAAACTTGCTAGCTCCCAAAGCAGGGCAGAAAGGGTGGATTGAAACCACCCAGCTGGCTGACTGGTTTCCTGTGACCACTCTGGCATGCATCCTAGCCTGAGCCAAGCAAATGCTCCAGCACAGTTTGCCTCATATGGCAGCTCCACATGGGACTAAGGGCTGCCACAACAAGGAAAAAGCTTGGCTGTAAGATGCTATGGTGTACCAACTTATACTGGAAAAGAATCTGAAAAAGAACGTGTGTGTGTGTGTGTGTGTGTGTGTGTGTGTATAACACCTGAAACATAGTAAATCAACTATACGTCAATAAAAAAAAAGATGTTATGGTGACTCAAACCCTAAGTGGCATCTGGGCACAGGGGGCAGCTGTTACTGGCAGTTGCACAGGTGTAGCATCAGGGGCAGACCAGATCTCTGATGGCAATCAGACTACCACAGCCCATGCCCCCACCACTGTTGAATACCCACACCAGCCCCTCTTTTTCCAGCATTGCTCCACTCGGGTGAGGGTGCCAGTGCTGGGAGGGAAAAGAGCACACACTTAAAAGGAACTGAGTCAGCTCAGACCCAACCCTCAGGGCTTTTGCTCCAGCGCCTTGGGACCTGACCCTGCTCCCAATAGGGTGGTGATGACCACTGAACAGAGGGGAAGCCCTGACTCACACATTGCTCTGGCCCTAGCATCTCCACCTCCAGCCCCACCTCCTATCAAGGTGACAGCTACCAGCACACCCTGAGGAAAGGTGTGACTTGTGCTCACATCAAATCCAGCTCTGCCACCAAAGCCACTGGGGCCTTGTAGACTGTATAGGGATACTCCCACATAAGGACATCCCTCTAAAACCACCATAGGTAATTGTTTCACCTAATTTCACAGAGACAGAGAAAGATAAGCAAAATGAGAAGACAGAAGAATTTGTCTCAATTGAAAGAGAAAGAGAAAAGCCCTGATAAAACAGCTAATGGAACATAAATAACCTACTAGATAAAAAATTCAAAGCATTCGTAATAAGAAAGCTAACTGAATTAGGGAAAAGAATAGATGAACACAGTGAGAATTTTAACAAGGAATTAGAAAATATAAGAAAAGAACTAGTCAGAACTGAAGAATACAATAACTGAAATGAAAAACACACTGGAAGGTATTAACAGCAGACTAGGTGATACAGAAAAACACATTAGTGATCTGGAAGATAGAAAATGGAAATCACAAACAGAACAGCAAAAAGTATATATACGTGTGTGTGTGTGTGTGTGTGTGTGTGTGTGTGTGTATGTGTGCGTGTGTGTGTGGAATTTTTCACATTATAGGGGTCCCAAAATGAGAGGAGAGAGAGAAGACTGAAAATTATGGCTGAAAACTTCCCAAGCCTGAAGAAAGAAACAGATATCCAGGTACAAGAAGCACAGAGCGTCTCAAATAAGATGAACCCAAACAGACCCACACCACACCAAGACACATAATTAAAATGTCAAAACTGAAAGAGGATTCTAAAGGCAGCAAGAGAAGAAAAATAGTCAGTTACCAGGGAACCCCCATAAGGCTATCAGCTGATTTCTTCACAGAAACATTGCTGGCCAGAAGGTAATGACAAGATATATTCAAAGTCCTGAAAGGGAAAAAGCTGCAACCTATAGGACACTCTACCCAGCAAGGTTATCATTTAGACTAGAAGGAGAGATAAAGAACTTCTCACACAAGCAAAAACTAAAAGAAATGAGCAATACTAAGCCTACTCTAAAAGAGATGTTGAAGGGTCTTCTCTAAATAGAAAAGAAGTAAGAATCTATAGGAAACGGAAATTCCCAAATAAGAAAGGCAAATATATAGTAAGGATTTAAGATCAATTAAATAAGCAAGAACGTAGATTAAAAGAAGAAAAAATGCAAAATCAAGTATAAAGACAATTAACAGTAAAGGGATAAGCATGAAGATATAAAATATGATTAAAAAAACACAAAATGTTGGGGAGGGGAATAAAAAATGTAGATCTTTTAGAATGTGTTTAAACTTAAATGACTATCAGTTTAAGTCACATAGACATAATTATGGGTCAGTATACTTGAACCCCATGGTAACCACAAATCATGGTAGCCATGGTAAAGACACACAAAAACCAAAAGAAAGGAACCCAAGCATAGTACTAAGGAAAATGATTAAATCACAATGGGAGAAACAAAAAGAAGAAGTGACCAGAGAAGAACTATAAAAACAAGTGGAAAACAAGTAATAAAATGGCAATAAGTACATACCTATCAATAATTACTTTCAATGTCAAGAGACTAAGTGTTCCAATCAAAAGACATAGGGTGGTTGACTGGATTAAAAGACAAGACTGTTCAATATGCTGCTATAAGGGAATCTCTTCAGGCCAAATACACACAGAACAAAAGAGAGGGGACAGAAAATGATATTTCATGAAATCATTAATGACAAGAAAGTGGTGATATCAATATTCATAAAGGACAAAAAAGACTTTAAAATAAAGACTATAACAAAAGACAAGGGCATTGTATAATGATAAAGGGATCAATACAAGAAGATATTACAATTGTTAACATATATGCACCTACATAGGAGCACCTAAATATATAAAGCAAATACTAGCTGACATAAAGGGAGAATTTGACAAAGATACAATAATAGTAGAGGACTTTAACATTCCACTGACATCAATGGACATATCATCCAGACAGATAAGAAGACAACAGTGGATTTAAATGACAATGTAGACTAGTTGGACTTAATAGATATCTACAGGACATTCCATCCAAAACCAGCAGATTACATATTCTTTTCAAGTGCACATGGAATGTTCTCCAGGACAAATCACATGCTAGGCCACAAATGAAGTCTCAATAAATTTAAGATAGAAATTATATCAAGTATTTCCTATGACCAAAACAATATGAAACTAGAAATCAACTACAGAAAGAAAAATGGGAAAAGAACAAACACATGGAGACTACACAACATGCTACTAAAAAACCAGTTCCACTAAGATCAGGAGCAAGACAAGGTTGCCCACTCTCACCACTCTTATTCAATAGAGTTTTGGAAGTTTTAGCCACAGCAATCAGAGAAGAAAAAGAAATAAAAGGAAACCAAATTGGAAAAGAAGAAGTAAAGCTGTCACTGTTTGCAAATGACATGATACCATATACAGAGAATCCTAAAGATGCTACCAGAAAACTACTACAGCTAATCAATGAATTTGGTAAAGTAGCAGGATACAAAATTAATGCACAGAAATCTCTGGCATTCTTATACACTAATTATGAAAAATCTGAAAGTGAAATTAAGATTGGGAGGAAGGGAGACGCAAGAGATATGGGAACATTTGTATATGTATAACTGATTCACTTTGTTATCAAGCAGAAACTAACACACCACTGTAAAGCAATTATACTGCAATAAAGATGTTTAAAAAAAACACAATGGGACATGATGAAACCAAAGAGGAAATCAGAAAATACCTCAAGACAAATGAAAACGGAAACACAACTTCCTAAGATCTATGAGATGCAGCAAAAGCAGTTCTAAGGGGGAAGTTAGAACCAATACAGGTCTTCCTCAAGAAACAGGAAAAATCTTGAGTAAACATCTTACCACCTAAAAGCATTAGAAAAAGAAGAACAAACAAAGCCCAAAGTCAGGAGAAGGAAGGCAATAATAATAATATAATAAAATAATAATAATATAATAATAAACATAATAATCATAGGGGAAATAAATAAAATAGAGATCCAAAAAAACAATAGAAAAGATCAATAAAACTAAGAGCTGGTTCTTTAAAAAGATAAATAAAATTCATAAACCTTTAGCTAAGGTCACCCAGAAGAAAAGAGAGGGGATCCAAATAAACAAAATAAGAAATGAAAGAGGAGACATAACAATCAATAACACAGAAATGTAAAAAATCATAAGAGAACACTATGAGCAGTTATACGCCAAGAAATTGGACAACCTAGAAGAAATGAACAAATTTCTAGAAAGATACAGCCTGCTGAGACTGCTTCAAGAAGAAACAGACAATTTGAACAGACTAATCACTACAAGTAAAATTGAATCTGTAATAAAAGAAAAAACTTCCAGCAAACAGCAATCCAGGACCAGATGGCTTCAGAGGGGAATTCTAACAAACATATAGAGAAGAGCTAATACTTATCCCTCTCAAACTATTCCAAAAACTTGAAGAGGAAGGAACACTCACAGATTTATTCTACAAGGCCACCATTACTCTGATACCAAAACCAGACAAGGAAACTACACACACACAAAAAGAAATTATAGGTCAATATCTTTGATGAATATAGATGCAAAAATCCTCAATGAAATATTAGCAAACTGAATACAGCAGTATATAAAAGGGATCAAACACCATGATCAAGTTGGATTTATTCCAGGGTCAAGAGGGTGAATCAACATTCACAAATCAATCAATGTGATGCACATTAACAAAAGGAAGGATAAAAATCAAATTATCATCTCAGTAGATGCAGGAAAAGCATTTGAAAAATTTCAACATCCATTCATGATAAAAATTCTTATCCAAGTGGGTATAGAGGGAACATATCTCAGCATAATTAAGGCCATTATGATAAACCCATAGCCAACATCATACTCAATGGTGAAAAGCTGAAAGACTTCCCACTAAGTTCTGGACCAAGACAAGGATGCCCACTCTTACCACTTCTGTTTAACATAGTAATGGAAGTTCTAGCCACAGCAATCAGAGAAGTAAAAGAAAGAAAAGGCATCCAAATTGGAAGGGCAGAAGTAAAACTGTCACTATTTGCAGATGACATGATACTTTATATTGGGAACTCTAAAGTCTCCACCCCCAAATATTAGGACTAATAAATGAATTCAGCAAGGTTGAAGGATACAAGATTACCATACAGAAATCTGTTGCATTTATATACACTAATAATGAAATTTCAGAAACAGAAAGTAAAAAATCACCCTGTTTAAAATCATACCAAAAAGATGAAAATACCAAGAATAAACTTAACCAAGGAGGTGAAACACCTATAATCTGAAAACTATAAAACATTGATGAAAGGAATTGAAGATAACTCAAAGAAATGGAAAGACATCATCCTGTGCCCTTGGATTGGAAGAATTAATATCATTAAAATGGCCATAATACATAAAGGAATCTACAGATTTAATGAAATCCCTATAAAAATATCCATGACATTTTTCACAGAATGAGAACAAATAAAAATCCATAGGGAACCACAAAAAACTCCAAATTGCCAAAGTCATCTTGAGAGAAAAGAACAAAGCTGGAGGTATAACCCTCCCAGATTTCAGAATATACTACAAAGCTACAGAAATCAAAACAGCATGGTACTGGCACTGAAACAGACACATAGATCAAAGGAGCAGAATAGAGAACCAGAAGTGAACCCACGCACCTATTGTCAATTACTTTATGACAAAGGAGGTAAGAATATACAATGGAGAAAAGACAGTCTCTTCAGCAAGTGGTAGTGGGAAAACTGAACAGCCACATGTAAAACAATGAGATTAGAACATTCCCTCAGACCATGTATAGAAGTAAGCTCAAAGTGGTTCAAAGACCTAAATGTAAGACATGACACCATGAAACTCCTAGAAGAGAACATAGGCAGAACACTCTTTGACAAAAATCGTAACAATATTTTTTTGGGTCCGTCTCCTAAGCCAAAGGAAATAAAGCAAAAATAAAGTAATAGGGCCTAATTAAGCTTAAAAAGCTTTTGCACAGCAAAGGAAACTATCAATAACATGAAAATACAACCTATGAAAAGGGAGAAAATATTTGCAAATGGTGTGGCTGACAAGGGGTTAATATCCAAAATACACAAACAGCTCATACAACTCAATATCAAAAAAATAAAAAACCCAGTCAACAAATGGGCAGAAGACCTGAATAGAAAGTTTTCCAAAGAAGACACACATATGGCTAACAGGCACATGAAAAGATGCTCAACATTGCTAATTATTAGAGAAATGCAAAACAAAAATGAGACATCACCTCACCTGTCAGAATGGCTATCATCAAAATGTCTACAAATAACAAATGTTGGAGAGGATGTGGAGAAATGGGAACCCTAGTACACTATTGGTGGGGTTGTACATTGTTTCCAGCCACTATAGAAAATAGTACAGAGTTTCTTTAAAAGACTAAAAATAGAACTATGATATGATCCAGGAATTTCAGTGCTGGGTATGTATTTGTAGAAAATAAAAACACTAATTTGAAAAGATGCATGTACCTCAATGTTCATAGCAGCACTATCTACAATAGTCAAGATATGGAAGCAACCTAAGTGCCCATCAACAGATGAATGGATACAGATGTGGTTTATATATACACAATGGAATACTACTCAGCCCCCCACAAAAGAATGGAATTCTGTCATTTGCAACAATGTGATGGACCATGAGGGTATTATGCTTAGTGAAATACGTCAGTGAGAAAAGTGAAATACGTCAGTCAGAAAAGTCAAATACTCTATTTTATCGCTTACATGTGGAATGTGAAAAACAAAACAAATGTATATTTATTTAAAAAACAGAAACAGACTTATAGACGTAGAGAACAAACTAGTGGTTACCAGTGTAGAGGGAATAGGGAGGGGTGAGATAGGGGTATCAGATTAAGAGATACAAAGCACTATGTATAAAATAAATAAGCAACTTTGATATATTGTACAGCAAACAAACAAACAAAAGAAACCTACACTCTGCTAGTGAAGAGCACACACACACTTGCTTATTCCTGAAACAAGGCAGAAAAAAACAGGTTGAAACTGAATGGGACTCTGGCCAGTTTCCTGCAACCACTCTGGCACACAGCCAGCCTGAACCAAGCACCTGTTCTACCCCACTTGCTTCACCATAACAGCTCTACGCTAGGGTGAGGGTGGCTGAGGGGAGTGCTCAGATTTGAGGGACTATGCCAGCCCAGACCCCAAATGGCATCTGAATGGGGCAGGGGCAGCAACCTGGCGTTTATGGAGGCACCACATCAGAAGTATTCCAGGATTCCAAGTGGAACTGGGGACATCACAGCCTGAGCCCAGGCCCACACCCATGCCAAATGCCTGCTCCAGCCCCTCTTGCTCCACCACTGTTCCCCTCTGGGGCTAGTGTGCTGGTGCTGGGATGGGGGAAAGAACACACTTAGAGGGAATGGAGCCATCATGGACTTGACCCTCAGTGCTTCTGCTCCAGCAATTTGGGACCCACCCCCAGCCCCAAGAGGGTGGTGTTGGCCACTGAAAAAGGGAGAAGCCCTGGCTCACACATGACTCTAGCTCTCGCTGCTCCATCTGCAGCACCACCTCCTACCAAGGTGATAGCTGCCAGCACACTCTAGGGAAAGACATGACTTGTGTTCAAGTCAGATCTAGCTCTCTCACCAAAGTCACTGGGCACATGCAGACTGTATGGGGATGCTCATACACAAGGACACACCTTCAAGACTGGAAAAGGTAACTGTTTCATCTAATTTCATAGAATAGAGACAGCAAAAGTTAAGAACAATGAGAAGACAGAGGGATTTATTTCATTGAAAGAACAGGAGAAAACCCCTGAAAAAAAAAACAACTAATAAAACAGAAATAAACAATTTACTAGATAAAGAATTCAAAGCATTAGTAATAGATAGGCTAACTGAATTAGGGAAAAGAATAGATGAACACAGAATTTTAACAAGGAAATTAAAAAATTTAAAAGGTGAAATGAAAAACACACTAGAAGGAATTAACAGCAGACTAGGTGATACAGAAGAATGAATAAGTGATCTGGAAGATAGAATAATGGAAATCATGCAATCAGAATAGTAAAAAGTAAATTTAAAAAAATGAGAACAGTTTAAGGGACATTTGGGACAACACAAAGCATACCAACATAAGCATTATAGAGGTCCCAGAAGAAGAGAGAGGGAGAGGGGGCTTAAAAATGTTTTTGATGAAGCTATGGCTGAAAATTTATTGAAACTGAAGAAGGAAACCAACATCCAGGTACAAGAAGCATAGAGTGTCCCAAAGAAGATGAACCCAAACAGATGCATACCAAGACATAATAATTAAAATGGCAAAAGTTTAAGATAAAGAATTCTAAAGGCAGCAAGAGAAAATCAAAGAGTCATATATAAGGGAATCCCCATAAGGCTATCAGCTGATATTTTGCAGAAAACTTGCAGGCCAGAAGGAAGGACATGATATACATATAAAGTTCTAAAAGGGAAAAACCTGCAAGCTAGGATGCTCTCCCAGCAAGATTATCATTTAGAATTGAAGGAGAGATAAAGAACTTCTCAGACAAGCAAAAACTAAAAGAATTGAGCAATACTAAACCTACCCTAAAAGAAATGTTAAAGGGTTTTCTCTAATTGAAAAGGCTATAACAAAAAGTAAATTTCTATGGGAAAGGAACAAATTCCACTAGTAAAGGCAAAAATATAATAAAGGCTGAGGATCAACCAAGTAAGTAAGCTAGTACAAAGATTTAAAGAAAAAAATTTTAAATCAAGTATAACTACAATAAACTGTGAAGGGATAAATATGGAGATGTAAAATATGACATTAAAAACACAAAATGTGGGGGAGGGGAGTAAAAAAAGTAGATATTTTAGAATGTGTTTGAAGTTAAATGAGTAACAGTTTTTAAAAAGTAGATACAGCTGTAGGTCAACATATAGGAACCCCTTGGTAACCACAAATTAAAAACCTACAATAGATATATAAAACTAGAGAGAAAGGAACAGAAGCAAACCAATAAAGAAAACCATCAAACTACAAAGGAAGAAACTAAAAGAAGAAGAAAAGAACAGAGAAGTACAAACACAACCAGAATACAGCTAACAAAATGGCAATAAGTACATACCTATCAATAATCACTTTAAAGGTCATTGGACAAAATACTCCAATTGAAAGACATAGGGTGGCTGATTGGATGAAAAAAGAAGACCCATCTATATGCTGCTTACAAGAGACTCACTTCGAGTTAGACACACACACAGACTGAAAGTCAGAGGATGGAAAAAGATATTTCATGTAAATGGAAACAACAAGAAAACGGGGGTAGTAGTATTCATATAGGACAAAATAATCTTTAAAACAAAGTCTATAACAAAAGATTAAGGGTATTATATAATGATAAAATGATCAATACAATAAGAGGATATAACACTCTTTATCATATACACACCTAATACAGGAACACCTAAATATATAAAGCAAATATTAACAAACATGAAGGGAGAAATTGACAATAATACAAAAATGGTAGGGGACTTTAACACTTCACTTTTTTTTTTTTTTTTTGCGGTACGCAGGCCTCTCACTGTTGTGGCCTCTCCCATTGCAGAGCACAGGCTCCGGACGCGCAGGCTCAGCGGCCATGGCTCACGGGCCTAGCCGCTCTGTGGCATGTGGGCTCTTCCCAGGCCGGGTCACAAACCCATGTCCCCTGCATCGGCAGGCAGACTCTCAACAACTGCACCACCAGGGAAGCCCAACAGTTCACTTATTTTAATGGACAGATCATCCAGAGAGAAAATCAATAAGGAAATGGTGTCTTAAATGACACAATAGAACAGTTGGACTTATCTACAGGACATTCCATCCAAAAGCAGCAGAATACACATTCTTTTCAATTGCACATGGAATGTTCTCCAGGATAGATCACATGCTAGGCCATAAAACAAGTCTCAACAAATTTAAGAAGATAGAAATTATATCAAGCATTTTTTCTGACCACAACAGTATGAAACTAGAAATCAATTACAGGAAGTAAAATGGAAAAACACAAACAGGAGACTAAACAACAGGCTACTAAATAAACCAATGGGACATAATTCAAAAAGAGTCATGTACCACAATGTTCATTGCAGCTCTATTTACAATAGCCAGGACATGGAAGCAACCTAAGTGTCCTTCATCAGATGAATGGATAAAGAAGATGTGGCACATATATACAATGGAATATTACTCAGCCATAAAAAGAAATGAAATTGAGTTATTTTTAGTGGGGTGGTTGGACCTAGAGTCTGTCATACAGAGTGAAGTAAGTCAGAAAGAGAAAAACAAATACCGTATGCTAACACATATATATGAAATCTAAAAAAAAATTTTTAAAAGGTTCTGAAGAACCTAGAGGCAGGACAGGAATAAAGACACAGACATAGAGAATGGACTTAAGCACACTGGGAGTGGGAAGGGTAAGCTGGGATGAAGTGAGAGAGTGGCATGGACATATATACACTACCAAATGTAAAATAGATAGCTAGGGGGAATCAGCCACATAGCACAGGGAGATCAGCTCAGTGCTTTGTGATCACCTAGAGGGGTGGGATAGGGAGTGTGGGAGGGATACACAAGAGGGAGGAGATATGGGGATATATGTATAGCTGATTCACTTTGTTATAAAGCAGAAACTAACACACCTTGTAAACAATTATACTCCAATAAAGATGTTAAAAAAAAAAAGATGAGACAATGATGAAATCAAAGAGGAAATCAGAAAATACCTCGATACAAATGAAAGTGGAGGCACAACATTCCAAAATCTGTGGGATGCAGCAAAGCAGTTCTAAGAGGGAAGTTTACAGTGATACAGGCCTACCTCAAGAAACAAGAAAAATCTCAAACAACTTATATTACCAACTAAAAGAATTAGAAAAAGAGCAAACAAAGCTCAAAGTCATCAGAAGGCAGGAAATAATAAAGATCAGAGAGGAAATAAATAAAACAGAGACCAAAAAAACAATAGAAAAGATCAATGAAACCAAGATCTGGTCCTTTGAAAAGATAAAATTGATAAACCTTTAGTGAGGCTCACCAAGAAGAAAAGAGAGAGGACCCAAATAAAATAAGAAATTAAAGAGGAGACATAACAACCAATACCACAGAGGTTCAAAAAAATCATAAAAGAATAGTATGAACAGTTATATGCCAACAAACTGAACAACCTAGAAGAAATAGACACATTTCTAGAAGTATACAATCTTTAAAGACTGAATCAGGAAGAAATAGACAATCTGAACAGACTGATCACTAATAGTGAAACTGAATTTGTAATTTTAAAAACTCCCAGCTAACCAAAGTCCATGACTGGATGGCTTCACAGGGGAGTTCTACCAAACATACAAAGAAGAGTTAATACATATTCTTCTCAAACTATTCCAAAAGTTGAAGAGGAAGGAACACACTGTAGTTAATCCATACTTTCCATAAATATTTTGAGTGAATGCATAAGTAGATGGCTGACTGAATTATATCCCCAACACCTAACACAGCTTTTGGTAAATAACTGCTAATTGAAATGTCCCCAATCCTGAATGATCTCATCCTTATCAAGCCCATGGACTATACAAAAGCTTCTCTCTGGGTTTAGCCTATTATTTCAATGTGTAATAAAGATGTTGGCCTGAATTATAGCTAGGCAGTTGTTACCTCAAATCGGGGTACATCCATTTCAACTTGTCCTCTTAGCAATGGGGTTTGTCTGGGAGTCTCACGGATCATCACACTCCATCTGAAATGAAGTTTAAAGACAGATATTTAGGGCTCTGTTTCATCACAGGTTGGCACCAATGCTTCACATGTCACGAAAGGGGTCAAAATATTTATGTGATGGGTAGGGATGAGTTGTAGGGGTTGCCCAAGTTATCTCAGGTCACCTGATCTCAAGGTATACCCCAAGAGAGACCTCTGCTTCATGACTTCTCAAGGCCAGTGTGATGGAAGGAATTCCACCACAGAGTTCTCAGAGAGCAGTGCTTCTCAAGCAGTGGTAACTACCAAGATCACCTGAGGTGCTTTTGTAAAATACACATACCAGGGCTCTACCCAAGACCTACTGAATAAGAATATTTGTGGTAGGGCCCAGCTTGGTACCTTGAAAAAGCTCCCCAGGTTATCCTTATGAGCAGCCATAAATCAAATACTATGCCCCCACATAGAAAGTCTTTCTTCTCAGAGGATTGGAGGAGAATACTGTCTCTTCTCTAGGGCACAGATAATCCAGGCCAGTTGTTTATGAGCCCTCTTTTTTTGAGTTTCTTTGAGTACCTGATGAAGCTATAGAATAGTTTCTATACTATCCTAGAATAGAACAGAAAGATGGAAACTTTCCCAAGGAAAAAATATGCTTACATGGATAATTAGCTATGCAATTTGAAGTAGGTTTATAGAACCCTTGAAATTTACCAATGGGTGCTCCTGCTCTAGGATCTTTTAAGTTTGAAGAGGGGCTTCAGTGATGTTTAAAGGATACACAGTAGACCCTGGCTTCTTAATAGGCAAAGTCCCCCAAATTTCCTTGCACCGAAGCCAGAAAGGCAATGAAGCTCTGTGAGGGAGTTTAGAACATTCCTGATTGAGATGATGTCACTGGGAGTAACTGGCAAGGGAATGGAAGAGCCACAACGACCTCATCTTTCAGCTACTCACCTGTCTAGAATCCTCACACTAGCTTGCTCCACTCTGTTGAGGATGTTCAGAGGTGATTTGTTTTTGTTCCAGAACGCACCCCAGCCGAGGACACGGGCCAGATCATTACCGGTTCCAAGAGGGATGACTGCCAGCTGACACTGCAAGAACAAAACCGGGCACCCTTTTCAGACAATCCTACCAAGATCCACCCATAAAAGAACCCAGAGGGTGCTTTTTGGGGAAAAAAATATGGTCTCAAAACTAGTGGCAATAAGGGACCTATGATTTTAGGAAGTGTAATAGGAAGATGTTTGAAGTTGAGTGAAATTTTCCCTAAGGAGTTGGGTCCCACTCTTGGCAATACAGAACCTACTCAGTAAGGGGACACGTTGCTGGAATATGACAATATTTGTAGCCATGCTTTTAAAAGAGATATATAGCCACAAATTTCTATCTAGGCTGGGCCAAAGAGGTAAGGTGCCTTAAGGAGACAAAGCCACTGCAGTCAGAAGAGCAGGGGGCTGCTTAGGGAGAGGGGGGAGAGGTACATTTCTGCTACTCTAGAGACTCAGGGAAGAAACTCAGTGGCCTCAGGAGGGGTAGGGAATTGGGAATTGAATGCTGCCTGATGCCACTTCTGTTTTTCTTGCTTTCCTCCCCTTCAAATCTTCATTTTGGGGCTTGGGAAATAGAGCACTGCTCATTTTTTTCTGCTAACTTCCTCTTTCTTCCTTCCTACTATTAGATAACCAGAAAATGGTATAGGTGAGCAGGCTTAGATTGGGAATCTACCAGTCAGGTTGACTGTGAAACCAGTAGGAAACGTGTATTTTACAGACAAGGAGAGTAAAGACCAGGGACTTCTTGGGATAAGCAGCTCCACACTGCCAGTCTCTTTAGCAATGGCTAAATTAAGTCAGCTAGGGACTCACCCGTTCCTGTAATCCAAAGGCATCAATCAGAGATAAGACCCAGCTCACGCTGCCGTCTCCACCACAAACCACAATGCGAAAGCGAACAAAGTTCTTGAACATGCAGAGCCTGGAAGGAAGAGGGGAAAGGGGAGTTATTTCATGAGCTGATGAGTTTTACAACTCTTTCCTACAATGTGCCAGGAGCTAAGGACTGCTGCTTCTGCACCCTGCTATCAGGCTACATGTTTTCCTTTCCCTTAACCCCTATCTCTCTGTGTACCTAAGATCATAGGGAATGCTCCCACAGGCAATCCTGGAAATCAGGCCTTGCCTCAACCTACACTCTTCTTTGCCCAACCTTGTTCTGGAAGTTACTAGCTGCCTAGCCTAATCTACTTGCTGAGGCCCAGGAAGAATATCTTGCACAGTTGCCAGTGGGTTCACAGAAACCAGGGCTGAACAGCCAGATGGTCTCTAAATAAAACAGGCCTGTAGTAGAGATGTATCTACTTGCCCCCAAGAAAAAGAGTGAGTGACAGGAATGGTGGAAAATAATATCCATTTGCCTCCTCCTCTGAAGTCAGGAGACATAGTTACCTTTTCCAACTGGAAAAGGTGAAGCAAATCTGAGAGCAGGACATAGGCTTGAAAGGATTTCTGGCAGAGGGCTAAAAGTCCTCCAGCCAGCCAACTCAAGATGCTGTGGAGTTGTGTTTGTGTCCTGACTTGAGAAAATAGACCTTTCCTGCCCAGGTATTAGAACTAATTCCAGGAAGCCTATCCTACTCTAGAATGTGTAGAGGGGGGAGTCCCTTCTATACCCACAACTACATCCCTTACCCCATGCTTACCCGGCTTCAGGTCCACCCTTCGAAAGGTCAAACACTTGAGACGGGTTAAGGTATTGCTTGAATTTCCGGAGGAAGACGATCCCTTGGTGATCGCCACTTTTGGAGTTGATGAAGATGAGAAGGGGGCATGAACAGGCTGAAGACCAATCAAGATTCCAGAAATCTGGAGATACTACTAATTGGCCTAATAATGCATACAACAGAAAGAAAAGGGAAAAAAAGAAAAAGGCCATTTAGATGGAAGCAAGGCATGACTTAACATCAAAATTTGCAAAGACTTTTTAAAAACAACTTTATTGAGGTATAATTGATATACAAAGAACTGCATACATTTAATGTGTACAATTTAATGAGTTCAGACATATGCAAACACCCATGATACCATCACCACAATCAAGATAATAGACATCCAACACCTCCCACAGCTTCCCTGTGCCTCTGAGACTGAGGGACAGAGGGGAAGTTAGATGCAAACCAAAGGGGCTTTTACTTAAGAAAACAACAATAGCTGGTCTTTGCCCAGCTGTTGCCAGGTAACCAACATTTGCTGAGCAACTACTATATGCCAATCATCATGCTACATACTGCTAGGGGTCTAGCTCTTGCCCTCAAGCTGGGGAGACAGATTCATACACAGCAGTGTATTGGAACACAAGGAATAAAAATAATTAGTGCCACAACCAAAGATCAATAAAATGTCAAGGGAAAACTGAAGAAGGAGAAGGTTGAGAGCCCAGGAGGAGGATCAGCACACCCAACTTGTCCTCTCTCTGCCTGGGATAGCTCAGTTCTTACACTGAGAAGATACAAGGTCAGGAAAGATGGGGAGAAAAGGCTGCCTTTCAGCCAGGAGCTAATGACAGAACATATCAATGTGGAGTGAAGCAGGGAGCTTTAATCGCTCCTCTAATGTTCTGGCAGAGCAATCTAAGTTATCATACCAATTATCAGGGGAAACAAGACTATAGGGAAATTGTCTGGACAAGAGAGAGGCTTTTAATAATCCCCAATGCTGAAGTTCCCCATAGAGAAGTGGAGTTATAGCAGTCTAAATTGCCATAGCCTGCCAGCTCATACTGGGTCATAGAGCCTGTTGGCAGGGAGACAGGCAGTGAGCAATGGCCTCATAGGAGATGCAAGACAAATTGTGAGCCTCCAAACCTCTGAGCTCGTGGCTTGCCAGGGATGCCCAGCAAAAATAAATGCAAAGCGAAAAAAGCATGTGGCTTGCTCCTGAATGGTGTGTGCCACAGGGAGAGAGGCAAGTTGAAGTGTCCCATTTGTTGTAACCTGGGTAAAAGGGAGCCTGAAGAGGAAGACTGCTGACTTGAGCAGATTTCATGGCTGTTTTGCCTGGAAAAATCTAAAGCAAGCTTCCTCTATGGGCCAATTTCTACTCACTGGCCAGTGGAACTTGAAGACCTCCTAAGCCAGCTAGCCTGTCATGCACCAAACCTTCAGGGCTTGCCAGGGCTCATAGCTGCAAGGGGAGTCTGCTATGTCCCTTCAGTAGCATAGCTTGGAAGTAGTTACCCTCCCTGAACATGTTATCCCTTTTCAACATTTTATTTTACAAAATATATGTTAACACAATGGTAGTTAAGACATTCATTCATTCATTCAACATATATGTATTGAGGGCATTCTTTGTGCCTGTCCTTGTTATGTTCCGATATACAGTGATAGACAAGATATAAATGATCTTTGCTCTTGTGGAATTTATATTCTAATGGAAGGATGCAGACCATAAATAAATACACAAATAAATATAGAAAATAATGCGATATGAAGAAAAATAAAGCAGGAAAAGGGGAATGGAGACTGATGGGGGTGTTGTTTTAGACAGGTGGCCAGGGATGGCTTCTCTGGTGAGATGACATTTGAATGAAATGAGGTAGTGAGCAATGCAGGTATCTGGGGGAAGAGTTTTTTGGGGGTCAAGAGGAAGAATAAACCCGCCCAGAGAAGGGAGACTGCCTGGGATGTTTGTGGACAGTGAAGAGAATAGCATGGCTGCTGTGGAGTAAGTGAGGGAGAGAGGTCACAGGGCCCACATAAAATGACAACAAAATGTTAGACGAATCTGGTGAACAAGGTGACAAAAATGGTATTGTGGGCTGGAATATAGTGATATTAGGCAGATTCATAACCAGGTAAATGATCATGTCCACAAGGTTGCTTTTGAATAGGCTGATGTTAATTGTAAGGGAATGTCCAGTACTATTCAACAATTTTAAGCAATTTAAATAAAAACATGGAAGGCTAGCTTGTCAACTTTGAAGTACCTAAAGCAGGAGGGAGAGCCACTGGATGACAGAATCAAGATTGAAAAATGACCTTAACAGGCAGTAGGGTCAAAGTCAACTAGCTGAAAAGGGGATAAATGTGAAGCTTGGCCTTTAGGCATAAGGACGTAAGTTGCAGCAGAACAAGACAATAGGAACTTGGCTTGGCAGCATCAAGCGTGAAAAGGGCTTAGGGGATTTACTTGACTTTAAGCTCCAGATGAGTCAACAGTCTGAAAGAGCTTAAAAAAAAAAAAAGGATCGTGCTTCTTTGAGCTAAGTTAATATAATCACAGTGTCCAAAACCAAGGAGCCAAGAGTCCCTCTCAAATTTGTTCAGTTCATACCACAGAAAGATGCTAAATTAGCATAAGGTTGGCTTCCTGTTCCCCTTCCTGTATTTTAAGATCCTCTTTTAAGATACTAACTCATTTAACACACATAACGCACTTGAGTATAACTTTTATTCCCTATTGGCAGAAAACAAATGATACATGAGGCACAGAGAGGTTAAGTAACTTGCCCAAGGTCACACAGATAGTAAATGATGGAGTATGCTCCCGGGAGTAGTAGTATCAGCATCATTTCTTGTAAGAAATGGAAATTCTTGTGCCCTACGCAGATCTACTGAATCAAAAGCTCTGGGGCAGGGGCATAGGGCCTAGAAATCTGTGTTTTAAAAAGCCTTCTGGATGATTCTGAGGCATTCTTGTATTTGACAAATACTGCATTATACTGTTTTGCCCCCATATAAATCAGGGATCCTGTCTTAGTCATATCTTTTTCTGTACATTGTTCATCACTGAGCCTTACATATACGCAGTATTCAGTAAATGTATTAATGAATTCATGTAACAAATCTTGACTGTGGATATACCATGTATCGGGTTTGAGTTAAGTGCTAGTGATACAAGAGCTCACAGTCTGGAGTGGGAGACATACATGTGACGAACTATAATATAGTGTGTTAAGTGCTCTGAGATATGTGTTCTGGGTTTACAGCAAAGGAAGTGATTTATTTGTCTGGAGAAATGGGGAGGGGCAATTACAGAAGCCTTTAAACAGGAGACAATGTTTGACGTTGTTCTCACCCTCTAGGATGAGAGAAGAAATTTACCAAGCAGATCGGGTAGGAAAAAGGGAAATTAGAAGACATCAGAAATTAGAGTTTGTTGACTGAATAAATAATGAATGAATGCTAATCAGCAATGGCATGTGCTACCTCAGAAAGTCATCAAATGGATGCCTCCACCTTGGATGCTGGAGAAGGGATTCCCTAGCCTGGCCAGAGGGTTGGACCAGATCATCTTTAATGACCTCATCATCTCTAAGATGGGTGAGACTTCCCAACAGGGAACATTAAAGAGTGTATTTGCCTAGGCCAAGAAGCCAGAAGGAGTCAAGAAGATATGGAGGTTTCAAAAGATACTCCTAAGAAACCACAGGCCAAGTAACACATGATAGAAAGAAGGGCTCTCAAGAGTGACATTCAATTGGATCAAGATTGCAGATGACTAGGATGAAAGGCTAAAAGTTAACTCATGGGGCATTGTATGAGACATTACACAAAAAGAATGGCTTAGCACAGGTGCTTCTAAGCAATAATATGTCATTGGTGGAAAGCAAAAGAAAATAGTAGTGCTATCAGTTGACCATCTATAACAAGAATAAGAAATGATATAAGATGGGAAAAAACAAACTAAAAAACCCAATTTCCACAAGAACACAGAACCTGTTGGGCCAATTACAAAGGAGAGGTGGCAGCCCCTTAACACCTATTTGGGGGTGATTTATAAGATGCTGAGGCGGCCATCCTTCAGTCTGCCCAAAGACATCTTCCCCAGGTCCCTGTGGTGTTGAGCAAAGTCTCAGATTCAAGACTTCATTGACTTTCATTAGCAGCCTGAGTAGACTTGGCTGACTAGTTTGATACTTTTCCATCTTGCCCCTAGGCGCTTCTTTCTCCTAGCCAGTCAAGTGTCTCTTATATACCAAGTCATCAATCTCATCATCTCTCTAGTCAGCTATCTGGTAAGTGACTCTATGTGGATAAATATTTGAGTAGTTCTGAGAATAATATATGCATGCATCCCTGAGTGAGGTATGTGTGTCTGTGCATGTCATTATGGGGACATATGAGTATGCTTGCCTGCAGAAAACTGTGTGAGTGGCTCATTCCATGTACCAATGTCTGTCTGTATCTGTGTTGGGGTTGGGAAATGAACTGGAAGAGACTAGAGTGGCTCAGAGTGTATGTACATGTATGTGCACACACGTACACATGTGCTGTGTCTAGTTCTAAAACTGTTGTAATGGTTACAGGAATCCTTGCCCCCTAGCTAATGCTGGCTTTTCCTTGGCAATGAAGTAGGCAGCAAGCAAAAAAAAATATTTCATGGATTATCTACTGTCTCGAAATCATGTAAAAGCTGAAATCAATTCTGATCATTTGGAAACAATTTTGACAGAGGTTACAAAGAACATGCCCACATACATATACACCATAAGCAATATTCACCATCCCAAAAGTCTAAAGGAAAACATGAGCTGTCTATACACATATGCACACTCGTACTCCCGGAAATGTTTGATTGGTTGACCAGATTAATTTAATTGCAGTCTTTTTCTCTAGGCTTTACATCTTCCCTCCCTCCCCAATGTATTCCCCAATGTATTAAAGTTTAGCTACTCACCATCACCCTTGGGGTCGCTGAGGGCAGTGGGAGGAATGACTGATGATCGATGACTTCCAAACCAGCATTCCTTGGAAAACCGTCTCCTGCAGTCATCATGCACCTGGAACAACAGGAGAAGAAAGAAAAAACTTGAGTGGGGTGAGAAAAGGATAAGATAGATCAGCATTTTGTCCCAATTCCAAAATTTAAGTGCTCAGTATTCAAAACTCCCTTTCTGAGATTTGGTGCCATACACATACCCCTGACTCAATCTCTCTTTCCACTCTGAGCCTGCACCATCCCTGAGTGTGACCTCTGAACTCTGTTCCTTTCAAAGGTGGCTTTCAGAAGATACATATCACAGGCACTGCATAGATGCCAGTCTTAGGGCACAATTTTAGTGACCTACAGAATGGGTAGTTTACTTGCAGTATAAGAGTGCAAATCCTGATAACATGTTGTTATGCTTCATTCCTTACAACAACTGTGTGCTGTAGGGAAGACATATTAAGTTTGTTTTAGAAATGAAGAAACCAAAGCTCAGAGAGGTAAAGGATCTTGCTCAAGGTCAAGCAACTGGGAAGTGAAAAGGTGGAGACTCTGCTGCCTTCCCCACTAATGGCATATTTCCCAGATTTCTGATATCTTCAAGCATCACTTCCTGGAAAACTACACAGTTCCTAGAAGACATGAATCTGGCCTAATTATGCAAAACAATTAAAAGAGATCCAGAGGACAATCAGAGTCATCTTCTTTTTTATTACAATATAACTGAGATAAGCATTACACTAATTTCAGGTGTACGGCATAATGATTTGATATTTGTATAAACTGTGAAATGGTCACCATAATAAGTCTAGTTAACATCCATCACTATACATAGTTACATTTTTTTTCCTTGTGATGAGAACGTTTAAGATTTACTCTCTTTTTTAAAAAATTTTAAATTTTATATTAGAGTATAATTGATTAACAATGTTGTGTAAATTTCAGGTATACAGCAAAGTGATTCAGTTATACATATACATGTATCTATTCTTTTTCACATTCTTTTCCCATTTGGGTTATTACAGAATATTTAGCAGAGTTCCCTGTGCTATACTGTAGGTCCTTGTTGGTTATAAAATTTACTTTCTTAAGGAACCCTAACATCATACTAAAGGAATCCATCAAAACACAAGGAAAGAAACTGGGAGGAGTAGACAAGAACAGAGAAGAACTACAAAAACAACCAGCAAACAATGAACAAAATAGCTATAAGTAAATACCTATCAATAATCACTTTAAATTTAAATGAACTAATGCTCCAATCAGAAGACGTAGAGTGGCTGAATGGATACAAAAACAAGGCCGATATATATGCTGCCTGCAAGAAACTCACTTCAGATCTAAAGACACACACAGACTGAAAGTTATAGGATAGAAAAGGGTATTCAATGCAAATGGAAATTAAAAGAAAGCCACGGTAGCAGTACTTATATCAGACAAAATAGACTTTAAAGCAAAGACTGTAACAAAACAAGGAGGGACATTAAGTTATGATAAAGGGGTCAATCTAACAAGATGATATAACATTTGTAAACATTTATGCACTCAACAGAAGAGCACCTAAATATATAAAGCAAATATTAACAGAAATAACTGAAGAAATAGACAGAAATACAATAATAGTAGGGGACCATAATACCCCAGTTACACCAATGGATATATCATCTGACAGAAAATCAATAAAGAAACACTGGCCTTAACACATTATATGAGATTACCTTAATATATACACCTATAGAACATTCCATCAAAAAGCAGCAGAACACACATTCTTTTCAAGTACACATGGAACATTCTCCAGATACATCACATGTTAGGCCACAAAACAAGTCACATTAAATATAAAAAGATTAAAATCATATTAATCATCTTTTCAGAAAACAACACTATGAAACTAGAAATCAACTACAATAAGAGAACTGGAAAAAACACAAACACATGGAGACTAAACAGCATGATGCTAAACAACCAATGGTCAGTGAAGAAATCAAAGAAGAAATAATAATATACCTTGAGACAAATGAAAATGGAAACATAACTGTCCAAAATCTATGGGACATACGGTTAACAGCTGATCTTTCAGCAGAAACTCTGCAAGCCAGAAGGGACTGGCAGGACATACTTAAAGTGACGAAGGAGAAAAACCTACAACCAAGATTACTCTACCCAGCAAGGATCTCATTCAGATTTGATGGAGAAATTAAAACCTGTAGAGACAAGCAAAAGCTGAGACAGTTCAGCACCACCAAACCAGCTTTACAACAAATGCTAAAGTAACTACTCTAGGCAAGAAACACAAGAGAAGGAAAAGACCTACAATAACAAACCCAAAACAATTAAGAATATGGGACTAGGAACATACATATTGATAATTACCTTAAATGTAAATGGATAAAATACTCCCACCAAAAGACACAAACTCGCTGAATGGATACAAAAACAAGACCTGTATATATGCTGTCTACAAGAGACCCACTTCAGACCTAGAGACACATACAGACTGAAAGTAAGGGGATGGAAAAAGATATTCCATGCAAATGGAAACCAAAAGAAAGCTGGAGTAGCAATTCTCATATCAGACAAAATAGACTTTAAAATAAAGACTGTTACAAGAGACAAAGAAGGACGCTACATAATGATCAAGGGATCGATACAAGAAGAAGATATAACAATTGTAAATATTTATGCACCCAACATAGGAGCAACTCAATACATAAGGCAAATACTAACAGCCACAAAAGGGGAAATCGACAGTAACACAATCATAATAGGGGACTTTAACATCTCACTTTCACCAATGGACAGATCATCCAAAATGAAAATAAATAAGGAAACACAAGCTTTAAATGATACATTAAACAAGATGGACTTAATTGATATTTATATGACAATCCATCCAAAAACAACAGAATACACATTCTTCTCAAGTGCTCATGGAACATTCTCCAGGATAGATCATATCTTGGGTCACAAATCAAGTCTTGGTAAATTTAAGAAAATTGAAATCGTATCAAGTATCTTTTTGGACCACAATGCTATGAGACTAGATATCAATTACAGGAAAAGATCTGTAAGAATACAAACACATGGGGGCTAAACAATACACTACTTAATAACCAAGTGATCACTGAAGAAATCAAAGAGGAAATCAAAAAATACCTAGAAACAAATGACAATGGAGGCACGACAACCCAAAACCTATGGGATGCAGCAAAAGCAGTCCTAAGAGGGAAGTTTATAGCAATACAATCCTAGCTTAAGAAACAGGAAACATCTCAAATAAACAACCTAACCTTGCAACTAAAGCAATGAGAGAAAGAAGAATAAAAAAACCCCAAATTTAGCATAAGGAAAATCTATGGGACAAAGCAAAAGTAGTCCTAAGAGGGAAGCTCATACTGATACAGCCCTACCTCAAGAAACAAAAATCTCAAATAAAGAATCTAAATATACATTTAAAGGAATTACAAAAAGAATAAGCAAAGACCAAAGTTAGAAGAAGGAAAAAAATAATAGATCACAGAGGAAATAAATGAAATAGAGACAAAAATACAAGAGATCAATAAACGTAACAGTTGGTCTTTTGAAAAGATGAACAAAATCAAGAAACTTATTTAGCCAGCCTCATTAAGAAAAAAAGAGATTACCTAAATAAGTAGAATCAGAAATTAAAGAGGAAAATTTACAACTTGACACCACAGAAATATGAAGGATCATAAGAGACTACTATGAAAAATTATATGTCAACAAATTAAACAACCTAGAAGAAATGGAAAAATTTCTAGATCATATAATCTTCCAACACTGAATCATGAAGAAATAGAAAATCTGAATAGACAGATTATTAGTAATGAAATTGAATCAGTAATCAAAAAACTCCCCCAAAACAAAAGTTAAGGTCCAGATGGCTTCACAGGTGAATTCTACCAAATATTTTAAAATACTTAATATCTATCACTTTCAAATTATTGCAAAAAATGAAGACAAAGGAATACTCTCAAACTCATTCTACAAGGCCACCATTAACGTGATACCAAAACCAGACAAAAACACTGCAAGAAAGAAAATTCCAGGCCAATATCTTTGCTAAATATAGATACAAAAGTTCTCAACAAAATATTAGCAAATCAAACTTAACAATACATTAAAAGACTTATACACCATGATCAAGTGGGATTCATTCCAGAGATGTGAGGATGGCTTAACATCCATAAATCAATAAATGTGATATGCCAAACTAACAAAAGGAAGGATAAAAATCACATGATCATCTCAATAGATTCAGAAAAGCATTTGATAAAATTCAATATCAGTTTATGATAAAAAAATTCTTAACAAAGTGGGTATAGAGGGAACATACTTCAACATAATAAAAGGCCATATATGACAAACTCACAGTTAACATTATATTCAATGTGAAAAGCGGAAAGCTTTTTTTTTTAAGATTAGGAATGAGACAAGGATGCTCACTCTTGCCACTTTCATTCAACATAGTATTGGAAGTTCTAGCCACAGAAATGAGGCAAGAAAAAGAAATAAAAGGCATCAAAACCAGAAAGTCAGAAGTAAAACAATCAGTATTTTCAGATGACAGAATACTATATACAGAAAACACCAAACACTCCACCAAAAATCTATTAAAGCTAATGAATGAATTCAGAAACTTGCAGGTACAAAATTAATATACAGGACTTCCCTGGTGGCACAGTGGTTAAGAATCCACCTGCCAAGGCAGGGGACACAGGTTTGAGCCCTGGTCCAAGAAGATCCCACATGCCACAGAGAAACTAAGCCTGTGCACCACAACTACTGAGCCTGAACTCTAGAGCCTATGAGCCACAACTACTGAGCCCTCGTGCCACAACTACTGAAGCCTGCATACCTAGAGCCCACACTCCACAACAATAGAAGCCACTGCAATGAGAAGCCTGCACACCTCAATGAAGAATAGCCCCAGCTCACTGCAACTAGAGAAAGCCTGGGTGCAGCAATGAAGACCCAATGCAGCCCAAAATAAATGAATAAATAAATGTATTTAAAAAATTAATATACAGAAACGTGTTGCATTTCTATACAATAATGATGAACCAACAGAAAGAGAAATGAAGGAAACAATCCCATTTATAATTGCATCTGAAATAATAAAATACCTAGGAATAAATTTAACCAAGGAGTTAAAAGACCTGTAGCCTCAAAACAATAAGACAATGATTAAAGAAATTGAAGATAACACATCAAAAAATTGGAAAATATGCCACACTCATGGACTGAATGATTCAATATCACTAAAATGTCCATACTACCAAAAGAAATCAACAGATTCAATGCAATCTCTATCAAAATACCAGTGGCACTTTTCACAGAACTAGAAAAAATAAATATAATTTTTAATGAAAACACAAAAGGCTCCAAATAGCCAAAACAATCTTGAGAGAGAAGAACAAAACTACAGGTGTCACACTCCCATACTTGAAAGTATACCACATAGCTATAGAATTCAAAACAGTATGGTACTGGCACAAAAACAAGATGCATAGATTAATGGAACAGAACAGAGAGTCCAGAAATAAGTCCACACTCATACAATTAATCTATAATAAAGAGAGACTATACAATGGAGAAAGGACAGTCTCTTAAAAAAACGGTGCTGGGAAAACTGGACAGCTACATGTAAAAAAATGAAATTACAACATTCCTTAACACCATACACAAAAATAAACTCAAAATGGATTAAAGACCTAAATGTAAGACTGGACACTATAAAAGTTTTAGAGGATCAATGGTGAAAAACAGAAACAATTTCCACTAAGATAAGGAACAAGATAAGGTTGCGCACTCTCACCATTATTTTTCCAACAGAGTTTTGGAAGTTTTAGCCACAGCAATCAGAAAAGAAAAAGAAATAAAAGGAATCCAAATCGGAAAAGAAGAAGTAAAACTGTCACTGTGGGCAGATGACATGATACTATACATAGAGAATCCTAAAGATGCTACCAGAAAACTACTAGAGCTAATCAATGAATTTGAGAATCGAAGCAACTGACAAAGGGTTAATTTCCAAAATTTACAAGCATCTCATGCAGCTTAATATCAAAAAAGCAAACAACCCAATCCATAAATGGGCAGAAGACCTAAATAAATCAGAAACAGAAAAACAAAGACTGTATGCTAACACCTATATATGGAATCATGGAAAAAAAAAGGTTCTGAAGAACCTAGGGGCAGGACAAGAATAAAGACGCAGACATAGAGAATGGACTTGAGTACACGGGGAGGGGGGAATACCATACGACCCAGCAATCCCACTACTGGGCATTTACCCTGAGAAAACCATAATTCAAAAAGAGTCATGTACCACAATGTTCATTGCAGCACCATTTACAACAGCCAGGACATGGAAGCAAGCTAAGTGTCCACTGACAGATGAATGGATAAAGAATATGTGGCACATATATACAATGGAATATTATTCAGCCATAAAAAGAAACAAAATTGAGTTATTTTTAGTGAGGTGGATGGACCTAGAATCTATCATACAGAGTGAAGTAAATCAGAAACAGAAAAACAAAGACTGTATGCTAACACCTATATATGGAATCATGGAAAAAAAAAGGTTCTGAAGAACCTAGGGGCAGGACAAGAATAAAGACGCAGACATAGAGAATGGACTTGAGTACACGGGGAGGGGGGAGGGTAAGCTGGGATGAAGTGAGGGAGTGGTATTGACATATATACACTACCAAAAGTAAAACGGATAGCTAGTGGGAAGCAGCCACATAGCACAGCGAGATCAGCTCTGTGCTTTGCAGCCACCTAGAGGGGTGGGATAGGGAGGATGGGAGGGAGACTCAAGAGGGAGGGGTTATGAGGATATATGTATACGTATAGCTGATTCACTTTGTTATACAGCAGAAACTAATACAACATTGTAAAGCAATTATACTTCAATAAAGATGTTAAAAAATAAAAATACAACTAAAAAACAACCAAAACTCTTAGAGGAAATCATAGGCAGAGCACTCTTTGACATAAATTGCAGCAATATCTTTTTCTAGCTATCTCCCAGATTAATGGAAATAAAATCAAAAATAAAGGAATGGGACCTAATTAAACTCTAAAGCTTTTGCACAGCAAAAGAAACCATAGACAAAATGAAATGAAAACCCCAGAATGGGAGAAAATACTTGCAAACAATGCAACTGACAAGGGATTACTCTCCAAAATTTACAAACAGCTCACGAGGCTCAATATCAAAAAAACAGGGCTTCCCTAGTGGCACAGTGGTTGAGAATCTGCCTGCCAATGCAGGGGACATGGGTTCATGCCCCAGTCTGTGAAGATCCCACATGCCGCGGAGCAGCTGGGCCCGTGCACCATGGCCGCTGAGCCTGCGTGTCCGGAGCCTGTGCTCCACAACGGGAGAGGCCACAACAGTGAGAGGCCCGCATACAGCAAAACAAAACAAAACAAACAAACAAACAAAAGAAACAAACAACCCAATTGAAAAATGGGCAGAAAACCTAAATAGACATTTCCCCAAAGAAGACATACAGGTGGCCAGGAGGCACATGAAAAGATGCTCAACATTGATAATTATTAGGGAAATATAAATCAAAACTACAATGAGATATCACTTCACACCAGTCAGATTGGGCATCATTAAAATATCTATAAACAATAAATGCTGGAGAGGGTGCAGAGAAACGGGAACCCTCTTATACTTTTTGTCGGAATGTAAATTGGTACAGCCACTACAGAGAACAGTATGGAGGTTTCTTAGAAAACTAAGAATAAAGCTGCCCTATGACCCAGCAATTGCACTCCTGGGCATATACCCAGAGAAACCCATAATTCAAAAAGATACATGCACCCCAATGTTCATTGCAGCACTGTTTACAATAGCCAAGACATGGAAGCGACCTAAATGTATATTGATTTTGAATCCTACAACTTTACAGAATTTTTTTTAATGCTAACAGTTTTTTGGTGGAGTCTTTATGGTTTTCTCTATATAAAATTGTGTCATCAACAGTCGGGATTGGTCAAGATGGCAGAGAAGGAACACCCTGAGCTTGCCTCCTTGAACAGGCACACTAGAAATTAGAACTACTTACAGAGCAATTATTGATTAGAAAGACCAGAAGATTAGCATGAAAGTGTTACAATTAAAGAGATAAAGAATGAACCACAATGAAATGGTTAGGGGAGTGGAGATGCAGTACAGTCGAGAGCCATAACCCTGTGTGGGTGACCTACAAGTGGGAGGATAATTATAACTGTAGAGGTTCTCCCCATAGAGCAAAGGGCCTCAGCCCCTCATTGGGCTCCCAAGCCCAGGGGTCCTGCAGCAGGAAGACAAGCCCCCAGACAGTTTGGCTTTGAAGGCCAGCAGCAATTTTGTTGAGAGCCAGAGGAATGTGGGGAAAGAGACTCCACTCTTAAAGGGTGCACATAAAATCTCACATGCTCTGGGAATGAAGTCAGAAGTGGTAGTTTGAAAGCATCCTGGGTCAGACCCACCTGCTGATCTTAGAGATCCTCCCAGAGAGGGTCAACTGGAACTCATGCTGGGGACATAGACACTGGCAGCACCCATTATTGGGAGTGTGTTATACCACATGGACACTGGTGCTGGCAAGGGCCATTTTGGCATCTTCATTCCAGCTTATTAGCACACAGACGTAGCCCCAACTCTCAGCCTCTTGGCACCAGTACTGAGATGCTTCAGAAGAAATAGCTAGTCAGGCATGGACACTGCCCCACCCAAAAGCAGGGGGGCTGCATTAAGACCTCCTGAGCCCACAACCACCCTGTGATCCAACCCTTACATCAGAGGGCCCAGGACCCGGCCCCACACACCAGTGCACTGGACCTAGCCACTGGACTCCATAGGGGCGCTCACAGCTAGCCATAGGGACCCAGTCTCACCACCAATGGACCAGCACCAACTCCAGGAAAATCAGGGCCCTGCATCCAGAGACCCCAGAACTGGTCCTTCAAATCAGTGGTCCAGCACTGGGAGCAGCCTCACCAACGAGTGGGCACATACCAGCCCCAGGGCACCCTGGGCCCCAACTCTGCCCAACAAGGAGGTCAACACACCAACTCCAGGACCCCCAAGGCCCTGCAGCCAGAGACCCTGGGACATGGATATACCAAACAGTGAACTGGCACTAGCCCCAGAACCCCTTGAGCCTCAGCCCTGCCCAACAGCAGACCAACACCAGCTCTGAGACACCTTGGACCCCTCAGACAATCACCCTGGGATACAGCCACACTCAGCACACTGACACCAGCTTTGGGACACCCCAGATGCTGCAGTCAGCTGTGTCAGGAAGCAGCCCTGCCTACTAGCAAGCCAACACTAGACCAAGGACCACTGATTCTGCAACCTACCACCACAGAACCCAGCTTTGCTGACCAGTAGGCCAGCACTAGCCCTGCCACCCCCCAAAATGGCTTGATAGCCAGCTGCTTCATACACATGACCTGGTCCTGCCCACCTGCAACTGGCAGTCTGCACACAAGGTGAGGCCTGGCAACCAACCAGACCAGGTGCCAACCAGCCTACCAGACCATGCACAGCAGTCAGCACACCACAACAGAAAGACCCATGAAGCCCACATAGGGGACAACACTAGAGCATATAGTTCTGATGACCAGAGCAGAGTGCACTGCTGGGACACATAAGATGTCTCCTACAAAAGGCCAGTTCTCTAAGGTCGGGAAATATAACCAACCTACGAATACATAGAAATAACAGCAAATTTTAGGCAAAATAAGGTGACAGAGGAACATATTCAAAATGAAGGAACAAGATAAAATCCAGGAAAAAGAACTAAATGAAGTGGAAGTAAGCAACCTACACAATAAAGAGTTCAAGGTAATGACGTAAAGATGTTCAATGAACTCAGGAAAAGATTGGATGAACAGAGTGAAAAGTTAGATGTATTCAACAAAGAGTTACACAACATAGAGAAGAACCAAACAGAGATGAAGAAGAAAACAATAACTGAAATAAAAAATACGCTAGAAGGAATCAGCAGTAGCTTAAGTGATACAGAGGAACATATCAGCAATTTGGAAGACAGAGGAGTGGAAATCACTGAAGCTGAACAGAATAAAGAAAAATGAATAAAAAGAAATGAGGACAGTTTAAGAAACCTCTGAAACAACATCAAGTGTAGTAACATTCACATTATAGGGGTCTCAGAAGGAAAAAGAGAAAGAGGCAAAGAACTTATCTGAAGACATAATAGCTGAAAACTTCCCTAACCTGGGAAAGGAAACAAATATCCAAGTTGAGGATTAACAGAGAGTCCCAAACAAGCTTGACCTCAAGAGGACCACACCAAGACACATTGTAATTAAAATGGAAAACTTAAAGATAAGAGGGAATATTAAAAGCAGCAAGGGAAAAGCAACAAGTTACATACAAGGGAACTCCCATAAGGCTATCAGCTGACTTTTCAGCAGAAACTGCAGGCCAGAAGGGAGTGGCACAATATGTTTAAAGTGATGAAAGGAGGAAACCTACAACCAAGGATTTTCTACCTGGCCAGGATTTTATTTGGATTTGATGGAGAGATCAAAAGGGTTACAGATAAGCAAAAGCTAAGAGTTCAGCATCACAAAACCACCTTTACAAGAAACGTTGAAGGGACTTCTGTAAGCAGACAAGGCCACAACTAGAGATATGAAAATCACAAAAGGAAAAATCTCATTGGTAAAGGCAAATATATAGTAAAGGTAGTATTAATGATGTATAAAGGTAGTAGGAAGGCTAAAAGACAAAAGTAGGAAAACCATATATATCCACAATAAGCAGTTAAGGGATAAACAAAACAAAAAATGTAAAATCTGATGTCAAAAAGAGCAAACTTGAAGGGTGAAATGCAGGGTTGTTAAAATGCATATGTGCTTAAGAGATAATCCAAACATAACACTAAAGGTAGTCTTCAAATCACAAGGGAAGGGAGCAAAAGAAGAAGAAAGGAACAAAATGAACTACAAAACACAACCCTAAAACAATTAACAAAATAGCAATAAGTACATACCTATCAATAATCACTCTAAGTTTAAATGGACTAACTGCTCCAAACAGAATATACAGAGTGGCTGAAGGGATACAAAAACAAGGCACATATATATGCACCTACAAGAAACTCACTTCAGATCTAAAGACACACACAGACTGAAAGTGAGAGGATGGAAAACACTATCCAATGCAAATGAAAATTAAAAGAAAGCCAGGGTATCAATACTTATATCAGAAAAAATAGAGTTTACAACAAAGACTGTAACAAGAGACAAAGAAGGACATTATGTAATGATATAGGGATCAATCCAAGAAGAAGATATAATAATTGAAAATATATATACACTCAACATAAGAGCAAATAAATACATGAAGCAAATATTAGCAGGCATGAAGGGAGAAATTTACAATAATAGGAGGGGTTTTTAACAACCCATTTACATCAATGAAGAGATCATCCAGATAGGAAATAGAAAACCAATAAGGAAATGCTGTCCTTAACAAATCAGACAAAATGGATATATATATACATATATAAATTCCATTCAAAAGCAGCAGAAAATAAATTATTTTCAACTGCACATGGAAAATTCTCCAGAATAGATCACATGTTAGACTGAAAAAGAAATCTCAGTATATTTTAGAAAATTGAAATTATATCAAACATCTTTTCCAACCACAACACTATGAGACTAGAAATCAACTATGAGAAAAAACTGCAAAATACTTAAACATGTGGAAACTAAATATTATACTATTAAACGACCAATGGATCACTGAAAAAATTAAAGAGGAAATTAAAAAATACTTGGAGACAAATGAAAATGAAAACACAATGATCCAAAATCTATGGGATGCAGCACAAGCAGTTCTAAGGGTGAAGTTTATAGTGATACAAGCCTGCCCCAGGAAAGAGGAAAAATCTCATATAAACAATCTAACTTTACACCTAAAGGAGCTAGAAAAAGAAAAACAAACATAACCCAAAGTTAGTAGAAGGACATAAATGAGAAAGATCAGAGAAGAAATACATGAAATAGAAACTAAAAAATGGAAAAGGTCAATGAAACTAAAAGCTGGTTCTTTTAAAAGATAAAATTGATAAAACTTTAGCCAGACTAAAAAAGAAAAGGAGAGTGTCCAAGTAGATAAAATCAGAAATGAAAAAGGAGAATTTACAACTGACAGCACAGAAATACAAAGGATCATAAGAGACTCGTATGAACAATTATATGACAATGTAGAAGAAATGGACAAATTCCTAGAAATGTACAATTTCCCAAGACTGAACCAGGAAGAAATAGAAAATATGAATAGACCACTTACTAGTAATGAAATTGAATCAGTAATAAAACATTACTCTCAAAAAAAAAAAGTTCAGGACCAGATAGCTTCACAAGTGAATTCTACCAAACATTTAGAGAAGAGTTAACACCTATATTCTCAAACTATTCCAAAATATTGAAGAAGAGGGAACACTCCCAAATTCAGTCTATAAGGCCACCATTACCCTGATACCAAAACCAGACAAAACACTACAAAAAAGAAAATCATGGGCCAATATCTTTGATGAATGTAGGTGCAAAAAGCCTCAACCAAATATTAGAAAACCAAATCTTACAATACATAAAAAGGATCATACATGACGATAAATTTGTATTCATTCCAGGGTCACAAGAGTGGTGCAACATACACAAATCAATCAATGTGTTGAGATGGAGTTCTCTGGGTCTTGGTGTTGAGACGCAGTTCTCAATGGAACAGGATAGAAAGTCTAGAGATAAACCCACACACACTTTGTTATAAAGCAGAACCTAACACACCATTGTAAAGCAATTATACTCCAATAAAGATGTTAAAAAAATCAATGTGGTATAGCACATTAGCAAAAAGAAACACAAATATCACATGATCATCTCAATAGATGCATAAAAAGCATTTGACACAATTCAACATAACAATTCTCATCAAAGTGGGTATAGAGGGAACATATCTCAATATAATAAAGGCTGTTTATAGCCAACTCACAGCAAACTTAATACTCAATGGAGAAAAGCTGAAAGCCTTCCTGCCAAATTCAGGAATAAGACAAGTATGGCCACTCTCACCACTTCTATTTAAGATAGTATTAGAAGTTCTGGCCACAGCATTGAGACAAGAAAAAGAAATAAAAGGTATCCAGATTGGAAGGGAAGGGGTAAAACTGTCATTATTTGCAGATGACATTATACTTTATATAGAGAACACTAAAGTCTCCACACAAAAACTATTAAACTAATAAATCACGTCAGCAAAGTACTGGGATATGAGATTAATACACAGAAATCTGTTGCATTTCTATACACGAATACTGAAATAGTAGAAAGAGAAAGCAAAAAAAAATCTTGTTTAAAATAGTATCAAAAAATACCTAGGAGAGGGGGAAGATGGCGGAAGAGTAAGACGCAGAGATCACCTTCCTCCCCACAGATACATCAGAAATACATCTACACGTGGAACAACTCCTAGAGAAAACCCACTGAATGCTGGCAGAAGACCTCAGACCTCCCAAAAGGCAAGAAACTCCCCACCCACCTGGGTAGGGCGAAATAAAAAAGAATAAACAGAGACAAAAGAATAGGGGCGGGACCTGCACCAGTGGGAGGGAGCTGTGAAGGAGGAAAGGTTTCCACACACTAGGAAGCCCCTTCGCGGGCAGAGACTGTGGGTGGCGGAGGGGGAAGCTTCAGAGCCGCAGAGGAGAGCACAGCAAAAGGGGTGCCGAGGGCAAAGTGGAGAGATTCCTGCCCAGAGGATCGGTTCCGACTGGCACTCACCAGCCCAAGAGGCTTATCTGCTCACCTGCCAGGGTGGGCGGGGCTGGGAGCTGAGGTTTGGGATTCAGACAGAGCGCAGGGAGAGGACTGGCAGCATGAACACAGCCTACAGGGGGTTAGTGCACCACGGCTAGATGGGAGGGAGTCCAGGAAAAAGTCTGGACCTGCTGAAGAGGCAAAGGACTTTTTCTTCCCTCTTTGTTTCCTGGTGCGCGAGGAGAGGGGATTAAGAGCGCTGCGTAAAGAAGCTCCAGAGACGGGCGTGAGCTGCGGCTAACAGCGCAGACTTCAGAGACAGGCATGAGACCCTAAGTCTGCTGCTGCTGCCACCAAGAAGCCTGTGTGTGAGCACAGGTCACTATCCACACCTCCGTTCCGGGGAGCCTGTGCAGCTCGCCACTGCCAGGGTCCCGGGATCCAGGGACAACTTTGCCAGGAGAATGCACAGCGTGCCTCAGGCTGGTGCAACGGTCCCATCAGCCTCTGTAGCCGCAGGCTCGCCTTACATCCGTACCCCTCCCTCCCCCCGGCCTGAGTGAGGCAGAGCCCCTGACTAAGCTGCTCCTTTAACCCTGTCCTGTCTGAGCGAAGAACAGATGCCCTCCGGTGACCTATACGCAGAGGCATGGCCATATCCAAAGCTGAGCCCCGGCAACAGTGCAAAAAAAGAGAAAGGGAAATTTCTCCCAGCAGCCTCAGGAGCAGCAGATTAAATCTCCACAATCAACTTGATGTACCCTGCATTGGTGGAATAACTGAACAACGAATAATCCCAAATTGAAGAGGTGGACTTTGAGAGCAAGATTTTCCTTTTCCTCTTTTTATGAGTGTGTATGTGTATTCTTCTGTTTGAGATTTTGTCTGTATAGCTTTGCTTTCATCATTTGTCCTAGGGTTCTGTCCATCGGTATTTTTTCTTACATTAAAAAATTTTGTTTTCTTAATAATTATTTTTTTATTTTAATAACTTTATCTTACTTTATTTAATTTCATTTTAACCTCATTCTTTCTTTCTTTCTTTATACTTTTTCTCGCTTTTATTCTGAGCCGTGTGGATGAAAGGCTCTTAGTACTGAGAGAGTTCAGCACCATCCAGCTTTACAACAAATGCTAAGGGAACTTCTCTAGGCAAGAAACACAAGAGAAGGAAAAGATCTACAATAACAAACCTGAAACAATTAATAAAATGGTAATAGGAACATACATACTGATAATTACCTTAAATGTAAATGGATTAAATGGTCCCACCAAAAGAAACAGATTGGCTGAACAGATACAAAAACAAGAACCATATATATGCTGTCTACAAGAGACCCACTTCAGACCTAGGGACACATACAGACTGAATGTGAGGAGATGTTAAAAGATATACCATGCAAATGGAAACCAAAAAAAGCTGGAGTAGCACTTCTCATATCAGACAAAACAGACATTAAAATAAAGACTATTAAAAGATCATGAGAGATTATTACAAGCAACTCTATGCCAATACAATGTACCACCTGGAAGAAATGGACAAATTCTTAAAAATGCATAACATGCCAAGACTGAATCAGGAAGAAATAGAAAATGTGAACAGACCAATCACAAGTACTGAGATCGAAACTGTGATTAAAAATCTTCCAACAAGCAAAAGCTCAGGACTAGATGCCTTCACAGGAGAATTCTACCAAACATTTAGAGACGAGCTAACATCTATCCTTCGCAAACTCTTCCAAAATATAGCAGAGGGAGGAACACTCCCAAACTCATTCTATGAGGCCACCATCACTCTGATACCAAAACCAGACAAGGATGTCACAAAGAAAGAAAACTACATGCCAATATCACTGATGAACATAGACGCAAAAATCCTCAACAAAATACTAGCAAACAGAACCCAACAGCACATTAAAAGGATAATACACCATGATCAAGTGGGGTTTATTCCAGGAAAGCAAGGATTCTTCAATATACGCAAATCAATCAACGTGATACACCATATTAACAAATTGAAGGAGAAAAACCATATGATCATCTCAGTAGATGCAGACAAAGCTTTCAACAAAATTCAACACCCATTTATGATAAAAACTCTACAGAAAGTAGACATAGAGGGAACTTACCTCAACATAATAAAGGCCATATATGAGAAATCCACAGCCAACATCATTCTCAGTGGTGAAAAACTGAAACCATTTCCACTAAGGTCAGGAACAAGACAAGGTTGCCCACTGTCATCACTATTATTCACCATAGTTTTCGATATTTTAGCCACGGCAATCAGAGAAGAAAAAAAAATAAAAGGACTCCAAATCGAAAAAGAAGAAGTAAAACAGTCACTGTTTGCAGATCACATGATACTACACATAGAAAATCCTAAAGATGCTACCAGAAAACTAGTAGAGCTAATCAATGAATTTGGTAGAGTAGCAGGATACAAAATTAGTGCACAGAAGTCTCTGGCATTCCTATACACTAATGGTGAAAAATCTGAAAGAGAAATTAAGGAAACCCTCTCACTTACCATTGCAATAAAAAGAATAAAACACCTAGGAATAAAACTACCTAAGGAGACCAAAGTCCTGTATGCAGAAAACTATAAAACACTGATGAAAGAAATTAAAGATGAACAAACAGGTGGAGAGATATATCATGTTCTTGGATAGGAAGAATCAACATGTGAAAATGACTATACTTCCCAAAGCAATCTACAGATTCAATGCAATCTCTATCAAACTACCAGTGGCATTTTTCACAGAAGTAGAACAAAAAATTTTACAATTGGTATGGAAACACATAAGACACCGAATAGCCAAAGCAATCTTGAGAAAGAGAAATGGATCTGGAGGAATCAGGCTGCCTGACTTCAGATTATACTACAAAGCTACAGTAATCAAGACAGTATGTTACTGGCACAGAAACAGAAATATAGAACAATGGAACAGGATAGAAAGCCCAGAGATAAACCCATGCACATACAGTCACCTTGTCTTTGCCAAAGGAGGCAAGAATATACAATGGAGAAAAGACAGCCTCTTCAATAAGTGGTGCTGGGAAAACTGGACAGCTACATGGAAAAGAATGAAATGAGAACACTCCATAACACCATTCACAAAAATAAACTCAAAATGTATTAAAGACCTAAATGTAAGGCCAGACACTATCAAACTCTTAGAGGAAAACATGGGCAGAACACTCTGTGACATACATCATAGCAAGATCCTTTTTGACCCACCTCCTAGAGAAATGGAAATTAAAAAAAAATTAAACAAATGGGATGTGATGAAACTTAAAAGCTTTTGCACAGCAATGGAAACCATAAACAAGATGAAAGGACAACCCTCAGAATGGGAGAAAATATTTGCAAAAGAAGCAACTGACAAAGGATTAATTTCCAAAATTTACAAGCATCTCATTCAGCTCAATATCAAAAAAACAAACAACTCAATCCAAAAACTGGCAGAAAAACTTAAATAGACATTTTTCCAAAGAAGATATAAATAGACATTTTTCCAAAGAAGATATACAGATTGCCAACAAGTACATGAAAGGATGTTCAACATCACTAATCATTAGAGAAATGCAAATCAAAACTCCAATGAGGTATCACCTCACACCAGTCAGAATGGCCATCATCAAAACATCTACAAACAATAAATGCTGGAGAGGGTGTGGAGAAAAGGGAACCCTCTTGCACTGTTGGTGGGAATGTAAATTGATAGAGGCACTATGGAGAACATTATGGATGTGCCTTAAAAAACTAAAAGTAGAGGAATCCTATGATCCTGCAATCCTGCTCCTGGGCATATATCTGTAGAAAAACATGGTTTAAAAGGATACATGCACCCCAATGTTCATTGCAGTGCTGTTTACAATAGCCAAGACATGGGAGCAACCTAAATGTCCATCGACAGATGAATGGATAAGGAAGATGTGGTACATATATACACTCAGCCATTAAAAAGAATGAAATAATGCCTTTTGAGGCAACATGGATGGACCCGGAGATTATCATACTAAGTGAAGTAAGTCAGACAGTGGAAGACAAATATCATATGATATCTCTTATATGCGGAATCTAAAAAAAGTGATACAAATGAATTTGTTTACAAAATAGAAACAGATTCACAGACTTAGAGAACGAACTTATGGTTACCAGTGGGGAAGGGTCGGGGGGAGAGATAGACTGGGAGTTTAGGATTGACATGTACACACTGCTGTATTTGAAATAGATAACCAAAAAGGACCTACTGTATAGCACAGGGAATGCTGCTCAATATTCTGTAATAACCTAAATGGGAAAAGAATTTGAAAAAGAATAGATACATCTATATGAATAACTGAACCACTTTGCTGTATCCCTGAAACTAACACAACACTGTTAATCAATTAAGCTCCAATATAAAATGAAAAAATATTTTTATAGTGGGCAGAAGGCCTAAATAGACTTTTTTTTCCAAAGGAGACATACAGAATGCCAACAGGAACATGAAAAGATGCTCAACATTGCTAATCATCAGGGAAATGCACATGAAAACTGCAACGAGGCATCACCTCACACCAGTCAGAATGGCCATCACCAAAATATCTACAAATAATAAATGCTGGAGAGGATGTAGAGAAAAGTGAACCCTCCTACACTGTTTTTGGGAATGTTATTTAGTGCAGCCACTATGAAGAACGGTATGGACGTTCCTCAGAAAACTAAAAATAGAGCTACCACATGATCCAGCAATTCTGCTTCTGGGTATACATCTGAAGAAAAAGAAAACACTAATTCAAAAAGATACATGCACCCCAATGTTCATAGCAGCATTCTTTGTAATAGTGAAGATATGGAAGCAACCTTAGTGTCTATCAACAGATGAATGGATAAAGAACAAGTGTCTCACACACACACACACACACACACACACACACACACACACACACACACACACAATGGAATACTACTCAGCCATAAATAAGAGTGAAAATTTGCCATCTGCAACAACATGGATGGACCTGCAGGGTATTATCCTAAGAGAAATAAGTCAGACAGAGAAAGACAAATATTGTATGTTATCACTTATATATGAAATCTAAAAAATAAAGAAAACTAGTTAATATAACAAAAAATATATACTCACAGGTATAGAGAACAAACTAGTGTTTACTAGTTTGGGGGAGGTATAAAATAGGGGTAGGGGATTAAGAGGTACAAATTATTATGCATAAAATAAATAAGCTACAAGGATATACAGTACAGCACAGGGAATATAGCCAATATTTTATAATATATATAAATAGAGTATAATCTTTAAAAATTGTGAATCACTATGTTGTACACCTAAAACTTACATAATATTGTAAATCAACTATACCTTGATAAATAAAAAAATTCCATCAGAATATCATTAGATTAAAAAATATCTCCAGACATTGTCAAATGTGTCCTGTGGGTGGGGGAATATACCCCCAGTTGAGAACCACTGGTTTAAAGGCATGGTAATGTTGTAGTTAAGAGCACAGTTTTTACACAATTATGTATGAATCAAGACTCTTTTTCTTACTGGCGTCATGACCTTGAGCAAATCACTTCACTTTTCTGAACCTCATTTTCCTCTCTTCTGTAAATGGGAACAACGAGGCCTGGTTTAGGGTTGTTGTAAGGATTTAATGAGATCATGTATATAAAACACTCAATACATAGTGGCAATAATAATGTGCTAATATTATTAACCATTATTAATTAACAAAGATTGCAATTTCCTAGGAAATGGTGAATGAGGAAAGGAGGTGGTTTCTTAAGGGTATACTCAGAACTAACTTTTTAATTGCCCCTACTGTCATAAGAGAATTCAGCTCTTCCCATTTGCTAGTAGTCCTCACCTTCAAAGATAAGAGGGAGTATTAAATCTTTCTCTCAAAGATTCCATAGCTAATTCTGGAAAGGCAGGATACTGAGCTCTATACTATAGAATCTGTATAGTCTATTTTGGGGTAAGGGTCTCTGAGATTTCTATCTATGTGTAGGCGCAATCAAACTCCAACCCACCCCTTCTCTAGAAGTGAGCTCTCTAAGTATCAAAGAGATGAGAAGCGTCTTACCGTAGAATTACACCAGAGACACTGGAAATCTTGAAGTCTCTGATAACTGCCACAGTTCTCGTGACATACTGCGCACTGAGAACTGACAGATATGTTTCCTTCTACCCACTGATGAGGCATAGTTTTCTGAAGGATAAAAAGAGACAAGAAGTAGAAGTTAGAGATATAAGGAGAGGAAGGGCCAGCTGGAATAACTATACTATCCCATGGAGGACACTAGACAACCCCAAGGAAGTTTCCCATCATCCTTCCCTCCCCACTCCCATGCTAGTGACAAATGACAGGTGGGAGCTGCGGGGGAGGCTTTCATTCTTCTAGATTTGTTGGATCATAAGCCTGGGAATGAAGCCTACTTGGGTTGTCTGGAAATAGGAAGAAGTCTTCCTCCCGCTGTGTGTCGTGACTGAAGGGGAGATGGAAAAGGGTGATTATGAGAAAGCATGGCTGGTACTCACTACTTCATCTGCAGGCATGAGGAGGTCATCAGTAATGGATAATGTATTCCATTTGCAATCTTTGCTTGCTCTTAAAGCACATAATCTGTGAGACTTTACTTTGCACACTGTGAAAGAGGAAGAAAAAAAGATGGATGTGAATCTGGTGACAATGAAGATTCTAACTTCCTTCCCTAAGCTGCTCTAAAAGTTAGAACCTAGATGCATCTAAGTAGTTGTGACTTAACTCCAAAGGCTTATTTTCCATATATTTCAGTTTCTTTGTATTCTTCCCGGCCAAATTTTCTATTACCTGACTTGAATTGAAATTGATGGTAAGAATGAGGTGATTTCTATTTTTCCAAACCTGTGACTGCACTGTCCAATCCTCCCAGACCCAACCCTCCCTTTTGATTAATGAGAATTCCCCCTCATGCCAGTTTCCTCCCGTCTCCTTTCCCCTGTCTGTTAAGTGTCAGGGTTAACCTTACACTAGAATCAGTGACCTAGTGTGAGTCAATGATACTAAAGCCTCATGAGCTCCTTCACACCCATCTCCACCCATTGAGCTCCACTTCCTAAAGGAATCAGAAATGTACCTTCACAGATGATAACATTTCGAGATAAGGCAGGAATGGTCCCTCGACAAACATTGCAGTGCTGGGTCCGGGGACTGTGGCTTGAGTACCAATAGTGCATTCCAACAAGAAAAGGGTTGTTTTCTGCTGCAGGTATCTAAAATAAATCAAAGAGAAGAAAGAATAGAGAGTTAATCACAGAGACGGATTAGGGAAGGCCAGAAGATCTGAATGCTAAGGCTGAAATGGCCAGCTACATAAGGTGTCAGAGCATGTGAAGAGGAAGAATCAAAGTTGAGCCAATGATTAACAAATCTCCCATCTCTGTTTTATCCCAGTGGTTTTAAAAAGGGAAAAGGAATGAGGGGGTGGTAGATCCTGGAATAGGGACTGAAGGCAGGAGTGATGATCTTTATACTCCTTGGCTAAACCATTTCATTGGTTTAGCCTAAGCAAAATTAGTTCTGTTAGTCTTGGCCTTGGCCCTCTTTGAGTAGTCAGCAAAAGGAGGTTGTGAGTAGGAAATTCAGTGATATCCAAGCCCTCTTGCCAGGCAAGAAAGGGAGGAGGCAGGGCTCTGACTCTAGGCTAAGGAATGCTTGTCAGGCTTTAGCTACCTCCTGGAGATATACATTACCCTTCCTGGACCTGCTGCTGCCAAGTGAGGAGAGCATTGCATTGTTGGGACAACAATTTCATTTCAGAGGCTTCTGGTTCCAGTATTCTTTTCTGAATAACATGTTCTGACTGCCTATAGCAATTTCCTGGTTAATCAATTTAATTTATTCAAAATTCATTAAATTTTTACTGAGTAACTGCTATGTGCTTGGCAATTTTCAAGGCACTGATGAACAAGATAAAGTCTCTGCCCTCATGGAATGGCATTCTGTTTGGTGTCCTCTTTCATGGTATTCAATTTGACATTTACTATTAACCTCCCTATAAATGCTACATTTGTTTATCACAGCCTGACTCTCATGACTGTGGGGCTGGCACAGGGCATACCAGAAACTAGTTTTGGGGTTAAAAGGGGAAGGGGAGGAGTGGGCACCAAAAACTTCCAAATTTGTTCTGGGTGTGCATTCCACAGGACACTTCCACCTTTTCTATAATTCCTGTGAATGTCTGATCTCTTCCTTCTCTGCCTTCCTCTGGAATGTAGACATAAGTATATGCATTCAGCTTTTTATTCTGGATGTTATAATCGGTTGGGTGTGTAAAGGCATAAGACTTTAAAATGAACTATATATTCTTCCTGATGCTAGCTGATACTGGTCCACTAGAGAGAGAGAGACAGAGAGGGAAAGAGAGAAAGCGCTATTGAGGGATCTGCCATATTTAGTGTTCAACCTTGATCAATTTATAGGAATTCATCACAAAACATAGCCTGTACATGGTATTCCCTGATCCCTCCTTCCCCCTCTGGCATGCTGTTTATGTGCTAAGCTGCTGTTGGAATGACCAGGAAGCTTCTGGAAGGAAAAGCTACTTTGATGCACTAAAGGCTCACCTAGTATGGAGTCACTTTGTGATTGTATTATTTTTGCATACTGAAACCCTGGCAAAGTTCCGAGAAGATCAAAGTAGAGAGTGGAGAGTCCTGAGGAAGTGACATAATCTTGGCTTTGACATGCTGAGCAACTAGCACCTTACTACTTCCCACTAGATTATAACTTTACAAGTACCTTCCTTCCTTCCAACCTCCTTCTTTCCTCCAATAATTACTAAGAGCGACTTTGTGTCATCTATAAAGCTAGGCACTGGAGATTCAGAGATGAATGATCCATAGTTCTTGCCCTCACGGAGCTCATAGTCTACTGTAGGAGACAACTTCCTAAACAGATGACTCCAGTGTAGAGTGAAAAGTGAGCTCTCCTATAATGTTCAAGATTCTACAGGACAAATGAAAGAAATGATGAACTCTGCCTGGGTGGAATATTGAATGTCATGCTCCAATTATTTACAGAAAAAAACTTAAGTGCATCCTATTGTATAAGAAAACTTTGGTGCATACCACCCTGGATGAGTACATGTTGTATGCTGAATTGTGTCCCCTGCCAAAATATGTTCAAGTACCTGGTACCTGTGAATGTGACCTTATTTGAAAATAGAATCTTTATAGATATAATCAATTTAAGATGTTGTCATAATGGATTAGTGACTGGTGTCCTTTCCCTCTTTTTTTTAAATTAAAAAAATTTTTTAACATCTTTATTGGAGTATAATTGCTTTACAATGGTGTGCTAGTTTCTGCTTTATAACAAAGTGAATCAGTTATACATATACATATGTTCCCATATCGCTTCCCTCTTGCATCTCTCTCCCTCCCATTTTAAGGAACCTCCATACTGGTCTCCATAGTGGCTGTATCAATTTACATTCCCACCAACAGTGCAAGAGGGTTCCCTTTTCTCCACACCCTCTCCAGCATTTATTGTTTGTAGATGTTTTGATGATGGCCATTATGACCGGTGTGAGATGGTATCTCATTGTAGAAGAGGGAAATTTGGACAGACACAGGAGAGACATCATGTGATAATAGAGGCAGAGATTGGAATGATGCATCTACAAGCCAAGGTATGCCTGCAATCACCAGAAGCTAAGAAGAGGCAAAGAAGGATTCTCTTCTAGAGCCTTCAGAAAGAGCACAGTCCTGCCAACCCATTGATTTTGTACTTCTAGACTCCAGAACTGTGAGAGAGGTATCTTAATTCACCCAGTTTGTGGATTTGATATGGCAGTCCTGGGAAACTAACACAGTATGTCATTACAGGCCTTTCTATTAATTGACACAGATTAAAAATTGACTTTGAAGACAGATGAAGAACTGTGGCATGTATACAAACCACTGATCTCTGAAAGTTAAGGCTTTTAATGTGTGGTTGTTGGGTTTTATGTTTGATTTTTATGCTCTCTAAAATACATAGGTTAATACATTCATGCAGAGATCATCACTCCAATCTGATTCTTCACTGTTTTAGAGCAGCTAAGGCTATTTTCTCCATCTCCTGAATCCCTTTCAGTATAATCCAGAACCCAGATAAGTTCATTAATTATTTGTCTATTCATTAAAGGAGATCTTGTCAGTCCAGGTGTTTGGTAAACTCTAAAACACTGTTCAAGCGTGAGGACTTAATAATATTAAGTATTTTCAAAGTGCATAAAAGTCTCAAGTGAAACATCCCATAAAGCATAAAATCTTCTAAAGATGTGTTTCCTTAAAAGAATCTTGTTTGGGATGGTTTATTTGATGAAAGGCTGTGTTTAGATAAAACAAAACTAGTAGTTTGTACTGTAACTTGAAGCCAACTTCTTTGTTATATCAAGGTTTTGGAAACTACAGAATGTTAGGGCCTCCCAGGTTGGCCATTGGTAGGGTGACCATATCATACAAATCAGGACACTTTGAACAGTGAAAGGGGGAGGTATAGTATGTAATTATGCTGGAACAATAAGTGTAAATTGTGTTCATCCTGAGAAAACCACTAGCCATGGAGATGCTACACATGAGCTAGAGAGTCATTTATCCAATTTGAATCTATTTGTTGATCTATACAGCCTAGTTGTCTGGCTTAGTATCACTTAGTTGCCTATCGGGCTACCACATACAAGGGGTGGGGACTAGAGGAGAGAAAAGATAATTAGGTAAAATTTAAGATGTCTTTCCAAGAGCATGGATTTAGAGTTAGGAGAGCTAAGATCTCAATTCTGTCACAATAAATTACGTGACTTCAGGCAAGGCAACTGAACTCCTCTGAGGTTTCTTTCTCACCTACTTAATGAAATCTTAGAATCATAAGCTTTTCAAGTTGAAAGGAATGCTTGAATTCATCTAGTCTACCCACCAGAAAAACTAATTTTCTTTTTTAAATTGAATTTTAAAATTGAGGTATATTTGACAATTAAAATTGTACATATTGAATTTAATGATTTGATATACATATGTAGTGAAATAATCACCACAATCAAGCTAATTAACTTATCACCTAGGATAGTTACCACTTTCTTTCCTTCTTTTTTTCTTTTGTATGTGTGTTAGAGCACTTAAGATCTTCTCTCTTAGCAAATTTTAGTATAAAATAAATGATTGTTACTTACGGTCACATTGTTGTACATTAGACCTTCAGAACTTATTCTCCTGCATAACTGAAACTTTGTACCACTTAACCAACATCTCCCCATTTCCCCTTCTCCTCAGCACTTGGTAACCACCATTCTTCTCTCTGCTTCTAGAGTTCCAACGATTTTAGATTCCACATATAAATGAGAACATACAGTATTGTCTTTCTCTGTTTGGCTTATTTAATGTAGCATACTTTCTTCAGGTTTATCTGTGTTGTTACAACTGGCAAGATTTCCTTCTTTTTTTCAGGCTGAACTATATTCGATTGTATTTGTGTATGTATATATCTATATCTATACCACATTTTAAAAATCCATTTTATCCATTGAGGGACAGTTAGGTTGTGTCTGTATCTTGGCTGTTGTGAATAATGATGAAAGAAACATGGGAGTTCTGATATCTCTTCAAGATGCTGATTTCATTTCCTTTAGATATATACCCAGAAGTGAGATTGCTGGGTCATAAGGTAGTTATATTTTTAATACTTTGAGAAACCTCAGTACTACTTTCCATAATGGCTGTACCAATTTATAGTCCCATCAAAAGTGCACAAGTTTTCTCTTTTCTCCACATTCTTGCCAGCACTTGTTGTCTCATCTTTTTTTTTTTTTTTGCCATATCACACAGCATGAGGGATCTTAGTTCCCCAACCAGGGATTAAACCTGCACCCCCTACAGTGTAAGCTCAGAGTCTTAACCATTGGACTACCAGGGAAGTTCCTCTTTTTTGCTTTTCTTTTTCTTCTTTTTTAATTTGAAGTATAGTTGATTTACATATTGTGTTAGTTTCAGGTGTACAGCAAAGTGATTTAGTTATACATACATATATATCTATTTTTTTCAGATCTTTTAAAAATAATTATATATTTTTTATTTTAGCAAAGATTCAGAATATATCTCTTTAAGAAAAAAGAGTTACATCATACAATCTTTTGAAAATATACATTCATATATTGGTTTTGTCCTATGATTAATTTGATTACTAAAAGTTGTAAAGTGCAGCTAAATTTGAGAGCCAAGTTATTAGTAGTTAAAGACTGATTTGCTTTTTTTAAATTGAAGTATAGAAAAAAAAATTGAAGTATAGTTGATTTACAATATTGTGTTAGTTTCGGGTGTACAGCAAAGTGATTCAATTATATAGATATATATTCTTTCAGATTATTTTCCATTATAGGTTATTATAAGATATTGAATATGGTTCCCTGTGCAAACAGTAAATCCTTTTTGCTTATCTATTTTATGTATAGTAGTTTGTATCTATTAATCCCATACTTCTTTTTGTAAGTTTATTGTGAAGTTATTTTACATTATTTTATCATTATGTGGCACTAGGAGATTTTCAAAAATTTATTTATTTATTTTCATTGAAGTATAGTTGATTTACAATGTTGTGTTAGTTTCAGATGTACAGCAAAGTGATTCAGTTATACATACATATATATCTATTTTTTCAGATCTTTTAAAAATATATTATTTTTATTTTAGCAAAGAGTCAGAATATATCTCTTTAAGAAAAAAGAGTTACATCATACAATCTTTTGAAAATATACATTCATGTATT
>NW_020173159.1:117545-120308 GCF_003031525.2 Neophocaena asiaeorientalis asiaeorientalis
GTCCTGGCTTTGCCCTACAACTAATTTGATTACTGAAAGTTGTAAAGTGCAGCTAAATTTGGGAGCCAAGTTATTAATAGTTAAAGACTGATTTGCTTTTTTAAATTGAAGTATAGTTGATTTACAACGTTGTATTAGTTTCAGGTATACAGCAAAGTGATTCAGTTATATATTATATATATGTTACATATAATATATATATATATTCATTCTTTTTCAGATTCTTTTCCCGTATAGGTTATTACAGAATATTGAGTATAGTTCCCTGTGCTATACAGTAGGTCTTTGTTGGTTATCTATTTTATATATAGTAGTGTATATATGTTAATCCCATACTTCTAATTTATCCCTCCCCACTCCCTTTCCCCTTTGATAACCATAAGTTTGTTTTCTATGTCTGTCAGTCTGTTTCTGTTGTGTACACAGATTCATTAGTATTGCTTTTTAGATTCCACATATAAGTGATACAATATTTGTCTTTGTCTGACTTACTCCACTAAGTATAATATTCTCTAGGGCCATTCATGTTGCTGCAAATGACAATCTTTCATTCTTTTTTTATGGCTGAGTAATATACCAATGTATATATATCTCACATCTTCTTAAGCCAATAGTTTGTTGATGGACACTTGGGTTGTTTCCATGTCTTGGCTATTGTAAATAGTGCTGCTATGAACATTGGAGTGCATGTATCTTTTTGAATTAGAGTTTTCATCTACCCAGGAATGGGACTGCTGTGTCATATGGTAGTTCTATTTTTAGTTTTTAAAGGAACCTCTGTACTGTTTTCCATAGTGGTTGCACCAATTTGCATTCCTTTCAACAGTGTAGGAAGGTTTCTTATTCTTCAACCCTCTCCAGCATTTATTATGTGTAGACTTTTTGATGATAGCTATTCTGATGATAAGAGCCATTTTAACAAGGGTGAGATGATATCTCATTGTGATTTTGATTTGCATTTCCCTAATGATTAATGGTGTTGAGCACTTAACTTTTTATCCATTTTTATGTCTTCTTTGGAAAAATATCTATACAGGTCCCTCACCAATTTTAAAAACAGATTATTTGTGGGTTTTTTAAACTATTGAGTTGTAGGTGTTCCTTATGTATTTTAGATATAAACCTCATATCAGGTATATAGCTTGTAAATATTTTCTCCCATTTCTAGGTTGCCTGTTCACTCAGTTGATTTAGCTTGATGTAATCTCACTTGTTTATTTTAGTTTTTGTTCCTTGTGCTTTTGGTGTCATATCCAAGAACTCATTGTCCCAGTCAATGTCAAGAAGGTTTTTCTCTGTTTTATTCTGGTAGTTTTATAGTTTTAGGTCTTACACGTAAGTCTTTATTCAGCCTGAGTTGATTTTTTGTACATGGTGTGAGGTAATGGTCCAATTTCACTCTCCTTCATGTTGATATCTAATTTTCCCAACACCATTTATTGAAGACTACCCTTCCCCAATTTTGTGTTCTTGGCCCCCTTCTGAAAATCAGTTGACTGTAAAAGCATGGATTTATTTCTGTGCTCTCTATTTTGTTCCATTGGTCTGTATGTCTGTTTTTATGCCAGTACAATATTGTTTTGATTACTATAGCTTTGTAATGTATGTTGATATCAGGAAGTGTGATGCCTCTAGATTTGCACTTCTTGCTCAAAACTGCTTTGGCTATTTGGGGTTGTTTTTGGCTCCATATGAATTTTAGGATTGCTCTTTCTATTTATGTAGGGAATACCATTGGATTTTGATTGGGATTGTATTAAATCTGCAGATTGCTTTGTGTAGTATGGGCATTTTAACAATATTAATTCTTACGATCCATGAACATGGGATGTCTATCCATTTATCTATGTATTCTTTACTTTCCTTCATCAATGTTTTATAATTTTCAGTGTATGTTTTTCACCTCTTTGTTTAAGTTTATTACTAAATATTTTATTCTTTTTGCTGCTATTGTGAATGGTCTTATTTTCTTAACTTTCCTTTCAAATAGTTCATTGTTTGTGTATAGAAAACTGAGTGATTTTTTGTATGTTGATTTTGTACCCTATGACTTTACTGAATTTTTTTGTTAGTTGTAACAATTATTTTGTTCAGTCTTTAGGTTGTGCTACATATATGATCATGTTGTCTGCAAACAGAGACAATTTTACTTCTTCCTTTCCAGTTTGGGTGCCTTTTAATTCTTTTTCTTGCCCAATTGCTCTGGCTTGGATTTCTAGCACTATGTTGAAAAGAAGTGGTGAGAGTATGCAGACTTGCCTTGTACCAGATCTTAAAGGGCAAGCTTTCAGTTTTTTTCCCATTAATTATAATGTTGTCTATGGGCTTTTCATATATGGTCTTTATTGTGTTGAGGTAAGATCTTTCTATACTTACTTTGTTGAAAGGTTTAATGATGAATTGGTGTTGAACTTTGTCAAATGCTTTGCTTGCATCTATTGAGATGATCATGTGGTTTTTTTCTTTCATTTTGTTAATGTATTGTAAGACATTGTTTGACTATGTATATTGAAATATTATTGCATCCTTGGGATAAATCCCTCTTGTTTACAGTGTATAATCCTTTAAATGTGCTATTGAATTCGGTTTCCTAGTATTTCATTAAGAATTTTTGCATCTGTGCCTCTGAGGTGGGACAGCCGACTTCAGGAAACTGGCCCACGAGAGACCTCCTAAGTCCACATAATATCAAATGGCGAAAGATATCCCACAGATCTCCATATCAATGCTAAGACCCAGCTCCACTCAACAACCAGCAAGCTA
>NW_020173160.1:0-11758 GCF_003031525.2 Neophocaena asiaeorientalis asiaeorientalis
TCAATTTTTAGGTAACACCTATAAGTGATGTCATAGGATATATGTCTTTCGTTTCCTTCAAGTTGGGTGATTATCTCTAGATCCTTCTATGGTGGTGCCAACAGCATTGTTGCATGCTTTTCCATGGCATTGCATTGCATTGTGTCCATGAACCACTTCTTCTTGGTGCATTTTTCTGTTGATGGACATTTTGGTTTCTTCCAAGTCTTGGCTATGGTACATGTTGATGCAGTGAAGGATTGCCAGGCTGTGTCTTTTTGATTCTGGTCTACTCAGGTGACAGGCCTGTCAGTGGGCCTACCAGATCATATAGTAGATGAATTTTTACCTTTAAACGCATGTCCATTGTGTTTTCACTACTGGCTATTACCAGGTTACATCCCACCAGCAGGTAGAGGGTATGTAGTTCTCTAAAACCCCTTCAGCATTTATTGTCTGTAGACATTTTTGCTGACGATCATTCTGACAGCTCTGAGGTCTACATTTTTGTAGACTGGATTTGCATGGCTTTATTAATTCCTGATGTTGAGCATTTTTCCTTGCCCTTTTTTTAACAAAAAAAAGAAAAAGAAAGAGAAGACAAAAGGTGCGAAAAATATGCCTCTTGAAATTGTCGTTTTAAAATGTGTACGTCTTTTGAGTTTTTTGCTCAATTTACGACCCAAGGATTTCTTTTGAGGGCAGGTGTCATTTACTGGCCTGCAATTATTTTGAATATCAAGTGACCATTAGCGCTGTGTTAAAAGCTGCTGTTTTGAGAAACGGCCACTAGGCGACAGCAGTTCTCCTTTACAAAATCTGGTTACTAGGGCCACAGAGCCTCAATGGAAGTTGTGTTCTAGGTTGTAAATTAGAATGCAATGTGCCGCCAGGAAAAAGCCTCTTAAGTTTATGTCTCACTACTTCTTGTTCGTTGTTTTAATTTTTATCACAGCAACTTTGATTACAATATTTTGCTTGTGCTAGGTGTACGAGATGTAGTCCTTTTACACATATACATATATCTCTTCTTCTTCGGATCCTTTTCCCATGTAGGTTATGACACAATGTTGAGTAGTCTTCTCTTGGTATTCCGTAGGTCTTTGGTGATTATATATTTCACCTGTGTTTGTGTATCTGTTAAACCCAATATCCTAATGTATACAATCTCACACCTTTCCATTGGTGAACCATAAGTTTGTTTAATGAATCTGTGATTGCCTATGTGGAAATATGTTCACTCTTATCAATTTTTAGGTAACACCTCTAAGTGATATCATAGGATATGTGTCTTTTGCTTTCTGACTTACTACAAGTTGCGTGATTACTTCTAGACTCATGTACAGTGCTGCAAATGGCATTGTGTCATTTTTTTCCTTGGCTAATATTCCATCTGTACATGTACCAGTTCTTCTTTGTCCACTCATCTGTTTATGGACTTTTTGGTTGCTTCCATGTCTTGGCTGTTGTAATACTGCTGCAATGCACATTTGCCTGCCTGTGTCTTTCCAATTCTGTCTTCTTCGGTTATAGGCCCAGGAGTGGGCCTGCGGGATCATATGGTAGCAAAATGTTTACCTTGTAAAGGCACCTACATTCTGTTCTCATTAGTGGCTTTTCCAGGTTAAGTCCCACTTAAAGTTGAGGGTATGCACTGCTCCCCAACCCCTTCAGCATTTATTGTTTGTAGTTTTTCTGTTAATTTTTATTCTGACTGGTGTGAGTTGCTACCTCTTTGTGGTTGGATTTGCAGGCATCTCATAATCCCTTGAAATTGACCTTTCAGGCATGTCCTTTTTTTCTTCAAACTATGAGTACATCTTACCTCTTCAAATGGTTTTCTTGAAGTATGTGCCACATTTTGAAATATTTTGGCCATTACCTCCCTCAAGACATTTTGAGGGCAGGTTTCATTTAAGGCCTTCCAGTACTTGTGCATATGAAGTGACGATTAGCATAGGTTGTTGCTGCTGTTGCACGGAACGGCCATTGGGCGGCAGCATTTCTGCTTTCCCCACTCTGGTAACTAGGGAAACAGACCTTCCTGCCAGTGGTGTTCCTCGTTTATACACTAGAGGGGAATGTGCCCGGATAAAGCCCCAAAGGCTGATGTTGTCGTACACTAAACTGTATCCTAAACAGTACCCATTCCCTAAACCTAACACTACCCGTAACCCTAAACATTACACTAACCCGTACCCTAATAATAACCCATACACAAACACTAACAAACACGTACCCTAACCCTAACCCGATGTCGTAGCCTAACCCTAACCCTAAACCTAACCATAAACCTTACACTCACCCGTGTGCTAATCGTAACCTGTACACTAACAGTAAGCCTAACCCTAACAGGTATCCTAACCCTAACCCGTTGTCAATCATAACCTGTTGACTAATCCGTACCCGTTCCCTAAACCTAAACATAACCCTAAACCTTACCCTAATCCACATCCTAATCCTAACCCGTACACTAACACTAACCCATAGCCTAATACATACTTTAACCACTTGTCGTACACTAACCTGTACCCTAACTGTACCCGTTCCCTAACGCTAACCCTAAACATAACCCTAACTCTAACCCTAACCCTAAACCATACCCTAAACTGTACCCTAATCCTAACCTGTACACTACAACTAAACCATACCTTAACACGTACCCTAACGCTAACCTGTTGTCGTACCCTAAACAGAACCCATTCCCTAACCCTAACCCAAACACTAAACCTAAGCATAACCCATTGTCGTACCCTAAACTGGATCCTAAACGGTACCTCTTAGCAAAACCTAACCCGAACCAAAAACCTAAACGTTACACTAACCCATACCCTAATCCTAACCCATACACTAACACTAAAGTGTACCCTACCATGTAACCTAGGACGATGTCGTACCCTAATCTGTAACCTAAACCATACCCGTTCCCTAAACTTAACCCTAACCTAACCGTAAACGTAAACCTTACACTAACCCATACCCTAATACTTACCCTTACAGTAACACAAAACCGTACCCTAACATGTACACTAAGCCTAACCCATTGTCTTACCTTAAATTTTACCCTAAACCTAACTCTAACCCTAAACCGTACTGTAAACCGTACCCTAATTCTAAGCCATACACTACCAGTAACTCGTACCTTAACACTTACCCGAATCCTAACACATTGTCATACCACATCTACTACACTAAACCATACACATTCCCTAACACTAACCCTAACCCTTACCCTAACTCGTACCCTAATCCTAACCCGTACACTAACACTAACCTATACCCTAAAACGTACCCTAAACCTAACCCATTGTCGTACCCTAACCTATACCCTAAACCGTACCCTAACCCTAAACCTTACCCTATCCTGTACCCGAATGCTAACCAGTACACTAACACTAACCTGTACCCTAACACATACGCTAACCCTAAACCGTTATCGTACCCTAACCTGTACCTGTTCCCTAACCCTAACCAAACCCTAACACGTAGGCTAACCCTAAACTGTTGTCGTACAATAACCTGTACCCTAAACCGTACACGCTCCCTAACCCTAACCCAGAACCCAACCCTTACACGAAGCCTTACACTAACCCGTACCCTAACACATACGCTAACCCTAAACTGTTGTCGTACCCTAACATGTACCCTAAACCGTACCCATACCTTAACCTTAACTCTAACCCTAACCATTACCTGAAGCCTCAACCTAACCCATAACATAAGGCTAATCAGTACACGAACACTAACCCGTACCCTAACACGTACTCTAACCCTAAAGTATTGTCGTACCCTAACCTGTACTCTAACCCACAACCATTCCCTAAACCAAACCCTAAACCTAACCCTAACACTTACCCGAAGCCTTACACTAACCCATACCCTCATTCTAACCCATACACTAACACTAACCCATACCCTAACACGTACGGTAACCATAAACCTTTGTCCTACCCTAACATGTTCCCTAAACCACACCCGTCCGCTAACCCTAACCCTAAACCGTTGTTGTACCCTGAACTGTACCCTAAACCCGACCCGTTCCCTAACCCTAATCCTAACCCTAAGCCTTACCCAACGCCTTACACTAACCCATACCCTAATCTTAACCCGTACACAAACACTAACCCGTACCCTAACATGTATGCTAACCCTAAACAGTTGTCGTAACCTAAACTGTACCCTAAACCCTACCCATTCCCTAACCCTAACCCTAACCGATACCCGAAGCCTTACTCTAACCCACACCCTAATCCTAAACCGTACACTGACACTAACCCGTACCCTAACACATACGCTAACCCTAAAACCCTGTCGTCACCTAACCTGGACTCTAACCCATAACCATTACCTAACCCTAACCCTTACCCTAACCCTTACTTTAACACATACCCTAATCTCAACCCGTACACTAACATTAACCCGTACCCTAACATGTATGCTAACACTAAACCGTTGTCGTACCCTAACCTGTACCCTAAACCGTAGCCATTCCCTTACCCTAACCCTAACACTTACCCGAAGCCTTACCCTTACCCTAATCCTAACACATACACGAACACTAAACCGTACCCCAACACGTAGGCTAACACTAAACTGTTGTCATACCATAACCTGTACCCTAAACCGTACATGTTCCCTAACACTAACAATTACCCAAAACCTTACCGTAACCCGTACCCTAAACCTAACACATACACTAACACTAAACCGTACCCTAACCCGTTCACTAACTCTAACCCATTGTCTAGCCTAAACTGTACCCTCAACCATACACGTTCCCTAACCGAAAACTTAACTCTAATCCTTACCCGAAGCCTTAACCTAACCCATACCTTAATCCTAACCCGTACACTAACACTAACCCTAACCCTAATACGTACGCTATCCCTAAACTATTGTTGTACCCTAACCTGTACTTTAATCCATAACCGTTCCTTAACCCTAAACCTAACACTTACCCGAAACTTTACATTACCCCATACCCTAATCCTAACCCGTACACTAACACGAACCCATAACATAACAGTACGCTAATACTAAACCTTTGTCGAACCCTAAAATGTACGCTAAACCCTATCCGTTCCCTAACCCTAACCCTAACACTAAAGCTAAACCCTACCCGAAGCCTTACCCTAACCTGTAACCTAATCCAAACCCATACACTAACACTAACCCATGCCCTAACACGTACGCTAACCCTAAACCGTTGTCCTACCCTCATATGTACTCTAAACCCAACCCGTTCCCTAACCCTAAACCTAACCCGTACCCGAAGCCTTACCCTAACCCGTCCCCTAATCCTAGCCCATACACTAACACTAATCCATACCCTAACACGTACGCTAACACTAAAACTTTGTTGTAACCTAACCTGTACCCTAACCCATAACAGTTCCCTAACACTAACCCTAACCTTAACCCAAACCGTAACACTTACCTGAAGCCTTACACTAACGTGTACCGTAATCATGACCCGTACACTAACACTAACGCGTACCCTAACACGTACACTAACCCTAAACCGTTGTCGCAACCTAACCTGTACCCTAAAGCGTACCCGTTCCCTAACCCTAACCCTAACCCCAAACCTAACCCTTACCCGAAGCCTTACCATAAACTGTAGCCTAATCCTAACCCGTACACCAGCACTTACCCATACCCTAACATGTACGCTAATCCTAAACTGTTCTCGTACCAAACCTCTACCCTAAACTGTACCCGTTGCCTAACCCTAACACTTACCCGAAGCCTTACCCTAACCCGTACACTAACACTAACCCATACTTTAACACTTATTGCTAACCCTAAAGTGTTGCTGTACACTGACCTGTACTCTAACCCGTACCCGTTCCCTAACCCTCAACTTAAACATAATCCTAACCGTTACGCGAAGCCTTACCCTAACCCGTACCCTAATCGTAACTTATCCACTAACACGAATACACTAACATGTATGCTAACCCTAAATTCTTTCGTAACCTAACCTGTCCCCTAAAACATACCCATTCCCTAACCCAAAACCTAACCCGAACCCTAACCGTAACCCTTACCTGAAGCTTTACCCGAACCCATACCCTAATCCTAACCCGTACAATAACACTAACCCGTATACTAACACGTACACCAACTGTAAACCATTGTCGTACCCTAACATGTACCCTAAACCGTACCTGTTCCCTAACCCCAACCGTAACCCTAAAACTAAAAATAACCCTTACAGGAAGCCGTACCCTAACTCGTACCCTAATCCTAACCCGTACACTTACACTAACCCGTACCCTAAGACGTACGCTAGGGCTTCCCTGGTGGCGCAGTGGTTGAGAGTCCGCCTGCTGATGCAGGGGACACGGGTTCGTACCCCGGTCCGGGAAGATCCCACATGTCGCGGAGCGGCTGGGCCCGTGAGCCATGGCCGCTGAGCCTGCGCGTCCGGAGCCTGTGCTCTGCAACGGGAGAGGCCACAATGGTGAGAGGCCCGTGTACAGCAAAAAAAAAAAAAAAAAAAGACGTACGCTAAACCTAAACCGCTGTCTAACGCTAACCTGTACCCTAAACCATACCCATTCCGTACACCTAACATGCTGTTACCCGAAACTTTACCCTAACCCGTACCCTAAACCTAACGAGTACAATAACACATACCCGTATCCTAACACGTACGCTAACCCTAAACCCTTGTCATACCCTAACCTGTACCCTAAACTGTCCCCGTCCCCTAACCCTTACCCGAAGTCTTACCCTAACCTGTCCCCTAATCCTAACCCGTACGCTAACACTAACCCGTACGCTAACACGTACGCTCACCCTAAACCGTTGTCGTACCCTAACCTGTACCCTAAACCGTCCCCATCCCCTAACCCTAACCCGAAGCCTTACCCTAACCTGTCCCCTAATCCTAACCCATACGCTAACACTAACCCGTACCCTAACCCTTACCCGAGGCCTTACCCTAACCTGTCCCGTAATCCTAACCTGTACGCTAACACTAAACCGTACGCTAACACGTATGCTCACCCTAAACCGTTGTTGTACCCTAACCTGTACCCTAAACCGTCCCCGTCCCCTAACCCTTACCTGAAGCCTTACCCTAACCCTTCCCCTAATCCTAACCCGTTCACTAACACTAACACGTACCCTAACACGTACGCTCACCCTAAACCGTTGTCGTACCCTAACCTGTACCCTAAACTGTCCCCATCCCCATCCCCTAACCCGAAGCCTTACCCTAACCCGTCCCCTAATCCTAACCCGTACACTAACACTAACGCATAACCTAACACATACCCTAACTCTAAAACGTTCTCGTACCCTAAACTGAACCCTAATCCGTACCCGTTCCCTAACCCTAACCAAACCCTAACCCTAAACCTAACACCCACCCTAAAGCTTTCACTAACCCATACAATAATCCTAACACGTACACTAACATTAACTGATACCCTAACACGTACCCGAACCCTAACCCTTTGTTTTACCCTAAGCTGTACCGTAAAACTTGCCCGTGCCCAAACCCTAACACTAATCCTAACCCTAACCCTAAGGCTTACCCTTAACTGTACCCTAATCCTAACTGGTACACTAACACTAACCCATACCATAACACTTAACATAACCCTAAAATGTTGTACAATAACCTGTACCCTAAACCGTACCTGTTTCCTAAACCTAACACTAACCCTTACCCGAAGCCTTACCCTAACCTGTACCCTAATCCTAAACCGTACACTAACACTTACCCGTACGCTAACATGTATGCTAAGCCTAAACCGTTGTCATACTCTAACCTGTACCCTAAATTGTGTCCATTCCCTAACCCTAACCCTTAACCTAAGCTTTACCCTAACCCGTCCCCTAATCCTAATCCGTACACTAACACTAACCCGTACTCCAACATGTACGGTAAAACTAAACCGTTGTCGTACCCTAACCTGTATCCTAAACCATCCCCATTCCCTAACGCTAACCCTTACCCGAAGCCTTACCCTAACCCATACCCTAATCCTAACCTGTACACTAACACTAACCCGTACTCTAACACGTTTGCTAAGCCTAAACTGTTGTCGTACCCTAACCTGTACCCTAAACCGTACCAGTTCCGTAACCCTAACCCTTAAGTGAAGCCTTACCCTAATCCATACCCTAATCCTAACCCGTACCCTAATGCTAACCCATACTCTAACACATACCGTAACCCTAACACTCTGTCATACCCTAAACTGTACCTTAAACTGTACGCGTTGCCTATCCCTAACCCTAACCCTAACCCTTGCCCTAAGCCTTACCCTAATCCTAAGCCCTACCTTAATGCTAAGCTGTACACTAATACTAACCCGTACCCTAACACATACCCTAACCCTAACCCTTACGCTAAGCCTTACTCTAACCCATACCCTAATCCTAACCCATACACTAACACCCGTACCCTAACCCGTTGTTGTACCCTAACCTCTACCCTATACCGTACCCATTCCCTAAACTTAACCCTAACCCTAAACCTAAGTCTAACCCTTACACTAAGCCTTACCCTAAGCCGTACCCTAATTCTAACAAGTACCCTAACACTAACCCATACCTAACACGTACCCTAACCCTAATATATTGTCATAACCTAACCAGTAACCTAAACCGTACCTGTTCCCTAACCCTATCCCTAATCCTAACCCTTACCCTAAGTCTAACCCTGAGCGGTTCCCTAATCCTAACCTGTACTCTAACACTAACCCATACCCTAAATCGTACCCTAACCCAACCCGTTGTCTTACCCTAACCTGTACCCTAAACCATACCCATTCCATTACCTTAACCCTAACGCTATCCCTAATCCTTACCCTAACCCTAAACTGTTGTACACCATCCAGTACCTGCAACCATACCCATTCTCTAACCCTAACCCTTACCCTAAGCCTTACCATAACCCATACCCTAATCCTAACCCGTACACTAAAACTAACCCATACCCTAACACATATCCTAACTCTAGCCATTTCTCGTACCCTAACCTGTACCCTAAACCATACCCGTTCCCTAATCCTAACCCTAACCCAAACCCTTACCCTAAGCTTTACACTAACCGGTACCCTAATCCTAACCCATACACTAACACTAACCTGTACCCTAACACGTACCCTAATCCTAACACACTGCCATACCCTAACTTGTACCCTAAACCGTACATGTTCCCTAAACCTAACCCTAACCGTAACCCTTACCCGAAGCCTTACCCTAACCCATACTCTAATCCTAACCCATACACTAACACTAACTCGTACCCTAAGACTTACCTTAACCCTAACCCGTTTTCATACAGTAACCTGTACCCTAAATCGTACCCTTTATCTAATCCTAATCCTAACCCAAACCCTTAACCTAACCCTTACCCTAATCCTAACCTGTAAACTAAAACTAAACTGTACCCTATAACATACCCTAACTCTAAGCTCTTGTCGTACCCTAACCTGTACCCTACACTGTACCCATTCCCTTACCCTAACCCTTAGAGGAAGACAGAGGAAGAACACTCTTGGACATAAATCACAGCAAGATCTTTTTGGATCCACCTCCTACAGTAATGGAAATGAAAACAAAACTAAACAAATGGGGTCTAATGAAACTTCAAAGCTTTTGCACAGCAAAGGAAATCATAAATAAGACGAAAAGACAACCTTCAGAATGGGAGAAAATATTTGCCAATAAATCAACAAAGGATTAATCTCCAAAATATATAAACAGCTCATGCAGCTCAATATTAAAGAAACTAACAGCCCAATCCAAAAATGTGCAGAAGACCTAAATAGACATTTCTTCAAAGAACACATACTGATGGCCAAGAAGCACATGAAAAGCTGCTCAACATTCACTAATCATTAGAGAAATGCAAATCAAAACTACAATGAGCTATCACCTCACACCAGTTACAATGGGCATCATCAGAAAATCTACAAACAACAAATGCTGGAGAGGCTGTGGAGAAAAGGGAACCCTTTTGCACTGTTGGTGGGAATGTAAATTGATACAGCCACTATGAATAACAGTATGGAGATTCCTTAAAAGTCTAAAAATAGAATTACCATATGATCCAGCAATCCCACTAGTGGGCATATACCCAGAGGAAACCATAATTCAAACAGACACATGCACCCCAATGTTCATTGCAGCACTATTTACAATAGCCAGGTCATGGAAACAACCTATATGCCCATCAACAGACGAATGGGTAAAGAATATGTCATATATATATACAATGGAATATTACTTAGCCATAAAGAGGAACGAAATTGAGTCATCTGTTGCGACGTGGATGGATCTAGAGACTGTCATACAGGGTGAAGTCAGAAAGGGGAAAACAAATATCGTATATTAACGCAGATATGTGGAACCTGGAAAAATGGTGCAGAGGAACCAGTTTGCACCACCAATGTTGACACACAAATGTAGAGAACAAACATATGGACACCAACGGGGAAATTGACATGTATACACTGATATGTATAAAACTGATGACTTATCAGAACCTGCTGTATAAAAAAATAAATAAATAAAATTCAAAAAACCTAATACTAAGCTTTCTTTCGGTTATTTGTATGGAAATATGTTAATATAAATGTTTCAGACATTACATGAAATTCATAAAAATCTTATATGTTCTGGTATTATGTTTTAAGTCACAATTCTTGTTATTACTTTAAAATGTTTATCTCAGAAATAACTAAATTTCCTTGTCAATTGCATTATTATGAACTTTCATTATATCTTTAACCATGGTCATTTTAAAATCTTTTGTCATTTGTAGACAGTTCTGCGTGTATTCTGATGCTTTTGCAAAAATGTTCCTATATAAGGGTTTCATCTTCACAGAATTCATGGAAAAGACTCTGACAAGTACTGGTTTCTGGTAACTGACTATACTGCTGAACTGAATGAATAAGCATTTTCAGAACTCTCATGGAAAACTGATGAATTTATAAAACTGCTATCAATAGATAAAGATTAAAGAATTAATTACATGGGACTGAGTGAACTGACGATGATTATAATTTTTGTGACTTTCAATTTTAAAAAAATGTGATGTAAATTTATGTAAAAGAACTTAATGTAAAACAATGCCACTCTTCTCACATATTTTCTCTTCTTTTGGAAAATATAGATATTTTCTGTTAAAAATGTGATTTATGCTGACACGTAATAGGTTGATTATTGTTATTATAATAAATTTTTTTGTCAAAAAAACCCCACAACAACAACAGGAGGCATGAGGGATGCCCAGAGGATGGCGGAGTAGAATAGACAGAAGAACCTGAATTCTTTTTTTTTTTTTTTAAACATCTTTATTCTGGTATAATTGTTTACAATGGTGTGTTAGTTTCTGCTTTATAACAAAGTGAATCAGTTATACATACACATATGTTCCCATATCTCTTCCCTCTTGCGTCTCCCTCCCTCCCACCCTCCCTATCATCCCACCCCTCCAGGCAGTCACAAATCACCGAGCTGATCTCCCTAATGATTTCTTTCCTTCTGCTAACTTTGGGGTTTTTTGTTCTTCTTTCTCTAATTGCTTTAGGTGCAAGCCTGGGTTGTTTATTCGAGATGTTTCCTGTTTTTTAAGGTGGACTTGTATTGGTATAAACTTCCCTCTTAGAACTGCTTTTGCTGCATCCCATAGGTTTGGGGTCATCTTGTCTCCATTGTCATTTGTTTCTAGGTATGTTTTTATTTCCTCTTTGATCTCTTCAGTGATCACTTTGCTATTAAGTAGTGTATTGTTTAGCCTCCATGTGTT
>NW_020173160.1:11773-12054 GCF_003031525.2 Neophocaena asiaeorientalis asiaeorientalis
CTTGATACAATTTCAATTTTCTTAAATTAACCAAGGCTTGATTTGTGACTGTAGTTATGATCTATCCTGGAGAATGTTCCATGAGCACTAGAGAAAAATGTGTATTCTGTTGTTTTTGGATGGAATGTCCTATACATATTAAGTCCATCTTCTTTAATGTATCATTTAAAGCTTGTCCCTCCTTATTTATTTTCATTTTGGATGATCTGTCCATTGTTGAAACGGGGTGTTAAAATTCCATACTATGAATGTGTTACTGTCGATTTCCCCATTTATGGCTG
>NW_020173161.1:0-211 GCF_003031525.2 Neophocaena asiaeorientalis asiaeorientalis
CCCTTGCCGTACCATAACCTGTCCCCTAAACCGTCCAGGACAACTAATCCTAACCCAAACCCTAACCCTAACCCATACCCGAAACCTTACCCTAACCCGTCCCCTTATCCTAACCCGTAGGCTAACACTAACCCGTATCCTAACACGTATGCTCACCCTAAACCGTCGACGTACCCTAACCTGTTCCCTAAACCGTCCCCATCCCCTAACC
>NW_020173161.1:574-790 GCF_003031525.2 Neophocaena asiaeorientalis asiaeorientalis
TAATCCTAACCCGTACGCTAACACTAACCCGTACCCTAACACTTACGCTCACCCTAAACCGTTGTGGTACCCTAACTTGTTCCCTAAAGGGTCCCCGTCCCCAACTCTAATCCTGACCCTAACCCTAACCCTAAACCGTCCCCATCCCCGAACCCTAACCGTAACCCTAACCCTAGCCCTAAACCGTCCCCATCCCCTAACCCTAACCCTAACCCT
>NW_020173162.1:0-240 GCF_003031525.2 Neophocaena asiaeorientalis asiaeorientalis
TTGGTTTCCATTTGCATGGAATATCTTTTTCCATCCCCGTATTTTCAGTCTGTATGTGTATCTAGGTCTGACGTGGGTCTCTTGTAGACAGCACATATATGGGTCTTGTTTTTGTATCCATTCAGCCAATCTGTGTCTTTTGGTAAGAGCATTTAGTCTATTTACATTTAAGGTAATTATTGATATGTATGTTCCTATTCCCATTTTCTTAATTGTTTTGGGTTCGTTATTGTAGGTCTT
>NW_020173162.1:573-800 GCF_003031525.2 Neophocaena asiaeorientalis asiaeorientalis
ATGTGTCTTGGCATATTTCTCCTTGTATTTATCCTGTATGGGACTCTCTGTGCTTCCTGGACTTGATTAACTATTTCCTTTCCCATATTAGGGAAATTTCCAACTATAATCTCTTCAAATATTTTTTCAGTCCCTTTCTTTCTCTTTTCTTCTGCTGGAACCCCTATAATTCGAATGTTGGTGGGATTAATGTTTTCCCCGAGGTCTCTGAGACTGTCCTCAGTTCT
>NW_020173163.1:0-297 GCF_003031525.2 Neophocaena asiaeorientalis asiaeorientalis
AATATTAGTCAATACCTATCGAGGCGGGAGGCCACAGAAGACACAGAACTTTTGATATCAGCTTACATTTAAAAAGGGCTTACTGTGCCTTACAGTAGCCCTTGTGACACTGCCATTCTGCCAGTTAAAAATCTAACGGCAAGAAAACTGAAATTTCTCAAGCAACTTTTCCGACCACAACGCTATGAGACTAGGTATCAATTACAGGAAAAGATCTGTGAAAAATACAAACACATGGAGGCTAAACAATACACTACTTAATAACGAAGTCATCACTGAAGAAATCAAAGAGGAAAT
>NW_020173163.1:320-542 GCF_003031525.2 Neophocaena asiaeorientalis asiaeorientalis
CGATGACCCAAAACCTATGGGATGCAGCAAAAGCAGTTCTAAGAGGGAAGTTTGTAGCAATACAATCCTACCTTAAGAAACAGGAAACATCTCGAATAACAACCTAACCATGCACCTAAAGCAATTAGAGAAAGAAGAACAAAAAAGACCCCAAAGTGAGCAGAAGGAAAAATAAAGATCTGATCAGAAATAAATTAAAAAGAAATGAAGGAAACAATAGCA
>NW_020173164.1:0-468 GCF_003031525.2 Neophocaena asiaeorientalis asiaeorientalis
ATCCTTGTCTCATTCCAGATTTTAGCAGGAAGGCTTTCAGCGTTTCACCATTAAGTATTATATTGGCTCTCAGTTTGTCATAAATAGCTTTTATTATGTTGAGATATATTCTCTCTATACCCACTTTGGTGAGAGTGTTATTGTGAATGGATGTTGAAGTTTGTCAAATGTTTTTTTCTGCATCTATTGAGATGATCACGTGGTTTTTGACTTTTGTTTATGTGGTGTATCACATTGATTAATTTGCATATGTTGAACCATCCTTATGAACTTGGGATGAATCCCACTTGGATGATCTTCTTTATGTGTTGTTGGATCCAGTTTGCTATATTTTGTTGAGAATTTTTGCATCTATATTCATCAAAGATATTGGCCTGTAATTTTCTTTTTTGGTGGTGTCTTTGGTTTTGGTATCAGGGTGATGGCAGCTTCATGGAATGTCTTTGGAAGTGTTCCCTTCTCTTTAGT
>NW_020173165.1:0-742 GCF_003031525.2 Neophocaena asiaeorientalis asiaeorientalis
GATAGCTGTCATTCATAACTCTGCATGTTTGTGAATTACTGTGCACCTGAACTCCTTTCTTCAACTTACTTTCTTTTGAGCTGGCCGCAAAACTGCCCGATTGCTTCAGGACCTAATCTGGATCCGGCAGGGCATGCTGAACCTCTGGTTAATTCCTCTTCCTGCAGGGAAAAGAGCATTAAATTTGCCCGTGCACTTACATACAGCTAGTCTCTCATTGGTTCTCCCTATTGCTGTTCACCTTGGACAGAAATTGCAAAATGTGCCAAACAGGATGTTAAAAGCACTGACTCTCCAAGTGGGGAATGTGTTAGTAAAGCGTCTTGAATGGTGAACCCGAGTACCAGGGGACGAAAACTGAGATGCATTTAAAAACGTTTCTCCATCACATGGTGGACCTTACTCTTGGTTTCCCATGCATGTTTTAGCTTAGGTAAGTATCCCTAGAACCTCGAGAGTTGGGACCCATAGAATGGGTACCATACAGTATGACTTCAAAGGGTCTGCATTTGCTCACCGAACCTCACCAATGCTATCAGTCGGAAGTTTCCAGCCTTATGTCTCACCCAGCTCTGGGTGTAGATGTGGTAAATCCAGGTTGCATCAGAAACTCTGAGCGAATTATTTAAGAATTGCTCTCTATTTCACTCTGATTGTTTTTTTTGTTTGAAATTAATTTTGATAATGGTATTTACCGGATATTCACTGCTGCGTTTCGCCTGCTGTACACACGCTTGATTCT
>NW_020173166.1:0-203 GCF_003031525.2 Neophocaena asiaeorientalis asiaeorientalis
GGAGAAATGTCTATTTAGGTCTTCTGCCCATTTTGGATTGAGTTGTTTGTTTTTTTGTTATTGAGTTGCATAAGCTGCTTGTGAATTTTCGAGATAAATGCTTTCTCAGTTGCTTTATTTGCAAATATTTTCTCCCATTCTGAGGGTCGTCTTTTCGTCTTGTTTATGGTTTCTTTGCTGTGCAAAAGCTTTGAAGTTTCATT
>NW_020173166.1:259-448 GCF_003031525.2 Neophocaena asiaeorientalis asiaeorientalis
AAGGATCTTGCCGTGATTTATGTCATAGAGTGTTCTTCCTATGTTTTCCTCTAAGAGTTTGATAGTTTCTGGCCTTACATTTAGGTCTTTAATCCATTTTGAGCTGAGTTTTGTGTATGGTGTTAGGGAGTGATCTAATCTCCTATTGTTACATGTAACTGTCCAGTTTTCCCAACACCATTTATTGAA
>NW_020173167.1:0-465 GCF_003031525.2 Neophocaena asiaeorientalis asiaeorientalis
GTTTGCCATGCAACTGAACTCAGCACCACACGTCTCCTCCCGGCCTGCTGAGCAACAGGCCGTCGTGTCGGCCCTTGTTAACACTTCCTGGCATTGCAGAGTGCAAGGGGACCCACCGTCCTCTTCCTTGGAAAGCTACGTGGCCACAACTTGCCAAACGCTGCCCAAGGCAGTCATAGCCAGTCTCGTGTGCTGGGCAACTTGCGTTCACTTACGAAAAGGCACCTGCATTGAGGTGAGCACTCTGCTGAGCGTTCCTTCTGACTCAAAATTGCCCCCTCTCCAGGTTAAGCAGGATGTCGAGGTGAGGTCCAACGTGAGCAAAGAGCACAGTTCCTCACTTTGCATTGGGTTCGGCAGGAAGACGAAGTTAGGACCAACCTGAGCAAAGCGTACAATTCCTCACGTTGCACTGGTAGTGTTTGTAAGAGGAATTGCCAACTACGCCTGGCTAAGGCCTTCCGT
>NW_020173168.1:0-920 GCF_003031525.2 Neophocaena asiaeorientalis asiaeorientalis
TTACTATTTTTTTATTGATTTGTAGAAAAAGTCAGTTTAGATACGTAAGTTATTTTGGAAAACAAACATTCCAAGTAATTTTCATGACAGTCTGTGGTCATATCCTTAGTTCAACTTGAATAGACATCATAAATGACTTCTGAATTAATAATAAAAGACATAACAGTCAATCTAAAAACTGGTATTATGACTACCCTTATAGAGATGCCCCCTTAGTCTGATATCTTATTGGAAATGAAAAAAATGCTAGAACCAAGCCCTTTTTTTAATTTACAGATTTCCTAAACACTACATGTAGTTTATATTTCCCGTGATAGTACCTAACTTGGAGATTTTATTTCCCAATCTTGTAAGAAAAATGAAAGTCATTTGGCACAAGAAATAGATAACTTAATTTCCTCTGGGAGTGGAGGGGGGTGGTAGACTGAGGGACAGAGGTAAGAGAAAAAGTTTGAATTGTGTGCTACATATTTTTGGAATTTTGAGATGTGAATATATATTACATATTTTTAAAAGATAAATTCAAATTAAAAATTAATTTCTGAAAAGCATGTGTTTCGGAGATGATATACTCACTATAACATGAGTCTGGTAAGGTTTGAAGATTTCTAAGTCAGCTTGAGGTTTATACCTTATAAGCAGAGGTTCCTAACTTGAGGTCAGTGGTTCCCCAAAGCAGAATTTCTTAACCTCCCTCCTGCTTCCCCGTGTATAACTCTTTGGCAAGCTGCAGAAGCTTATGTTCTTGGGATAATGTTTTAAAATGTATAGTAAGTCAAAATATATAGAAAAACAAAGGAAACCAACTATAAGTCATTGGACATATTGATTTGGTTTTTTTCTTTTTGAATCATTTCCATGGAAATATGAAACCACGACTTAGAGGTGAGAAAACAATCAATCTTAGCACCATCTGTTGA
>NW_020173169.1:0-325 GCF_003031525.2 Neophocaena asiaeorientalis asiaeorientalis
CTTCTTAATGTGGGTTTGTATTGCTATAAACTTCTCCCTTAAAACTGCTTTTGCTGCATCCCATAGGTTTTGGGCAGTTGGGTCTCTATCGTCATTTGTTTCTAGGTATTTTTTTATTTCCTCTTTGATTTCTTCGGTGATCACTTCATTATTAAGTAGTGTACTGTTTAGCCTCCATGTGTTTGTATTTTTTACAGGTCCTTTCCTGTGCTTGATATCTAGTCTCATGGCGTTGTTGTCGGGAAAGACATTTAATACAATTTCAATTTTCTTAAATTGACCAAGGCTTGATTTGTGACCCCAGATATGATCTATTCTGGAGAAT
>NW_020173169.1:354-476 GCF_003031525.2 Neophocaena asiaeorientalis asiaeorientalis
GTAGTGTCCTTCTTTGTCTTTTCTAATAGTCCTTATTTGGAAGTCTATTTTGTCTGGTATGAGAATTGCTACTCCAGCTTCCTTTTGGTTTCCATTTTCATGGAATATCTTTTTCCATCCCC
>NW_020173170.1:0-234 GCF_003031525.2 Neophocaena asiaeorientalis asiaeorientalis
TAATAACTTTATTATATTTTATCCTACTTTATTTTATTTTACTTTATATCCTTTCTTTTCTTCCTTCTGTCCCTCCTTCCTCCCTCCCTCCCTCCCTTCTTTCTTCCTTTCTTTCTACTTCTACTAATTCTTTATTTCTACTCTTTCTCTCCTTTATTCTGAGCCATGTGGATGAAAGGCTCTTAGTGTTGCACCCAGGAGTCAGTGCTGTGCCTCTGAGATGGGAGAGCCAAC
>NW_020173170.1:519-839 GCF_003031525.2 Neophocaena asiaeorientalis asiaeorientalis
AGTTCCCTCCACCAGGAAGCCTAAACAACCCACTGAACAAACCTTAGCCACTGGGGACAGACACCAAAAACAACGGGAACTACGAACCTGTTGCCTGCAAGAAGGAGACCCCAAACACAGTAAGATAAGCAAAATGAGAAGACATAAAAACATACAGCAGATAAAGGAGCAAGAAAAAAACCCACCAGACCTAACAAATGAAGAGGAAGTAGGCAGTCTACCTGAAAAAGAATTCAGAATAATGATAGTAAAGATGATACAAAATCTTTGAAATAGAAGACACAAAATGCAAGAAACATTTAACAAGGACCTAGAAGAAC
>NW_020173171.1:0-1008 GCF_003031525.2 Neophocaena asiaeorientalis asiaeorientalis
CATCAGTGTATACATGTCAATCCCAGTCACCCAATACAGCACACCACCATCCCCACCCCACCGCAGTTTCCCCCCCTGGTGTCCATACGTTTGTTCTCTACATCTGTGTCTCAAATTCTGCCCTGCAGACCGGTTCATCTGTACCATTTTTCTAGGTTCCACATACATGCGTTAATATACGATATTTGTTTTTCTCTTTCTGACTTACATCCGTATGACAGTCTCTAGATCCACCCACATCATCCACATCTAAACAAATGACTCAATTTCGTTCCTTTTTATGGCTGAGTAATATTCCATTGTATTCTTTATCCATTTTTATGCCTGAGTAATATTTCATTGTATTCTTTTTTTTTTTTTTTAACATCTTTATTGGGGTATAATTGCTTTACAATGGTGTGTTAGTTTCTGCTTTATAACAAAGTGAATTAACTATACATATACATATGCTCCCATGTGTCTTCCCTCTTGCGTCTCCCTCCCTCCCACTCTCCCCATCCATTGTATTCTTTATCTATTCTTTATCCAACTTCTTTATCCATTTGTCTGTCGATGGGCATTTAGGTTGCTTCCATGACCTGGCTGTTGTAAATAGTGCTGCAGTGAATATTGGGATGCATGTGTCTTTTTGACTTACGGTTTTCTCTGGGTATGTGCCCAGTAGTTGGTTTGCTGGATCATATGGTAATTCTATTTTAGTGGAACCTCCATACTGTTCTCCATAGTGGCTATATCAATTTACATTCCCACCAACAGTGCAAGAGGGTTCCCTTTTCTCCACACCCTCTCCAGCATTTGCTGTTTGTAGATTTTCTGATGATGCCCATTGTAACTCGTGTGAGGTGATACCTTATTGTAGTTTTGATTTGCATTTCTCTAATAATTACTTATGTTGATCAGCTTTTCATGTGCCTCTTGGCCATCTGTATGTCTTCTTTGGAGAAATGTCTATTTAGGTCTTCCATTAGGTTTATCTCTGGGCTTTTTATCTTGTTCCATTGATCTGTG
>NW_020173172.1:0-285 GCF_003031525.2 Neophocaena asiaeorientalis asiaeorientalis
TAGTCTTTATTTTAAAGTCTATTTTATCTGATATGAGAATAAAGCTTGCTCCTCCAGCTTTCTTTTCGTTTCCATTTGCATGGAATATCTTTTTCTGTCCCCTCATTATCAGTCTGTATGTGTCCCACATCTGAAGTGGGTCTCTTGTAGACAGCATATATATGGGTCTTGGTTTTGAATCCATTCAGCCTGTTTATGTCTTTTGGTTGGAGCATTTAATCCATTTACATTTAAGGTAGTTATTGATATGTATGTTCCTATTACCATTTTCTTAATTGGTTTTGG
>NW_020173172.1:587-775 GCF_003031525.2 Neophocaena asiaeorientalis asiaeorientalis
CTTGTTTCTTTTAATATTTTTTCTTTGTATTTAATTTTTGATAGTTTGATTCATATGTGTCTTGGCATGTTTCTCCTTGAATTTATCCTGTATGGGACCCTCTGTGCTTCCTGGACTTGATTAACTATTTCCTTTCCCATATATAGAGAAATTTTCAACTATAATCTCTTCATATATTTTCTCAGTCC
>NW_020173173.1:0-432 GCF_003031525.2 Neophocaena asiaeorientalis asiaeorientalis
GCAAATGGAAATCAAAAGAAAGCCAGAGTAGCAATACTCATTTATCATATCAGATAAAATAGACTTTAAAATAAAGAACGTTACAAGAGACAAGGAAGGACACTACATAATGATCAAGGGATCAATCCAAGAAGAAGATATAACAGTTATAAATATATATGCACCCAACACAGGAGGACCTCAACACATAAGGGAACTGCTAACAGCTATAAAAGGAGAAATCGACAGTAACACAGTAATAGTGGGGGACTTTAACACCTCACTTACACCAACTGAAATCATATCAAGCACCTTTTCTAACCACAACGCTATGAGATTAGAAATCAATTACAGCGGAAAAAACATAAAAAACACAAACACACAGAGACTAAACGATACGTTACTAAATAACGCAAGAAATCACTGAAGAAATCAAAGAGGAAATCAAAAAAT
>NW_020173174.1:0-949 GCF_003031525.2 Neophocaena asiaeorientalis asiaeorientalis
AAGAAATACTGCATGGTACCTATTCCAAGAGTCCCAAATCTGCAGGTTTAAGTGATTCGTCCTTTAGCTTAAACATGCATGGGGAACGCAGACTATGGTCCACCGTGTGATCGGGAAACATTTTTCAATGCATCTCAGTTTTCGTCCCCTGGTCCTCGGGTTCACCATTCCAGACCCTTTACTAACACTCTCCCCACTTGGAGAGTCCGTGCCTTTAACGTCCTGTTGGCACAGTTTGCAATTTCTGCAGAAGATGAATAGGAATAGGGAGAACCAATGAGAGACCAGCTGTAGGTTTGTGGACAGGCACATGTGACTCTCATATCCCTCCAGGAAGAGGAATTAACCACAGACTCAGCGAGCCCTGCCAGAACCAGATTAGGGCCTGAAGGAATCCTGCGGTTTTGCGGACAATTCACAAGAAAGCGAGTTGAAGAAAGAGGCTCAGGGGCACTGTAATTCACAAACCTGCAGAGTTATAAATGACAGCTATCCTCCAAAAATATATTGAAGTAAGTCTGCCAAGAGGACTTGAAAACGGGGCAGAATTGCCAGAATTCGATTTCAGGAGGTAAACGGGAATTGCTCTGAAAGCATAGGAAAAGAGGCATAACCTCGACAATGGTGCACTTGGCCAAAAAGGGCATATGCGTTTTTTCCAGGGCTCTTATTAACGAGGGTAGGAGTCTTCCAGCATGCTCCAGTGGCCAACAGAGGCCCCAGGTCGCCAAGGTGGCGTGAGCCAACCAGGCAGGATTGACCTCACATCAGAGGGCCCACCTCACAGAAGGGTAAGGAACCCAACAAGGATCAGACTCTGACCAGAGAGCCCACATCACCAAGGGGAAGGGAACCAGGCAGGAGTGTCCTCACACACGTGGGGCCACATCATTGAAAGTTGAGGTACGCAGAACATGTGACCTCAAACCAGAGGACCCACATCACCATG
>NW_020173175.1:0-479 GCF_003031525.2 Neophocaena asiaeorientalis asiaeorientalis
CACAACACTATGAGATTAGAAATGAATTACAGGGCAAAAAAACGTAAAAAACACAAACACATGGAGGCCAAAGACTACGTTGCTAAATAACCAAGAGATCACTGAAGAAATCAAAGAGGAAATAAAAAAATACCTAGAGACAAATGACAATGAAAACACGACAATCCAAAACCTATGGCATGCAGCAAAAGCAGTTCTAAGAGGGAAATAGCTATACAAGCCTACCTCAAGAAATAAGAAAAATCTCAAATAAACAATCTAACCTTACACCTAAAGGAATGAGAGAAAGAAAAACAAACACAACCCAAAGTTAGCAGAAGGAAAGAAATCATAAAGATCCGAGCAGAAATAAATGAAATAGGAACAAAGAAAACAATAGCAAAGATCAATAAAACTAAAAGCTGGTTCTTTGAGAAGATATACAAACTTGATAAATCGTTAGCAAGACTCATCAAGAAAAAGAGGGAGAGGACTCAAAT
>NW_020173176.1:0-450 GCF_003031525.2 Neophocaena asiaeorientalis asiaeorientalis
AAAACATATTTGTGGTTTAGAATAAATAATGTGTTCTGCTATAGATAAGACGACTACATAAATAAATAGAAGACTAAATAAATAAATAAATAGGAAAATAACAAATTAGATGTTATTAACATTAAAAACTGACACTCATCTAAAGAAAGAGAAGGAGAGACAGAAAGAGAGAAGAACTCATAGCAAGCATATATTAAAAACTCCTAAATAAGAAGTCTTCGGATGTTAAAAAAAAAAAAAAAGAAGTCTTCAATAAGAAGATAATGTAGTAGCAAAAATGGGGAAAATATACCAAAAGGTATTTCAAAAAAGAGAGTACAGAATGTTAAGTAAACATATCGAAAGATACTTGGCTCCTTAGTAGTCAATTAAATGCAAAAAAGTGATACATTTAATTATCACTCACTATCCAGAAAGTTCAAATGAAAATGACAGGTATTATCAGGTTTG
>NW_020173177.1:0-165 GCF_003031525.2 Neophocaena asiaeorientalis asiaeorientalis
ATTAGGGGACGGGTTAGAGTAAGGCTTCGAGTAAGGGTTAGTTTCAGTATTAGGGTTATGGGTAGTTTTAGGAGACGGGGACGGTTTAGGGGACAGTTTAGGGTACGACAACGGTTTAGGGTGAGCGTACGTGTTAGGGTATGGGTTAGTGTTAGCGTACGTCTT
>NW_020173177.1:225-899 GCF_003031525.2 Neophocaena asiaeorientalis asiaeorientalis
TTAGGGGATGGGGACAGTTTAGGGTACAACACCGGTTTAGGGTGAGTGTACGTGTTAGTGTACGGGTTAGTGTTAGCGTACGGTTTAGGATTATGGGCGGGTTAGGGTAAGGCTTCGGGTAAGGTTTAGGATTAGGTTTAGGGTTAGGGTTTTGGGACCTAGACGGTTTAGGGGAAAGGTAAGTGTACGACAACGGTTTAGGGTGAGCGTATATGTTAGGGTACGGGTTAGTGTTAGCGTACGGGTTAGGATTAGGGGACGGGTTAGGGTAAGGCTTCGGTAAGGGTTAGGGTTAGTGTTAGGGTTAGGCTTAAGGGATGGGGACGTTTTAGGGGACAGGTTAGGGTACGACAACTGTTTAGGGTGAGCGTAGGTGTTATGGTACGGTTAAGTGTTAGCGTACGGGTTAGGATTAGGGGACGGGTTACGGTAAGGTTTCGGGTAAGGGTTAGGGTTAGGGTTAGGGGAAGGGGACAGTTTAGGGGACAGGTTAGGGTACGACAAAGTTTAGGATGAGCGTACGTGTTAGGGTACGGGTTAGTGTTAATGTACGGTTTAAGATTAGGGCACGGGTTAGGGTAAGGCTTCGGGTACGGGTACGGATACAGGTTAGGGTAAGGTTTAGGTTTCGGTGACAGGGACGGATTAGGGGACAGGTAAGAGTACGACAACGG
>NW_020173178.1:0-209 GCF_003031525.2 Neophocaena asiaeorientalis asiaeorientalis
TATTTATTTTCATTTTGGATGATCTGTCCATTGGTTAAAGTTGGGTGTTAAAGTCCGGTACTGTGAATGTGTTTCTGTTGATTTCCCCTTTTATGGCTATTAGAATTTGCCTTATGTATTGAGGTGCTCCTATGTTGGGTGCATAAATATTTACAATTGTTATATCTTCTTCTTGGATCGATCCCTTGATCATTATGTAGTGTCCTTCT
>NW_020173178.1:598-751 GCF_003031525.2 Neophocaena asiaeorientalis asiaeorientalis
TTTTGCTTGTCTGTAAAGGTTTTAATTTCTCCATCAAATCTGAATGAAATCCTTGCTGGGTAGAGTAATCTTGGTTGCAGGTTTTTTTCCTTCATCACTTTCAGTATGTACGGCCACTCCCTTCTGGCTTGCAGAGTTTCTGCTGAGAGATCA
>NW_020173179.1:0-1505 GCF_003031525.2 Neophocaena asiaeorientalis asiaeorientalis
AATAGAGTGCCATTAAACAGAAACACACATGAAACGATTACACAGCGATCAGTCGATGAAAATGTTGTGACCAGCAGATGGTAGGAACTTGAAATTATATTTCCCTTAGGAGCAATGTTTCAGGATTGCCTAATTCAGTGTTCATGGCAACTTTATAGACTGCAAATAACTATCATGATAATGAGAGTCTACTGTAGGTGGAAGAGTGTACAGCAATGAAAATGAACAATTGCCTGACACATGCGACAACACGGATGAATCTCACTTACACAGTATCACACGGGAGAAGTCAGAAACAAAACAAATGATTCCATTTACATAAAGACCAAAGGATGCAGCAAAACCAACGTTGCTAGGAATATGAACCTATGTAGAAAATAACTACAGAAAAGGAAGGGAATGATGAAGACAAAGGATAGAGGTTACTTCTGAGGAGGGTGAAGGGAAAGGAATTGGAGCTTGCATGCAAGGAACTTCTAAGGTTATGGTGACATTTGAAAAAACACTGCTATAAAAGTTTACTGAGGGAATGAATGACTCCCATATCTGTATCCCTCTCCAGCTTTGACCCCTCACTGGTGTTCCAGAACCAAATTTCTAAGTGCATTCTGGCTAATTCCACCTGCATGTCCTATAAGAAACACAACCTTAATGTATCCAAAATCCCATCATTTCCCTCCCAATCTTTCTTTACTTCCTGTGTCCTTATGCTCCCCACCACAAAGTCACTCAAAACGGAAATGTTAGTCATCTTGGACTTCTGCTTCCTCGTGGTGGCCATAGAAACATGCCCCTCCGATCCACTGCAGGGAACATAGTAGATTGGCAAGTGCCAGCTGCCACTTCTCTGGCACCACCATTGTTTGTGCCAAGATCCCACATCCTCTGGGTAGCTCCCAGCCAGTGACTGAGCATGGCAGGGGCATACTGCTGCAGGACAGGGACTCCTCTAAATGGCAGCTGTAGGTTGGGGACTCCACATGAGCCTGAACAAACCAAACTAAACTGAACGAAAGTTTAGTGTTAGAACGAAACTGCATCAGAGATTCTTCTTATCTGACCCTCCTTTCCCCCACGTCTCTCTTACAGACGTCAGACCCGCATCGCACCCTGAAGAAGAAGACTGATTCCTGCTCCTTCTCCTTTATCCTTCACATGCCATTCTCCCATCATGTTCGTCCATGTCCAATCATGCCTCGGTGTCCGTATTTTTGGAGGACCCAAACTAACAAAAGTGGTACCAGGAGTGGTCTGAGAAGTTAGCTATAAGATGGGGTTTATGGACCAGCTCACTCACTGCCCAAATGACAAAGAGTGTACCATTTTGAGTGTTATGTGGGGCATGGATAATCTCTAGCACAAGGTTACCTCCTGATTCCTTAAGGTTGTATCCATACGTACCTTGAAAAATATCCCAGTGGAGGGTCTTACTTGTGGCCTGTGAGATGATTCAGACATTTGAAGGGTAGGGAGGGCACTATGTCTATAGGGAGGGCAGAGGCGGC
>NW_020173180.1:0-214 GCF_003031525.2 Neophocaena asiaeorientalis asiaeorientalis
GGGATTAAGAGCGCTGCTTAAAGGAGCTCCACAGACGGGCATGAGCTGCGGCTAACAGCGTAGACCCCAGAGATGAGCATGACATGCTAAGGCTGCTGCTGCCGCCACCAAGAAGCGTGTGTGTGAGCACAGGTTACTGTCCACACCCCACTGCCGGGGAGCCTGTGCAGCCCGCCACTGCCAGGGTCCCGGGATCCAGGGACAACTCCCCCGG
>NW_020173180.1:289-429 GCF_003031525.2 Neophocaena asiaeorientalis asiaeorientalis
CTCCCTCCCCTGAGTGAGCCAGAGCCCCCGAAGCAGCTGCTCCTTTAACCCCTTCCTGTCTGAGCGAAGAACAGATGCCCTCAGGTGACCTACGCACAAAGGCGGGGCCAAATCCAAAGCTGAAACCCAGGAGCTGTGCG
>NW_020173182.1:0-1324 GCF_003031525.2 Neophocaena asiaeorientalis asiaeorientalis
AGGTAGGAAACTCGCTCCTGATTTAGGAAAAGGAGACATTCGAGTCCTATTCAGTGTTCTATAACTTGTCCTAAAATTTCCATCCCTGTATCTATCTGCCTTTCTAACTACTACCTATTTTCTTCCTTTTCCTCCTTCTTCTCCTCTTCCTCCTTCTTGTCTCTTTCTCTGTCTCTGTCTTTGTCTCTCTCTCTCACACACACACACACAAACACACACACACACACTCCTCATGTATATCTGGGGAAGATGCTGATGAGATTGCTATTCTTTACAATCCCTAAGTGTGTAGAGATGTCAATCTTTAAAAGACAGTGTGTGCTAGGGGGAAGCAGCCGCAAGGCACAGGGATATTAGCTCGGCGCTTTGTGACAGCCTGGAGGGGTGGGATGGGGAGAGTGGGAGGGAGGGAGACGCAAGAGGGAAGACATATGGGAACATATGTATATGTATAGCTGATTCACTTTGTTATAAAGCAGAAACTAACACACCATTGTAAAGCAATTATACCCCAATAAAGATGTTTAAAAAAAATAAAAATAATAATAAAAAAATAAAAGACAGTGTGTGATCTCTCCTCTGAGAACCTGACACCCTTCTGGGAAAACAGGATACTTGCTGCTTAGCAGTGATGAGATGTCCCAGGAGCTACTAAAACCTAACTACTGTGTTTTTTCTTGAGAAATTTAATCATCACAATTGCTAATTCAAACCCTGTAAGTTGTCCTTCATTTTACGTTACAGGACTGTTCAAAGCCAATAAATTGAAGTCGCAGGTGCTCCACTCTCAGAGTTATTAACCATAAAAACTCTTTTATGTCCCTGAAGAGTCTGCTGAATTCATTGTACTAAGTACTTGCTTGCATTCCTGGAAATGAAGGGCAAAATTGTGTGAATTGGTGGGTGTGGATTTGTGTGTCCAAGTCCATTTATCTGGTAGAAAACTGATCCTGTCTTTATTTAAAGTCTTAATATCTTGTTCATCATGTATTCTGCATCATATCTGAGTTTTTAAAATAGTGCATTGAATATTATTCACCTCGATTACTGATTTTTTTTGGTGCACCCCTAAATTTTGTATCCAATGTAACAGCCTCACCTGCCACCCTGTCCCAGTCCGGCAGGACAACCTGACGTTAGTTTAAGTTCTGAAGTGATTGAGGACTTCACTCTTGCTGTTCTTTTGCCTTGTTTTTTTACAGAGTAATTAGTGTTAAGGGTAAGAACACGATAAATCACCACTAACAAAGAAATATCGATAGAGACATAAAATGTGTCCTTTTTTTTATGTGCAAAATATCCAAACCCTGGATGGGTATATTCT
>NW_020173183.1:0-262 GCF_003031525.2 Neophocaena asiaeorientalis asiaeorientalis
AACCCGTACGCTAACACTAACCCGAACCCTAACACGTACGTACAAACTAAACCGTTGATGTATCCTAACCTGTCTCTTAAACCGTTCCCGTCCCCTAACCCTAACCCTAACCCTAACCCTAACCCTAACACTTACCAGAGGCTTTACCCTAACCTGTCCCCTAACCGTAACCCATACGCTAACACTAAACCATACCCTAACACGTACGCTCACCCTAAAATTTACCTGAAGCCTTAACCTAACCCGTCCCCTAATCCTAACC
>NW_020173184.1:0-216 GCF_003031525.2 Neophocaena asiaeorientalis asiaeorientalis
AAACAAACAACCCAGTCCAAAAATGGGCAGAAGACCTAGATTGACATTTCTCTAAAGATATATAGATTGCCAACAAACACATGAAAGAATGCTCAACGTCATTAATCATTAGAGAAATGCAAATCAAAACTACAATGAGGTATCACCTCACACCAGTCAGAATGGCCATCGTCAAAAAATCTACAAATTATAAATGCTGGAGAGGGTGTGGAGAAA
>NW_020173184.1:500-725 GCF_003031525.2 Neophocaena asiaeorientalis asiaeorientalis
CCATAAAAAGCAACGAAATTGAGTTATTTGTAGTGAGGTGGATGGACCTAGAGTCTATCATACAGAGTGAAGTAAGTCAGAAAGAGAAAAAAATGCCATATGGTAACACATATATATGGAACCTAAAAATAAAGAGAAAAAATGGTTATGAAGAACCTAGGGGCAGGACGGGAATAAATACGTGGACTTACTAGAGAATGGACTTGAGGACATGGGGAGGGGGAA
>NW_020173185.1:0-1037 GCF_003031525.2 Neophocaena asiaeorientalis asiaeorientalis
AACTACTGAGCCTGCGCGTCTGGAACCTGTGCTCCGCAACAGAGAGGCCGTGATAGTGAGAGGCCCGCGCACCGGGATGAAGAGTGGCCCCCGCTTGCCACAACTAGAGAAAGCCCTCGCACAGAAACGAAGACCCAACACAGCAAAAATAAATACATTACTAAACTCCTACCCCCAACAACTTCTTAAAAAAAAAAATAAAGAATTGAAAAAAAAAATAAAAACCAGCCAGAAATTTCTATGCTGGAGAAGGAGGATGTAACCTTGGATTGTGTATATGAAGCTAGTAGTTAACAGTTATTATTTATTCTGGTACAAACAAACAGCAAGTGGGGAAATGATTTTCCTTATTCATCAGGAGTCTTACAATGAGTGAATACAACAGAGGGTCGGTAGTTTCTGAACTTCCAGAAAACGGCCAGTTCCATCAGCCTTACCATCACAGCCTTGCAGCTTGGGGACTCAGCGGTGTAAACTCTGCAACAGAGTCACATCTTATAGGATGTTTTCCATTCTGCGTTTTTACCCAACAGTATATTGTGAAATAATTATTTGCACAGCATTATTTACACATCAAAATCACACATTCTAACGGCGATATTCCAATGTATGATTTTATTTTAAGAAGATATTGGGGGTAGGAGTTTACTAATTAATGTATTTATTTTGGCTGTGTTGGGTCTTCGTTTCTGTGCGAGAGCTTTCTCTAGTTGTGGCAAGCGGGGGCCACTCTTCATCACGGTGCGCGGGCCTCTCATTATCACGGCCTCTCCTGTTGCGGAGCACAGGCTCCAGTCGCGCAGGCTCAGTAGTTGTGGCTCTCGGGCCTAGTTGCTCCGCGGCATGTGGGATCCTCCCAGACCAGGGCTCGAACCCGTGTCCCCTGCATTAGCAGGCAGATTCTCAACCACTGTGCCACCAGGGAAGCCCCCAATGTATGATTTTATATCTGTTACAGAAAATTCTCTTACATCAAGGCTTTGCTTTACAGTTTAGCTCCTAATGACTCCAGATGGCCTCAATTTCAGACAATTCTG
>NW_020173186.1:0-650 GCF_003031525.2 Neophocaena asiaeorientalis asiaeorientalis
AGAGTCCAGCCCAATCCTCCTACCAGCACCGAGGCCCAGAGTTGTGCCACAGTCTACACAAGAGATGCGGCCCTCCATTCCTCTTACAGGGGCTCCAGGAACCGGGAGGTGAAGGCCCAGGTCTGAGGACCGTGTCCTCAGGGCACAGAGCAGAGGAGTCCCAGGCAGCGCCAGGAGTCAAGGGGAGGTGCATGCCCTGAGTGTGTACCCAGGGGCTCCCCCTCCCAGAACAGAGGGCACCCCACAATATGCAAGTCACCCCACCCCCCTGACAGCCCCAGAACCTGGGGCTGTGCTGGCTGCACCCTGAGGAGCCCCCTCACTTCCTTCTTCAGGTTGGCAGGGGACAGGCCGCCCAGGAGGAGTGCCCCTGTGAGGCCCGAGGGCAGCCTTTAAGAGGAGACCTGTAAGTGGCCTTTGTCAGAGCTGCCCAGGGTGCCTTTCTCCGCCGAGGCCGCTCACACCCCCTCTCTTCCCCAGGTATGAGGTCCCCTGCCCACACCACACTCCCGTGGGCGGCCCGACCCCAGTGATCAGGCCCCCGGTCGAGATGAGTGAGCTCCGCCAGCCTCAGGCCGACCTTCAGGCCCCAGTCCCGGCCCAGGTCCAGTGGAGGCGCCGCTGCTGGGGGCTGCGGGGGAGAAGGCCAC
>NW_020173187.1:0-353 GCF_003031525.2 Neophocaena asiaeorientalis asiaeorientalis
CAAATTCTTAGAAAAGCACAACCTTCTGAGACTGAACCAGTCAGAGATAGAAAATATAAACAAGCCAATCACAAGTACTGAAATTGAGACCGTGATTAAAAATCTTCCAGCAAACAAAAGCCCAGGACCAGATGGCTTCACAGCCGAATTCCATCAAACATTTAGAGAAGAGCTAACACCTATCCTTCTCAAACTCTTCCAAAAAGAACTACAGGCCAATATCACTGATGAACATAGATGCAAAGATCCTCAACAAAATACTAGCAAACAGAATCCAACAGCACATTAGAAGGGTCATACACCTTGATAAATTGGAGTTTATCCCAGGAATGCAAGGATTCTTCAATATACAC
>NW_020173188.1:0-489 GCF_003031525.2 Neophocaena asiaeorientalis asiaeorientalis
TTGCCATATGATCCAGCAATCCCATTTCTGGGCATATATCCAGACAAAACCATAATCAAAAAGATACATACACCCTAGTGTTCATAGTAGCACTATTTACAATAGCCAAGACATGGACACAACCTAAATGTCCATCAATAGATGAATGGATAAAGAAGAAGTGGTACATATAGACAATGGAATACTACTCAGCCATAAAAAAGAATGAAATAATGCCATTTGCAGCAACATGGAAGGACCTAGAGATTATCATACTACCTAGAGATTATCATACTAAGTGAAATAAGTCTGAAGGAGAAAGACAAATACCATATGATATCACTTATACGTGGAATCTAAAATATGACACAAAAGAACTTATCTATGAAACAGAAACAGGCTCACAGACATACTGAACAGACTTGTGGTTGCCAAAGGGGAGGGGGATAAAGGAGGGATGGAGTGAGAATTTGGGGTTAGCAGATGCAAACTATTATATACAGAATGGAT
>NW_020173189.1:0-1057 GCF_003031525.2 Neophocaena asiaeorientalis asiaeorientalis
CCGTGCCCTAAACCTAACTCGTACACTAACACTACCCAGTATCTTAACACGTACACTCACCCTAAACCGTTGTCGTACCATAAACTGTTCCCTAAACCGTCCCCGTTCCCTAACCCTAACCCTAAACCTAAACCTAACCCTAACCCTTACACGAAGCCTTACCCTAACCCATCCCCTAATCCTAACTCGTACGCTAACACTAACCCGTACCCTAACACGTAGGCTCACCCTAAACCGTTGTCGTACACTAACCTGTCCCCTAAACCATCCCCGTCCCCTAACCCTAAACCTAACCCTAACCGTAACCCTAACCCTTACCCAAAGCCTTATCCTAACCCGTCCACTAATCCTAACATGTACGCTAAAACTAAACAATACCCTAACACGTACGCTCACCTTAAACTGTTATCGTACCCTAACCTGTCCCCTAAACCGTCCCCGTCCCCTAACCCTAACCCTAACCCTAACCGTAACCCTAACCCTTACCCAAAGCCTTATCCTAACCCGTCCACTAATCCTAACATGTACGCTAAAACTAAACAATACCCTAACACGTACGCTCACCTTAAACTGTTATCGTACCCTAACCTGTCCCCTAAACCGTCCCCGTCCCCTAACCCTAACCCTAACCCTAACCGTAACCCTAACCCTTACCCAAAGCCTTATCCTAACCCGTCCACTAATCCTAACATGTACGCTAAAACTAAACAATACCCTAACACGTACGCTCACCTTAAACTGTTATCGTACCCTAACCTGTCCCCTAAACCGTCCCCGTCACCGTCCCCTAACCCTAACCTTAACCCTTACCCGAAGCTTTACACTAACCCGTCCTAATAATCCTAACGCGTACGCTAACACTAACCAGTACCCTAACACTTACGCTCACCCTAAACCGTTGTCGTACCCTAACCTATCCTCTAAACCGTCCCCGTCCCCTAACCCTAACCCCAACCCTAACCCTAACCCTTACCCGCAGCCTTACCCTAACCCGTGCCCTAAACCTAACCCGTACACTAACACTAACCAGTACCCTAACACGTACGCTTAACCTAAA
>NW_020173189.1:1450-1657 GCF_003031525.2 Neophocaena asiaeorientalis asiaeorientalis
CTGTCCCCTATACCGTCCGCATCCCCTAACCCTAACCCTAACCCTAACACTAACCCTAACCCTTACCCGAAGCCTTACAGTAACCTGTACCGTAATCCTAACCCGTACGCTAACACTAACCGGTACCCTAACATGTACGCTCACCCTAAATGTTTGTCGTACCATAACCTGTTCCCTAAACCATCCCCGTGCCCTAACCCTAACCCT
>NW_020173190.1:0-868 GCF_003031525.2 Neophocaena asiaeorientalis asiaeorientalis
TTTTTATTTATTTTTTAAAAGTCTTTCTTAAATTTGTTACAGTATTGTTTCTGTCTTATGTTTTGGTTTTTTGGCTACGAGGCACATGGGAATCTTAGTTCCCTGACCAGGGATCGAACCCGCACCCCCTACATTGGAAGGCAAAGTCTTAACCACTGGACCACCACGGAAGTCCCTAAGACATTTATTATAAAATAAGTTAAGAAGTAGTTATATATGATCACTGATAAATGAATTTTTCAAATTACCCAAATCACAAAATACTGTTATTTTGAACAGCTTGTATTTTGGTGATTAGCTTAAAGCAGAGAAGGAAGATTCTGCAATTAGAGTTCTTGGTTCTGTTCTCACTCTTGTTTATAAGTCGCTTCACCACTCCAAGCCTCAGCATTCTATTCAGAAAAATGGGCGTAATATACATCGCTCCTAAGCCTCAGAGTTGTGAGGACTGTGGAAAATAATAAAAAGTAGCCTATGAAAGCTTTGCACCTGGAATGTAAAATTCCTGTGGGTCAGGCCTGAGAGGCCTTCCCAGCATCTCCCCCACAGATCTCCTGCCTTCCACTTCTTCCTCCTGTAGCTTAACCTACTTGCTTCTGGCAGCGTTCCTTCCTAAAGAACAGGTGTATTCATACCGCATCCTTCCTTTTGCTGCATCCAGATGTTCCTGCTAAAGTTCGCATCACTGGGAGAGTCTCCCACTTGATCCCTTTAGGGTGTGATAAGTGTCATGTGGCTTAAGTTCCCCCTTGTGCCCTTGAAAGTTAAGTGGGGAATGAAAAAAGGGCCAATGTTTATTGAAAGTAGCTAACAATACCTGATGTGCTAGGTGCTGTCCTAAGCACTTAATGTGCATCAGCTTATGTAA
>NW_020173191.1:0-613 GCF_003031525.2 Neophocaena asiaeorientalis asiaeorientalis
CTGCTTCCAATCTCCTTGGTGATGTTGGCCCTCTGCTGAGAATCTGATCCTGGCTGAGTTCCTCAACCTTCTGTGAGTGGGACCTCTGCTGTGAGGTCACTCCTGCCTGGCTGGCACAGGTCACCTTGGCGATGTGGGCTCTCAGTTTGGAGCTGTTGCCTGCTGGGAGTCTCCTCAATCAGTAATGAGGAACATCTTGCGTCAGGCCCTAACACTTGGGCTCCCAAAATTTCCCGATGTGCGCCCTGTGGTGCGAGGACACTCCTGCCAAGTTCTAGAACACATGGGAATGTGGGCCTTCTGCTGTGAGATCACAAAGCCTGGGTTGCTCACAGTTTCATGATGAGGGCCCTACCTTCATGATGTGTGTCCCCTTGTTTGAGGACGCATGTGCTGGGTTCCTCACCTTTCGCTGATGTTGCACCCCTGGTGTGAGGACACTCCTTCCTGGTTCCCATCCCCTTGGTGATGTGGGCCCTGTGGTGAGAGTCTGATGCTGATTGTGTCCCTCACACTTCTGTGAGGTGGGCCCTCTGCTCTGAGGCCACTCCTGCCTGGCTTGAACACACCTACTTGGCGACGTCGGCACTCTGGTGGCAGTTGGAGCCTGCTG
>NW_020173192.1:0-150 GCF_003031525.2 Neophocaena asiaeorientalis asiaeorientalis
GGTTCCTGGTGCTTAGGGAATAGCGAGGGGACGGAGTGATATCTAAGTGCGTGAGGGATATTTAGTGGGTGATGGAAGTTGTCCGAAGCACGGCAGTGGGGACGACTGCACAGCTCAGCACACTGTCCCCATGCTGCCCGACGTGACCTG
>NW_020173192.1:338-488 GCF_003031525.2 Neophocaena asiaeorientalis asiaeorientalis
GTTTTCCTCAACGCCTGTCTCCAGACTTACCTGCAGTGTTCCTTGCTTTTCTTTCTCCTTTTCTCAGTTCCTGTGCAGTAAACGGTGAAGCCCTGACACTCGCTGCCAGTTGGATGCATCCTGAGAACACGATGCTCAGCGAGAGGCGTC
>NW_020173193.1:0-687 GCF_003031525.2 Neophocaena asiaeorientalis asiaeorientalis
TAAGCATCCTCAGGAATCTTCCCAGTGGTGAGCAGGGCAGGATTTGGCCATTCTTACATCCTTGGAAATATCATCACGGGACATAAAATCCCCACTTCAAATGGAAATTACCAAACATTGTAGTTGAATAATAATATATGACATATCCAAATATGTGGGATACAGCAAAAGTAGTATAGAAGGTCCCTGACTTATGCTTTTCTGACTTTATGATGGTCTGAAAGTGATATGCCTTAAGTAGAAACCACACTTCAAATTTTGAATTTTGATCTTTTCCTGGGCTAGTATGATGCTCTCTTTTGATGCTGGACAGCTCCCAGCCAGTCACTGGATCACAAGGGTAAATGACCATCACACCTAGTACCAAACATAAAATAAATAGCTAGTGGGAAGCAGCTGCATAGCACAGGGAGATCAGCTCGGTGCTTTGTGACCACCTAGAGGGGTAGGATAGGGAGGGTGGGAGGGACACAAGAGGTAGGAGATATGGGGATATATGTATTTGTATAGCTGATTCACTTTCTTATAAAGCAGAACCTAACTCCATTGTAAAGCAATTATACTCCAATAAAGATGTTAAAGACAACAAAACAAAACCGGTCTGAACCCAGACAACCACTCTGCTTTTTGTTTTCAGTATACTTTATGAAAATTAAAAAAAAATTATTAAAAACCTTGCACCAATTC
>NW_020173194.1:0-329 GCF_003031525.2 Neophocaena asiaeorientalis asiaeorientalis
TATAAAGTTCCTGCTTAGAACTGCTTTTGCTGCATCCCATACTTTATATGTCGTCATATTTTCATTTTCATTTCTTCTAGGTATTTTTTGATTTCCTTTTGGATTTCTTCAGTGATCTCTTGGTAATTTAGTAGCATATTGTTTAGCCTCTATGTGTTTGTATTCTTTACAGTTTTTTTCCCCTATAATTGATATCTAATCTTATAGCGTTGTGGTTGGAAAAGAAACTTGATCCGATTTCAATTTTCTTAAATTTACTAAGGCTTGATTTGTGACCCAAGATTGATATCTAATCTTATAGCGTTGTGGTTGGAAAAGAAACTTGATCC
>NW_020173195.1:0-276 GCF_003031525.2 Neophocaena asiaeorientalis asiaeorientalis
GATGTCACAAACAAAGAAAACTACAGGCCAATATCACTGAGAAAGATAGATGCAAAAGTCCTCTACAAAATACTAACAAACAGAATCCAACAACACATTAAAAGGATCATACACCATGATCACCAGGGGTTTAGCCCAGGAATGCTAGGATTCCTCAATATACGCAAATCAGTCAATGGCATAAGCCATATCAAGAAGCTGAAGGAGAAAGACCTTACGATCATCTCAAATTGGCAGTTTTAGCCATAGCAATCAGAGAAGAAAAAGAAATGAAAG
>NW_020173196.1:0-2205 GCF_003031525.2 Neophocaena asiaeorientalis asiaeorientalis
TTGGGCATGTGATTCCCCTATTCAGAACCAACAGTGGATTCCCCATCACCAGTATCCACAAATATTTACTGAATTCTTACTATGGATGTTTGCGTGTACAGATGCAAAACATCTTCTAGGAGCCTATGATACAATTATGGAAATTACAGAGAACATAAGTTTTAAAAGATGTAAAACCACAGTAATATAATGTATCAAATTAATGGTGCAAATAACAGTGCCAAATAACCTCCATTCTATGGAGGATGTAATTACAAGGTTGGGGAAGTTAGAAGAACGGGAGACATGACAGAGACGCAGTAAGAAATACATTCTATAGAGAAACTAGCATCAGCAAAGATCAGAAATTCTCAGTGCATTTTCAGGACACAGGAAGAGGAAGCCAGGCTGGTGAAGACAGAGGGGAGGATATGCCATGTAGAAAAATTAGAATAGTCAACGAGGCAGGAAGTTACCTTATTGATTGGAGAAGAGTGACCAATAGCCCCATTAGTCAAGAACGTGGGACTAAGACATTTTGTCTAGTGCGAAGACGTTCTGTAATGTGAAGAGTGCCAGAAGACAGCATTGGAAATTTTGATGGAGAATCCAGAGTTCACTGGGAGCCACTGAAGGCTTTAAAACAACCGAAGAAGGCCATCAAAGAGGTGTTTCAGGGCCCCGAGGACAAGGACCAGATCCAGCCTGCTAACATAGTGCTGAGCACGTCAGAGGTACTTAATATTCAGTGGTGCCTGTCAACGAGAAATGTGATCCTTAGGGGTAGGGGGAGAGCTAACTTGGGGGTAAGGAGGGTCATGATAGAAATAGAAGACTAAATAGGAAATGCCACTGGCAAAATAAAAAAAAAAAAAAACTGTGTCGGACCACATTGCTTATTTATACTAATCACCATTCTTCAAGCAGGGTAACAATGAGAGCACAAGCTTGTGGGCAGGAATAAGCATAGTTATCGTCATCACGTTCATCATTTTAAAATAACAACAGGAACCATAACTTACATGTACTGAATGCTTACTGTTTGCCAGACACTGTGCTAAGTGCTTTTCTCCAGGCTGAAATGCTAGCTATTACAATACTGAAATGTTGTCACGTGCATGACCAAGCAGCTATTAGGCTGAGCATCCTTAGGGAGCCCCCACTGCCCTGATCATCTGAGCTCTCCCCACTACTAGAACGTCCTGTGTCCCCTCCCTCCAGGAACTAAAAACATAAAAGGAGTCTGCTAGGACCCCTCTTCAGCGTTGTGACCTGTGCCTCTTCTGATTGGTCAATGCCCCCATTGAATATTTTGAAAATCAGTGCTGTATTCTACTCATTAGCCAACTTTATTCTTAACACTAGTCTTATATTCTGCAAGAGCAGACTAAGGCTCAAAGAGGTCGGAGACTCGAAAGGTCATAGCTCATTAGGGACATCCTTAGTCCACAACCCATACTAAATATTGTTAAGCCTGCTGGGTGAGCCCGCAGGGTAACATTGCCTTCGGTGGTGACATTTAGAGCGGACTGTTTCATCTTCATCTTGCAGAAAAACCCAAATTCTTTTCTTCTATTCTTAAATTTAACTGATCTCATCCCAGATGCTATGGTTATTTGCCTCTAGCTTCCAAAACACAAGTAAATGGCAATACCATCTGTTAACAGCCAGCTATATGAAAAGGTCACCTGCCTCTCCCATTGTCTCTTTACTCCAAGTTAAGTGTTATCAAAACAGAGAGATGTTTATTTAGTATGAACTCTTGAGTTTCTTCTGGTGGTAAAAGGAGGGTCAGAAAACAGGACTCAACTTAGGTTGCCATTATATATGACTATGAAGCCAGAAAAAGGACAGCAAAAGCCTAAGGAAAACAAGAAATACTTACAATAGGAAAAAAGCAGAAATTAAGGAATTCGAAAACCAGACTAAGTAAGTCTTTCTGTAAGAAGTCCATCAGCTTCTATAGGAAAAAATATACAGATCAATAAATATGTAGACAAATACTATTTTTCATTGTTTCAATAGGTCAATATAGAAAATCCTCAATAGGCTGTATGACCATTTCAAAGGGCTCCAAAAGGCACCTGAGGAAATGCAACATTCATTCTGGAATTTTTTTAGACAGGTAATAATATATATGCATAGCGAAATACCCAGAAGGGTATACAGAAAGATATTCATCAATATGTTAACAGCATTTATCTCTGGGTGACAGAATTTGGGGCC
>NW_020173197.1:0-173 GCF_003031525.2 Neophocaena asiaeorientalis asiaeorientalis
AACCAACTTTAGCCACTGGGGACAGACATCAAAAACAATGGAAACTACAAAGGTGCACCCTGCAAAAAGGAGAACCCAAACACAGTAAGATAAGTAAAATGAGAAGACAGAAAAACTCACAGCAGATGAAGGAGCAAGATAAAAACCCACCAGACATAAAAAATGAAGAGGAA
>NW_020173197.1:229-729 GCF_003031525.2 Neophocaena asiaeorientalis asiaeorientalis
AAAATCTTGGAAATAGAATAGAAAAAATGCAAGAAATATTTAACAAGGGTATAGAAGAACTAAAGCTGAAACAAACAACGATGAACAACACAATAAATGAAATTAAAAATACTCTAGATGGGATCAATAGCAGAATAACTGAGGCAGAAGAACGGATAAGTGACCTGGAAGATAAAATAGTGGAAATAACTACTGCAGAGCAGAATAAAGAAAAAAGAATGAAAAGAACTGAGGAGAGACTCAGACACCTCTGAGACAATATTAAATGCAACAATATTCGAATTATAGGGGTTTCAGAAGGAGAAGAGAAAAAGAAAGGGACTGAGAAAACATTTGAAGAGATTATAGGTGAAAATTTCCCTAATATGGGAAAGAAAAGAGTTAATCAATTCCAGGAAGTACAGAGAGTCCCATACAAGATAAATCCATGGAGAAAAATGCCAGGACACATATTAATCAAACTGTCAAAAATGAAATATAAAGAAAGCATATTAAAAGCA
>NW_020173197.1:741-984 GCF_003031525.2 Neophocaena asiaeorientalis asiaeorientalis
AAAACAACTAAGAAAATGTGAATAGAAACATACATATCGATAATTACCTTAAATGTAAATGGACCAAATGCTCCCACCAAAAGACACAGATTGGCTGAATGGACACAAAAACAAGACCCATATATATGCTGTCTACAAGATACTCACTTCAGACCTAGAGACACATACACACTGAAAGTAAGAAGATGGAAAAAGATATTCTATGCAAATGGAAACCAAAAGAAAACTGGAGTAGCAATTCTC
>NW_020173198.1:0-33287 GCF_003031525.2 Neophocaena asiaeorientalis asiaeorientalis
TTCCCTGGTGGTCCAGCGGTTAGGACTCCATGCTTTCACTGTCGAGGGCCCAGGTTCAATCTCCGGTCAGGGAACTAAGATGCCACGGTGTGGCCAAAAATGACCCCCACAAAACAAAAAAACCTTCTCAATCCTCACTGCATTCAAGTGGGTACGGTTATCCTTATTTTACAGGTGAGGAAACAGGCACAGAGAGGTTAAGCCACTCAGCCAAAGTTACGTGGCCCGTCGGAGTTGGAGCCAGGGTTTGGACCTGCCATGCCGATTCCAGTCCTGAGAATGCCCTTCCTGGACCAGACGGCGCTGCAGCATCTCCCTGCAGAGCCTGTGGCCTGCCGTGCCTGTGTGGCCACCCCGTTAGCAGCCTGGAGGAATCTTGTCCTCAGGTAAGAAGACAAATCCCTGTAGGACTCCCATCCTCCACCCCATAGTAAGCCAGGGCCCCAGGAGTACAGTCTCTGCCCTCCGCATGGAATGCTCCAGACCAGAAGTCCCCCCTTTGTGTGTGCCTTCAAAGCACACCTCTTTCAAGATGGCTGCTGCGACCACCGCAGCTGAGGTGTCACAGCCATTGTCCTCATCCAGGTAACCCTCTTTAGCTCATCACTGGCTGCCATGAGATTCTGAATATATTTCTGTGTGTATGGACCGTCCCCCCCACCAGAAGGAGGTACCAGAGGGCAGGCATCTTGTCTATGTGCTGCTGTGCCTCTAGCTCCTAGATGGATGATGGCACATACGAAGAACCCCAGAAAAATTTGTTATTGAGTGACCAAGAGTTTGGAGTAAAGAGGGTGAATAACCTCAAAAGCAAAACTTAACCCCCTTCAACCTGCTATCTGCTCCTGCAATGGTCAAACCACTCTAGTTCATCCATCAACAACTAGCATGGTATAAGGAGTTTGGGGTCTTCAGCGACAAAAAAAAAAAAGATGGGCTCTCACAGACGGGCAGAGAGAGAGTTTGTTCAAGACAACAAATGAGTTCACAATGAGCTGGACTGGACTCCACAGCACACCTCGGGTCTGTGCATTCACTCCGCCTCTCTTGAAATCCGCAAGGACAGTGGACGCGTCCGAGGACCTTTAGGCCCAGTGCACCCACCAGGACAAAGAGGTGCTTACAAAGCACCATCTCCAACTGGACTTGTGGGCCGGGTCCATGTCAGATTTTACAGACGGTAGGGAAGGAAGATGTGAGCTCTTATGGAAGGAAGATGTGAGCTCTTATTCTCCAAGGGCTTCTGCATCGCGATGGAAACGCCACACTCAAACCTCCGAGTCCGAGGAGGGAGCAGCGTTCCACGCACTAGAGACGGCAGGACGAGGCGAAGGAGGTAGAAGCAAAAGCCCGTGGAGGTGTCCCATCCTCAGCACTGTCCTGTCCCACAGAGCACCCAGAGGCTGGCCCCTACCACCCAGCCCCTGCTGGAGAGCGAGGGAGGGAAGAGCCACAGAGCCCCTGCCCACTGGGAAAGGGAGAAATTCACGTTAGTGAACATGACTGCCCTTTACAAATGCGGAGGGTGCATTTCCTGGCAAAACAGGCCTGGCCCATGCGGGAGCTCTGTGCCGGGGAGTCAGAGCCGGCTTCTGGAGCCCCGGGCTGAGTGCACACGGAGGGCGCGTGTATAAGCAAGAAGGGTGTCTTTCAACTCCCATCCCCATGCAGATGCTCCTCACGCTCTGTATTACGTCCTCCTTCCGGGCAGGAGTTGGGTCAGCTCTGCGAGCACTTGTTGGTCCAATACACTAGAAGAGGTTTGTACTCTCAGCGAGAAGACCCGTGTGCTTGGTGAGACCCAGAAGGATACCACTGCCCGCCCCTCATCCTGACGACGGGTGACACTTGGAAAGAACAGCTTACAGAACACCTCCAATTACTTACCTCACGTGTTCTTCCCTTAGAAAACACCCATCAGACAGAAGGAAATGGAGACACAGCAAATTCAGATTTTTTATTCTGGAAAGCACATATGCACATATTTCAAACACAGAAAATTAATCTGGGAGAGAATGCCGTAACAGATCAGCTACTGATCATGCAGCAAGGTAAGTGAAATGGATTCGCCGGCCCTCGAAACCCCACAGCGCCTGCAGGAGGGTTGAAAAACTAGGATGCTGAATCCCTACGTCCTGCCAAAGAAAATGCAACTGAAGGGGCAGGTTCCTAATGACGAGAAAAACTTACAGATAGATAGAATCAAAACTGATTCAAGTCATACAGTGAAAGGACAAAAGGAAAAAGGAAAGAGATCAATATGATCTGAAACAACCATTTTAATAGTAAGTTGCTGACCTTTTATTGGACTCTGGTCCAAGATGCCTGAGGATGAGCCAGTGTTCCTGCACGGGGTCACCCCTGAATGGCAGACAGACCCTGTCTGTGACACTCTTCTCATCCTGAGGCCCCCCAGCAGGAGACAGCAGAGGACGAGGCCTTGTCTGCTAGTGGCCAGGTAGTAACAGGTCCTCTGGGCGTGCTGAGGGTCAGTGGGCCCAGGCCCCACGGGCTCCCCTCCTCCCTTGGTACACCTGGCTGACGCTGGGTTTCCGGAAGATCTCTGAGAATCACCTGCGAGGGAGAATGCTGGATTTTAAAGTGAGCGACCTGACCTCGTGACAAGTCATACCATCCAGGCATTTTTGGCACTTCCTTTCCTCACGCCTAACAGTGTCCCTGCTCCCCTGGCTACAGATGCCAGCCAGTCCCTGTGATTAAAACAAGGGCCATTAATGTTAGCAACAAGCTGGACTGAACAAACCAGTGAAGGTGACGTTTTTCACCTGTCTTCCTTTTCTGTTACTCTGCCAGTCCTAAATCTATTCCTGTAACTCCACTTCATGGGGGTTTTAGTAATTCAGTAGCAGCTTCCTCTAAAATCTGTTGGTCTTAGTGATACTGATGTTTCTAAAGGCCAAGCCAAATGGCTCTTTCTCAATCTTGTCTCAAAGTCTCTAAAGAGAAAACTAAATTAACCGGTTAGCCATGCATCATGTAAGCAACTCATATCATTAAAAAACTGGATAGACAAGTATGATTACTGCGCTTGAAACGTACTAAAAGGAAAAAAAGGAATATTAACATATCAAGTTACTATGATGATTATTTTAATAACAACCTTAAGTAAAAGCCCACAAATGTTTTCCATTTAAGAATGCCTGGATATTAAAAGAAAAAAAAAAAAAAGCCTGGGATAGAATGTTCTAGGCCAATATATTTCAGACTGCAGGGCTGGTTCTAATTTAGAACAGAATACAGACCTGGAGTTAAGAGAAAGAAGTGCTGACTGACAGTCGCACCCAAGGTTTTAACTGCCCTTCTGCTATAACTTGGCTTGGGAGAACACAGAAATCATTAATGACTATGGGTTAAGGCAAAACGCTATTAAGAAAAATGGTAAGAATACAAGTAACAAGAAAGGGCTGGAAAAGATGCACAACTGTTTTAAAATGAAGATGGTTTGGAAGGAAAACAGGGATGAAGGAATTAGATCATCAAAATGTTACAGGAAAGAAAAATGCTTTTGGTTTTTCCTGATAAATGGCAAATCAGAATTGCTTTCCTTCAAATTTCACAGGCCTCGTTTACTTAATGTTACTGATCTACTACTAGTTGCCATTTCCTTCTGAGAATGTTAATTGCATAAAAATAAATGCAAAAAAACCAAAAAACACCCAGGAAAGAAAACCCATCCCCTCTTCAAAGAAAACAAGAAACCTTGTCATAACTATTAGACCGACTCATCACCCTCTCTCTCCATACTGTCATCTGCATTCCAGAAGAGAACAGCTCGTTTTCACTCTAGAGCCGTGTGTACTTCATTTTTAAGCCCTTTTGAGTGAGGAAGCCGTTTTAACTTTTATAATGGAGGGAGGAAGGGACAACAGAGAAGAAAAAGACAGTGGAACATTCTGTGCCAACTCAACTCAAACAAGACCGAATTCCTCGCTGTCCACGTGGAAAATGAAACTTAGATCTGTACCATGTAGGTGACTTTTAAATATTTAACTTTTTACTCAAGATAAAAGCACAAATCTGTCTTATAGTATTAAAATGTGACTATTTTTTCTTCAAAGGAAAAAAAAAACTTAGAAAGATAGGTATGTTTCCTTGCAAGCAAAATGGACAAAAAGGTATTACTGTTGTTACTATAATTATTAAGCCACAGACACATAAAATCCACAAAATGGATTGGGGTGGCTTTGGAAATGCAGTATCATATCAAAGGTGCAGACTGTTTTGAACATTCTGTACAGATCGGGCTGAAACAAGAACCAAAGCAAACCTCAACCCCACCAGCAGTGAAGCGCCTCTGGGACCCTGGGAAAGACAGCATGGCCTGCTCCGACGGCGAGGTCACGAATCCTCTCCGGCGCTACTCAGGATCATCCCGCCAAGTCCGCAGGTGAGGCTGAAGGGTTCTGGCGCTGCCCAGTGCGAAGCACGTGCATCACTGGGCCGATTTCTGAATGGACTTCTTATAAATATATACAAATCAGTTACAGGCACTTGAAATGTCTTTGGCTGGAATAACCCAACATTGCAAGATAATGTATTCACAGAGTGTCCAGGCCCAGGCTGGGTTCAGCAGGCAATGATTATGGTTCTCTCAGTCTCTCTCAGAAAACGGCAGCCGTGGGATTAGGCATCAGCCAAAGCCACCTACAAGAGAGCAAGACGGCAGCCCAGTCACGCAGCAAAGCCTGGATAACTCGGCCCCACCAGCACTCTTACCAGGTTCTGGTCCTATCCCAAACCCAGGGAGCCACACCACACACATCTATCAGTCAGGGGAACTATTAAATCCCTAAAAAAATAGACCTCTAGGAGGGAATGGATAGAAATCTGAGCCTCCTGCAAGACGCAGCTGACCCTGCAGAGCCACTGTGCTGCGATACAGCGTTACGTGTCTGGAAACCCGGATGAGCGTTCTGGGAGATGACTTTTCTCAAGCTCGCGGAATCGGAGGGGAGGCAGCCCTCAGGGTCAGCCGCTTGCCAGTGGGGATCTGAGAACACTTTTTTCCCAGCTGAGGCCTGGGTATATGGTTGAAGATGCAACACCATAATTGAGGCTGAGGGGAGATGACTGCTGATAAAAAGACAGGAAATAATTTCTCTGGAGGAGAATAAATGGAACAAGGACTAATTGGGACTTTCTGGTGCAATGCTGGGTCAGACCCCACCCACTGCTCACCTTCTCAGGACAAAATTCAGGATTGCTCTGACGCAGTTTGCTGGGTCTGCCTTTGATAACCGCATAGCAAAACATCGTTATTACCATCACGAAGAGGAAGTAACTGGTGTGCATGAGGTGCAAGTTTATTAATGAGCGGTCATCCTAAACAAAGAGAACAAACCAGAAACATGTGCACTGAGTTACTGAGGATTTTAATGCTGGGTTCCTGGAATCAGGGTGCACAACTTCCAGACTTGGCGCAACTATCGATTCACACGGGAACCGACAGCTCAACTATTAGCGCTGGAGCTTGTTAAGTGAAGACAGGGTGTTCCCGACACCACCCATACCTTCCCTTCCTAAGGGGGTCCTATGCCCGAATCCCCCCGCCCCTGACAAGGCCCCATAGTCTTTAACCCCTGCTCTTCTCTTTATGTCCTCTTGCTCTGACAGCCCTCAGGTTGCATGGCTGACAGCCCAAGCCTGTGTTCCTAACTCCTCCCCTGAGAGGCTGCGTCCTTCCTGGGCCTTTCCCCACTTGGACAAGCCCCTGGCTGGAAACGCTGAAGCCGGCCTTGACTCACTCCTCCTTGATGTCCCACAGGCAAGCAGCCACCGGGCCCGGCCAGTTGTTGAGATCCCAGCCAGGCCCCCACTCCTGTTCCTTCTCGCAGCTCCAGGCCTCAGGCGCCATCCCATTTACACACATCAGTTGGGCAGACCAGTCTTCCTGACACACTGCTCTACAAATTCCCTAGAGCCCAAACTCAGGCAGTGATGGCCTCGTCCGAGGAGAAAGTCTAAACACCTCAGCGAGGCACAAAGGGCCTTCTGGGGCCTGGCCCCTGCCCACCATACAGCCTGATCCCCACTGCTCGCTCCTGCAGGCCCCTGGTATACCACTGTTCACAACTCGATAAAAACGAGGCATAAGGAAAGAGAAGGACGGACCAGGCAAAAAGAAAAATCCACCTGGCATATACGGACAGAAGAAAAGAGGATTTACAAAAATTCAGTGCAGTCTGTTAAAGGTGGGCTCAAGTCGGAGCAGCAAACTAAACCAGCAAATCATCCACTAGTCCGGAGAGCAGTGCCTTCTGCCCATTTCCTCCTTGCAAAGTAAAATCCTACACAGGCATCAATATCTAGCCAGAGTCGTCTCCTCCTATTGACTTCTGCCCTCTGAATGCTGAACTATTTACTGCTCAGACTGACACTAACCCAATACGCTTCAGTGAGTGGCTGCGTGGATGAGTAAGACTGAACCAGCCTCTGCTGTAGCCCCAGGTGAGGCACACAGCAGTGTTCAATAAATAACTGCTGTTGAACAAAGCGGAAAACAAAGAACAGAAGCAATTTTCTTAACCCAATGGGCGGCATGTTTTTCCAAGTCTCCAGCACTCCACCTGGTCTCCCAACCCAGCTGGACAGCTAGAATGGCAGGGGCTAAGCTAACCCAAGGAGGTAAACAGGGCCTGCTCTAACAGTTCTGGACACACACACACGACTGTTCTCACTTACATCTGGAACAATAACTGTAAGCTTGGGATTTAAAGCATGATAGACTTTTCCAATGGCCCCCTTGTAACACCAGAAAGGACTGTAGTCTTGAGCGTATTTTGTGTTGGCGTCCCTGGCAGTTGTGAAGATCTTGTACCAGAGCGTGGCGTTGCTGTAGGTGTCAGGAGCACAGTGCGGCGGCTGTCTGCAGGAGAAGACGGGGCAAGACACATGCTCGGTGGCCTTGAGACATTTACTTGTGTCTCAGCCACCGGCGCTGGCACAGCACCAAGAAGATCCACACGTGCAGAATGGAGAAATAAGAAACATACTCTCTTGAGATAAATACCATTATATTTTTAGTTCAGTGATTTTTTTTTTTTTTGCAGTACGCGGGCCTCTCACTGTTGTGGCCTTTCCCGTTGCGGAGCACAGGCTCAGCAGCCATGGCTCACGGGCCCAGCCGCTCCACGGCATGTGGGATCCTCCTGGACCGGGGCACGAACCCGTGTCCCCTGCATCGGCAGGCGGACTCTCAACCACTGTGCCACCAGGGAAGCCCAGTTTCTTTAGAAAAATGAATAAACACGTAAAGAATAAGAAATAGGCATCCGGCACTTAGGAGTCTGGGTGTTAGACTTCTGCCTTCAGAGTTCAACCCATGTCCTCTCGCATACGATGTGGCCAGAGAAGGACTTGCTCCTTTTAAGCCCATTTTCTCAAATTATCTAAACTCTTAGTCACAACTGGAAGTTTTACATACAAAGTTCTCTATCAGATATTACAACCAACAGCAAATAATGCTTAACTTGTCCTACAAACCTCCAAATGTATAAAATACATAAATCCCAAGATAATTATTTTAAAAGGATTCACCCTAAGATTCTTTTAAATAGGCTACATCTTGTGTATTTCATGTAATTATAGATCATTATCTCCTTTCCAGAGAAAAGAGAGGCAAGAAAAGCCTTCAAGGCAAAGCGGTTACACTGACAGCTGCTCTAAAAAAATATGAAGCAGGGCTTCCCTGGTGCAGTGGTTGAGTCCGCCTGCCGATGCAGGCGACACGGGTTCATAACTATATCACGGAAAATAAGGTTCAATCTATACTATCAATTTAAAAAATAACTCTTCCTGGATAATGGAGACAAACAAAACCTTTATCTTTCAGGAGCCTTAAATGTCATTATGGTCACAGGATCAGTTCTTATTCATCTTTCCTGTGGCTTTCTACCAACAGGAAAGGCCACCTAAAACTTACACACAGCAACCAGATGCTTTCACAACCTTGTTGGAACACTAACCCTCTGATACTTCTATGCAGAAGTTTTACCTTTAGAAAACCAAATTAAACTGAAACAATCTCATAGACAGGTCCCAGTAATGACAATTCTACAAAGTAACACGAGGCAAGCTGTCCTGAGAATTTGCTCAGGCATCCCAGTCACGTTTACGGTAAATGGAGCTTCTCATGGGGTCAGGAAAGTACTTACACGGTGACAGGGAACACGCCAGGGTGGGCTGTGAGGGTCATGCAGGCTGTGAACACCACCTGCTCACAGTGGCCGTGAAGGGCACAGTCGTCTGAGCTCCAGGCTGTGGGCAGGGTAAAGGTAATGTTTATCTCCTCGTGGGCTTCTCTGCCTGGAAAGAGAAATTGGTTTTTTGGTAAGTAAAGCGAGAATTCATACATTTATTATTCTCTGGAATCTGAATGAATCCTGATATCAAACCCACCCAGGAATCACCTATCAGCCCACTGAAGTGGGACCCCTGCTTTTGTGGGGTTTCAGGAGTAACAGCAGTTCCGAGCCAGACTGAGGCCTGCTCACCTGGCAGAGCCACAAAATGGCAGACGGAGAGGGGTCACCTTCAGCCAAGGCCTGGAGTTGCCACGCAAGGGCCCAGGCCATGCCTGAGTGGGAAGGCTGGGGCTGGGTAAGTCATCACCATTGTTACACCTTTCATACAGCACTCTTACCATTTTCAAACTGCTTTTATATGTACTACTTCACTTAAAACGTACCACTATCCTAAGAACATGACCAAAGAAGTGTTACTGTTCCCCTTTTACAAACGAGTAGACTGAGGATCAGAGGGCTGAACAGACTTAAGAAAGGGCATGAGACGGGTGAGTGATGAAGCGTAAATGAATAAGGTAGTCGAATGTCACAGCGGAAGAAAAAGGTCCACTTGCTACGTGGAAAACCCAGACGTCGCCCTTACCTCCTTACATGGGAACAGCTCTCACCTGGTACAGCCAACAGGAGGCTGGCAGGCACTCCCAAGTTCCTTCAAGGACTTTGAAAGGTTCTTGGTAACCAAACCAAAGATGATTCTTCCAAGGCCCAAGCCTCTGGCACAAAGCCTTTCCTGATTATTCCAGCTTCTACTACTTTCCAACCTTCTCGTGAATCACCTACAATCACCTGAATCACCTACAGTCTGTCATGGGTTTAGTACTAGTCCAAGGGCAGTGCTCAATGTTCCATAAGTGTTTGTTTCTAATATTATTTAACAAGCATTTATATAGCATTTCCTTTGTGCCAGGAACTATTTTAAGTGCTGATGAATATTAACTCACGTTACGCTTGTCTCTTCCATATCCCAAAATTCCAAAGGGAAGAGACCAGGCTTTTTCTAGTTCTTAGCCCAGTGCATTCACAAAATTTTAAGACTAGTAGCAATATCTGTAGTATGTACTGAAAACTCCAAAACGATGAGCCAAAATAAAAAATTGGTGTTTTTAACAGACTCACAGATACAGAGAGCAGACTTGTGGTTGCCAAGGGGTGGGCTGGTGGGGGAGGGATGGATTGGGAATTGGGATTAGCAGAGGCAAACTATTATATACAGGATGGATAAACAAGGTCCTGCACGGGGAACCATATTCAATATCCTGTAACAAACCATAATGGAAAAGAATATGAAGAATATGTATAACTGAGTCACTGTGCTGTACAGAAATTAACATTGTAAATCAACTATACTTCAATAAAATTAAAGAAAAATAAAAACTCAAAAATTTTTAAATGTGTGTTTTTAAATATTAAGACCCGAAATAGGCCTTATAATTTTTTCCCAGTCTCCTACTCTTATGGGCTTTTATTGAGAGCCTACTGCATACCAAACACTTTAATAGGTGAAGATGTAGTAGAAATGGTCCCTTCTTGGCTTTGTTTAGTTCAAACTCAACAAAAGGGAAGACATATACAAAAAATAAAAAACAGTCTGATGAGTAAAACCGTACACTCTAATGCTCTGTGTTGTAACAGCTGTTACCTGAGAAAGCCTGGAGAGAAGTGGCTAACACTCACATACCTGAGAGTCCAATCTGATGCCCGAGAACGGTCGAGTACAGATGGGTGACATTGCGAGAGTAGCCGCCAAAGGGTTTGAGTGGGTCCAGGGTTAGTGTGATTGCAACTGAGATGTTCACTGGGCCTGAATCCTCCAGGGACTGTGGGGACTGCGTGGACATCCTGGCCTGGCCGCTGGTCACTGTGCTTTCCAGAGCTGTGGTGTCGTTTGTGAGATGCTTTAGTGTTTCATTCTCTGATACGCACAAGTCCAAATCATTAAACCGCAGCAGAAAAGTATTCCAATCCTTCAGTAAAACGAGAGAGAGGAAAACAAGCCTGAGCCGACAGAAAGTGCCGCCAGTGCAGTGACAGTCACAACCCCGGGTGAGGCGTCACACAACAGGGGAACCATGCCTCAGAGTCAGTCCTTCAAAATACAACAGCACCGCATTCAGCCTCTTGTGCTGGCGTAATAGTGTGGTTTTTCAACCACTCTCACACTCAAAATCTAAAATCTAAACTCTTCATTGGCATGAGCTATTACACTGTGAGATTAAGCCAACTTACTCAGGAAAATATGTAAAGAAAAAAAGGGTATTAAACTTACAGGAAATGATCTAGCCTCAGAATCAAGCTTGAAAAGAAAGCTTGAACCAAAGTAGTAAAATATTAAAAGTATTAATCCAAACTCATTTAGCAGTTACAATTAGTTATTTTTTAAAAATTAAGGCCGCCTTAAAATATTTTCTCATAAGGTCAATTTTCTACACCTTGCTTTCTGTCTTGGGAACGCAAAACTGCAGTAAATACCAACACTCATGTGGTACTCTCCCCCCTCGTCATGGACTTTGGATGCCACTTTAGAACAGGAACAATTTCAAAAGGGAGGAGAAAAGATGTTTTCAGGCTTCTCTTAACATCTGTACTGATGGTTTAAATTATAAGCAGTTTTAAAACTGACACCAACAAAGTACCCACCAGGGTGTGTGTTTTTAGTTTTAGCAGACACCCAAAGATGAATTCAGGCTAAAATAGCAATAACAAATCAACTGAGGCTGTTACATACAACTTCTTTCTCCCAAGCAACATTATCTACAAAAAGGTGCCAAAGGTGAAGACAAACCAAGTTACATTTTTTAAAATAAATTTATTTTTCATTTTATTTTTGGCTGCGCTGGGTCATCATTGCTGCATGCAGGCTTTCTCTAGTTGCGGCGAGTGGGGGCTACTCTTCATTGAAGTGCACAGGCTTCTCATTGCGGTGGCTTCTCTTGTTGCGGAGCATGGGTTCTAGTCATGTGGGCTTCACTAGTTGTGGCTCGTGGGCTCCAGAGTGCAGGCTTCAGTAGTTGTGGCGCATGGGCTTAGTTGCTCCACGGCATGTGGGATCTTCCCGGACCAGGGTTCAAACCCGTGTCCCCTGCGTTGGCAGGCAGATTCTTAACAAGTGCGCCACCAGGGAAGCCCCAAGTTACATTTTTAAAAAAAATTTGTTTTTATTTTTGGCTGCGTTGGGTCTTCGTTGCTGCACACAGGCTTTCTCTAGTTGCGGCGAGAGGGGGCTACTCTTTGTTGTGGTACGCGGGCTTCTCACCGTCGTGGCTTCTCTTGTTGCGGAGCACGGGATCTAGGCATGCAGGCTTCAGTAGTTGTGGCACATGGGCTCAGTAGTTGTGGCTTGCGGGCTCTTGAGCACAGGCTCAGTAGTTGTGGCACATGGGCTTAGTTGCTCCACGGCATGTGGGATCTTCCCGGACCAGGGCTCGAACCCATGTCCCTTGCATTGGCAAGCAGATTCTTAACCACTGTGCCACCAGGGAAGCCCCAAGTTACATTTTGAATAATTCTAACATTGATTAAAAATGCCATTCGGAGTAATCCCTAACCAGTCAGGTCTACCTTTATAGCCTCAGTTTATCAGTATCTGGCATTTAGTAAGAAGGCAACCAGATATTTCAAATTACATTTTCCCTGACACCTACAAACTCAGCAGACCATTAAAGAACATTAGGGCTGAAAATGAACATCCTAGTCTCACCCCTTCCTATTCCAGACATGAGGAAACTGAGGCCCAGAGCAAATCAGGGACTCTCCAATGCCAGCTGAGTTGAAGGCAGACTTAGAATTGTTTTCTGATTCACAGCGCCAAACTTTCCCCATACACCTAGGATCCTCATCTGAAAATAAAATCACTAAATTAATCATAAAGTTCTGCAGCATCTTGCAGCTCTGCTTTCCTGCAGAGTTCGAGTCCATTTTGAACAGCTGGCCAAGGCCAATGTCAGGCCCCATTTTGATTAAGGGCTAATTATCCAGGCTACATCTTAACCACTGATCTTGGCCGCGTGTTCAATATGGACTTGAGCTTTGAGGGAGAGCAATGCCAGGATGCTGAAGAACTCTGGCTGCGACTAGAATGTTCATTTTCAGCCCTAATGTAGGTACAGCCTGTTTCGATAACCTTTAAAGATTCAGGCAGGGTCAGAAAAGGGGGAGAATGAAGCCAGCCAGCAGGTATCTTGGTAAGAAACTCTCTGGAAGGGTTTCACAGGAGAAATAGCTAAAACTTGTTACTTTGTATTAGAGACTTAATGTGGGAAGGTGGTCCCTTGTTGCTAACATCACCTATGATCTAGAATGCCACAGAGCACAAGAGGAAGCATAATCCCCGTAACGCTGAGCAAAACTCTCCTCTTCGTCACAAGGCACACACGATGCAACAATAATGCCATCCCTATCCCCGCCCCCATGCCCACTCTCACCAACAAACACACCCAAGAAGAAAAAGTGTAAGAGAAGACACTCACAGAATCTAAGACGGGAACTAATTTGTCCCAAAAGACACTTATCCACCAGTAAATTCACCATATCATTGATTCAGCGTAATCTCTAACGCATAAAATAAATGTATTAATAGGTATATTGTTATTCACCTCTATTAAACAAGATTATCAACTGTATTGTTTTCTGATATGCAGAAACATTTTTTAAATTTATTTTATGATATTTTTGATTTTTGGCGGCATTGGGTCTTCGTTGCTGCATGCAGGCTTTCTCCAGCTGTAGTGAGCCGGGGCTACTCTTTGTTGTGGTGTGTGGACTTCTCACTGCGGTGGCGTCTCTTGTTGCGGAGCACAGGCTCCTAAGCGTGCGGGCTTCAGTAGTTGTGGCATGCAGGCTCCACAGTTGTGGCTCGTGAACTCTAGAGCGCAGGCTCAGTAGTTGTGGCACAGGGGCTTAGTTGCTCTGTGGCATGTGGGATCTTGCCAGACAAGGGCTCGAACCTGTGTCCCCTGCACTGGCAGGCAGAGTCTTAACCGCTGTGCCACTAGGGAAGTCCCACACACATCTTTTTAAATCTGTATTATGACTGTTCAAAAATTATTATATGCCTAGACTAGCGATTAAAGAGCAACGCCCAAATAATTCACTTAAATTGACCAAAAAATAAAATCTAGAAGGCAAGTTTGTAGATTACTGAAGCTTTCCTTGATAAGAAAAAGGCAAATATGTTTGGAAATAAGATCCTGCTTTCTAATTTCTTTAGAATTTCTTCTTCTCCAATGAAAAAGCTATCAGTACAGCTGACAAAACTCCATGACAGTATATGGCTTTAAAATAACAAATGTTGGCTTCCCTGGTGGCGCAGTGGTTGAGAGTCCGCCTCCTGATGCAGGGGACACGGGTTCGTGCCCCGGTCCGGGAAGATCCAACATGCCGCGGAGCAGCTGGGCCCATGAGCCATGGCCACTGAGCCTGCGCGTCCAGAGCCTGTGCTCCGCAACGGGAGAGGCCACAACGGTGAGAGGCCCGCGTACCGCAAAAACAAACAAACAAAAAAAATGTTTACAGTTTTAAAAAATTGTAGTTAGCTAATTTAATATGAATAGCAAAGAAGTTAGCTCTTGATCTTCTTGCCACAAACATTTTACAAATATATTTTCCAAAATACATGTTTCATTGCTGAAACAGTCTAACTAAAGCTGGTAGCATTATTTAAATCAATAACTATCTGACTAGGTTATTTCCTAACAAAGTGAGTCACAGCAAGATGCAAGACCAAAAATTCTGAATAAATATTACTCTTTCTCACTGGGATAAAAGTCACAACCAAAGAAAGGTATATGGAGAGCCAAAAGGTGTTTTCCCACTCTATAAAGGTCCAGCCAGTCTGAGAGGAGAACTTAGAATTTACTATACCTCTGCCATTTCTGGTGACTTGATCTCCTTGATTTTGAAGAAATAGCCCAAGGTCAGGAAAGCTATTGCCATGGCGCTTACACTGATCATAAAGACCACCAAGGGGGGCCGGCTGCTGATGTACACCTTCAGGTTCTCCAGGGGGTTGATGTTGAACATTATTCTGATCAGCTCCACCTGAAAGGAATGAATCAGAAGATTCACCCACTGACTCGCCAAAAGAAAACCTATGACTCTCACTTCTGTTTCTCTGACGGTTTTGGGGGATGAGGAGGTCACTCGTTATTGAACTTGAGAACTATCTGATCATAAATCCATTCAAAAGACTAGAAGGAAATAAAAGACCACTAAATGCTAACTGTCATTATTTCCAAGTGGTAGGATCTTGAAAGATAGGCATTCTTTCGGTTTGAATTTTCTAATTATTCTTTAATGAACATTTGCTTCTTCCATATTACTTAAGAAAATGTTTAAGTCAGTGATACGACACAAATACATGCCAACGTGTACAAAAGTAAACTGAGGATACTCTTATTTCCTACCACTGAAGAGCCGAATCCTATTTATTCAACATTCTGTCCTGTTCACCACCATACTCATGCCCATCCCAGCACCTGGCAGAGAGGAGGCACTCAACAAATACTGAATTTTATCACTCCCCTGCTTAAAGCCCTCCTAAGGCTTCCCACTGGACCTGGCATGAGATTCCTGTGAAGGCCCACAGGGTGTCATGATCCAGAAGCCCCGCCAACCTCTATGTCTACCTCTCCACCAACATTCCCTCCTCATTCACTGGCCACTGGCCACACTGGCCTTGCTATTTTTCAGGATCAGCTTGTCAATTTCTGCAAAGAAGTCAGCTGTGACTTTGACAGGGATTACACTGAATCCACAAATCAGTCTGGGGAGTACCACCACTTTAACAATATTATCTTCCAGTCCACGAACCTGGGATGCCTTTCCACTTATTTCCGTTCTCTTTATTTTAATATTTTGTATTTATCAAAGCATATGTGTGCACTTCTTTTGTTAAACTTATTCCTAAGTATTTTATTCTTGGAATTTTGAACATGTCCTACCTGCAGGCTTTTTACCTCTGCCTGGAATGCTTTAGCCCCATATTTCCACATGCTTGCTCTTCTCAGAATGCAGGTCTATGCTCAGTAGTCAGCTCCTCAGAGAGGCCTTCCCTGACCACCCTCAGCCCCCGGCCTCCCAGGACCCTGCTTGACTTCCTTCACACTGTCTAGTTACGTTACTACTTGTTCATAGTCTATCATCCCTCATTTGTGAGCTCCAAGAGAGCAGACATTTTGCCAGTCTTGCTCACTGCTATGGCCCTGGCTCCTGGTCCCCAGAACAGCAGCTGGCATGTAATGAGCTCTTATATACATGATCAGACTACAACACTAAAACTATTTTAAAATTGTGTGCCAGCTTTTAAATTTTAGAGAGAAAAAGATGCATCAACAGCCCCTAAGAACCAACAGCGACCGCGTGCAACAAGCCAGGCTGTGTACCTGTTTGTTTTCACAAGAGTCTCTGACTCAACATTCTGTTTCTGAGATTTATCGCTGTTGATTCCGTCTACTGGGTTTACCTGCTGTATTGGATGCAAGTGTATCACAGTTGAGTTATCACAGGCATAGAAGCCCAGCTGGGTTCTTCCCACTGTTTCACTCACAAAGGGCACCACAGCAGGCACAAGAGTGGTTCTAACACAACGAGGTCACCAGTAGGCCCGTCTGCAACTTGACTTTGTATTGTCAGACTCTCCGAGGAAGTCATACCAGTTTACACTTCCCCCAGCAAGGAAAAGGCTTGCTCCATTTCCCAACATTCATGCCAACGCTTGATATTCTAAGGCAATCTTTTGGATCTGGACCAACGAGATCATGTGAAATTGTATCTCACCATTATTTTAAATTACATCTCCCTGAAACAGAATATCCTTTTACTTCTTTATCGGCCATTTAAATTCTTCCTAGGTGAACTGCCTGAATCTTTGGCCATTTACCAGTAGGATGTTTGTCTATGTCTTCTTAATGTTTAAAATAATTCTTTGACATTTTAGACACTGAGCCTTTTCCAATTTTTTTAAAATGACATATATAACTACTCCAAGCTTTACAACAAAGGTGAATCACCACAACAAACCAGCTCTAGAGCAAACGCTAAAGGACGTCTCTCAGCGGGAAACACAAGAGAAGGAAAGGACCTACAAACACAAACCCAGAACAATTAAGAAAATGGTCATAGGAACATGCAGATCAATAATAACCTTGAATGTAAACGGATTAAGTGCCCCAACCAAAAGACACAGATTGGCTGAATGGCTACAAAAATAAGACCCATATATATGCTGTCTACAAGACCTACTTCAGACCTAGGGACACACACAGACTGAAGGTGTGAAGGGATGGGAAAAGATATTCCATGCAAATGCACATCAGAAGAAAGCTGGAGTAGCAATACTCATATCTGATAAAATAGACTTTAAAATAAAGGCTGTTACAAGAGATAAGGAGGGACACTACATAATGATCAAAGGATCAATCCAAGGAGAAGATATAACAATTATAAATACATATGTACCCAACATAGGAGCACCTCAATCCATAAGGCAAATGCTAACAACCAAGAAAGGAGAAATCGACAGTAACACAATAATAGCAGGGGACTTTACCACCCCACTTACACCAATGGACAGATCATCCAAACAAAATAAATAAGGAAACACAAGCTTTAAATGACATGATAGACCAGATAGATTTAATTGATATTTATAGAACATTCCACCCAAAAGTGGCAGAATACACTTTCTTCTCAAGTGCACATGGAACATTCTCCAGGACAGATCACCTCTTGGGTCACAAATCAAGCCTCGGAAAATTTAAGAAAATTGAAATCATATCAAGCATCTTTTCTGACCACAATGCTATGAGATTGGAAATCAATTACAGGAAAAAAAGTGCAAAAAACACAAATAAATGGAGGCTAAACAGTGCACTACTAAATAACCAAGAGATCACTGAAGAAATCAAAGAATAAAAAAATACATAGAAACAAATGACAATGAAAACACTACGACCCAAAACCTATGGGATGCAGCAAAAGCAGTTCTAAGAGGGAAGTTTATAGCAATTCAATCTCACCTCAAGAAACAAGAAAATTCTCAAATAAACAATATAACCCTACACTTAAAACAACTAGAGAAAGAAGAACAAAGAAAACCCAAAGTCAGTAGAAGGAAAGAAATCATAAAAATCAGAGCAGAAATAACTGAAATAGAAATGAAGAAAACAATAGCAAAGATCAATAAAACTAAAAGCTGGTTCTTTAAGATAAACAAAATTGATAAACCATTAGCCAGACTAAGAAAAAAAGGGAGACGATGCAAATCAATAAAATTACAAACGAAAAAGGAGGAATCACAACTGACACTGCAGAAATACAAAGGATTATAAGGGACTACTACAAACAACTACGTCAATAAAATGGACAACCACAAAAAAATGGACAAATTCTTGGAAAGGTTCAATTTTCCAAGACGGAACCAGGAAGAATTAGAAACTATAAGCAGACCTATCACAAGTAATGAAACTGAAACCAGAATTAAAAATCTTCCAACAAACAAAAAAGTCCAGGACGAGATGGCTTCACAGGCGAATTCTATCAAACATTTAGAAAAGAGCTAACACCAATCCTTCCCAAGCTCTTCCAAAAAACTGCAGAGGGAGAAACACTCCCAAATTCATTCTACAAAGTCACCATCTCCCAGATACCAAAACCAGAAAAAGATATTACAAAAAAAGAAAATTATAGGGACTTCCCTGGTGGCGCAGTGGTTCAGAATCTGCCTGCCAATACAGGGGATACGGGTTCGAGCCCTGGTCTGGGAAGATCTCACATGCCGTGGAACAACTAAGCCCGTGCACCACAACTACTGAGCCCCCGTGCTGCAACTACTGAAGCCTATGCTCCTAGAGCCTGTGCTCTGCAACAAGAGAAGCCACCACAATGAGAAGCCTGTGCAGTGCAATGAAGAGTAGCCCCCACTCGCCACAACTAGAGAAAGCCCACGTGCAGCAATGAAGACCCAATGCAGCCAAAAATAAAATTAATTAAAAAAAAGAAAATTATAGACCAGTATCACTGATGAACAAAGACGCAAAAATCCTGAACAAAATACTAGCAAACAGAATCCAACAACACATTAAAAGGATCATACACCATGATCAAGTGGGATTTATCCCAGGTATTCAAGGATTCTTCAATATACTCAAATCAATCAATGTTATACACCACATTAACAAATTAAGGAATCAAAAACCATATGATCATCTCAATAGATGCAGAAAAAACTTCTGACAAAATTGAACACCCATTTATTATAAAAACTCTCCAGAAAATGGGCATAGAGGGAACCTACCTCAACATAATAAAGGCCATATATGACAAACCCACAGCAAGCATCATACTCAATGAAAAACTGAAAGCATTTCCACTAAGATCAGGAATAAGACAAGGATGTCCACTCTCGCCACTATTATTCAACATAGTTTTGGAAGTCCTGGCCATGGCAATCAGAGAAGAAAAAGAAATAAAAGGAATCCAAATTGGAAAAGAAGAAGTAAAACTGTTACTGTTTGTGGATGACGTGATACTATACATAGAAGATCCTAAAGATGCCACCAGAAAACTACTAGAACTAATCAATGAATTCGGTAAGGTTGCAGGATACAAAGTTAATGCACAGAAATCTCTGGCATTCCTATACACCAACAACAAAAAATCAGAAAGAGAAATTAAGGAAACAATCCCATTTACCATTACAACAAAAACAATAAAATACCTAGGAATAAACCTGCCTAAGGAGGCAAAAGACTTTATTCAGAAAACTATAAACACTGATGAGAGAAATCAAAGACGACATAAACAGATGGAGAGATATACCATGTTCTTGGACTGGAACAATCAATACTGTGAAAATGACTATACTACCCAAAGCAATCTACAGAGTCAAGGCAATCCCTATCAAACTACCAAGGGGGGCTTCCCTGGTGGCGCAGTGGTTGAGAGTCTGCCTGCCGATGCAGGGGACACGGGTTCGTGCCCCGATCTGGGAAGATCCCATGTGCCGCGGAGCGGCTGGGCCCGTGAGCCATGGCCACTGAGCCTGCATGTCCGGAGCCTGCAACGGGAGAGGCCACAACAATGAGAGGCCCACGTACCACAAAAAAACCCAAAAACAAACAAACAAAAAAAGCCACTACCAAGGGCATTCTTCACAGAATTAGAACAAAAAATTTTACAATTAGTATGGAAACACAAAAGAGCCCAAATAGCCAAAGCAATCTTGAGAAAGAAAAACGGAGTTGGAGGAATCAGCCTCCCCAACTTCAAACTATACCACAAACCTACAGTAATCAAGACAGTATGGTACTGGCACAAAAACAGAAATATAGATCAATGGTACAAGATAGAATGCCCAGAGATAAACCCACACACATACGGTCACCTAATTTACGACAAAGGAGGCAAGAACATACAATGGAGAAAAGACAGCCTCTTCAATAACTCTTACAGGAAAACATAGGAAAAACACTCTTTGACCTAAACCACAGCAAGATCTTTTCTGACCCACCTCCTAGAGTAACGGAAATAAAACCAAAAATAAACAAATGGGACTTAAAAGCTTTTGCACAGCAAAGGAAACCATAAACAAGACAAAATGACAACCCTCAGAATGGGATAAAATATTTGCAAATGAAACGACAAAGGATTAATCTCCAAAATATACAAACAGCTCATGGAGCTCAATATCAAAAAAACAAACAATCCAGTTAAAAAATGGGCTGAAGACCTTAATGTCTAAATTTCACCAAGGAAGACATACAGATAGCCAAGAGGCACATGAAAAGATACTCAACATCACTAATTATTAGAGAAATGCAAATCAAAACTACAATGAGGTATCACCTCACACCAGTCAGAATGGTTATTATCAAAAAAATCTAGAAACAATAAATGCTGGAGAGGGTGTGGTGAAAAGGGAACCCTCTTGCACTGTTGGTGGGAATGTAAATTGATACAGCCACTATGGAGAACAGTATGGAGGTTCCTTAAAAAACTAAAAACAGAACTACCATATGACCCAGCAATCCCACTACTGGGCATATACCCTGAGAAAACCATAATTCAAAAAGAGTCATGAACCACAATGTTCCACTGCAGCACTATTTACAATAGCCAGGACGTGGAACCAACCTAAATGTCTATCAACAGATGAATGAATAAAGAAGATGTGGCACATATATACAATGGAATACTATTCAGCCATAAAGAGAAATGAGTTATTTGTAGTGAGGTGGATGGACCTGGAGTCTGTCATACAGAGTGAAGTGAGTCAGAAAAACATACCATATGCTAACGCATATATATGGAATCTTAAAAAAAAAAAAGGCACTGATGAACCCAGTTGCAGGACAGGAATAAAGACGTAGACTTAGAGAATGGGCTTGAGGACATGGGGTGGGAGGGGGAAGCCGGGGTGAAGTGAGAGTAGCATCGACATATATACACTACCAAATGTAAAACAGTTAGCTAGCCGGAAGCAGCGGCATAGCACAGTGAGATCAGCTCGGTGCTTTGTGATGACCTAGAGGGGTGGGATAGGGAGGATGGGAGGGAGGCTCAAGAGGGAGGGGATATGGGGACATGTGTATGCATATGGCTGATTCATCGTGGTGTACAACAGAAACTAACACAGTATTGTGAAGCAATTATAGTCCAATAAAGATTAAAAAAAAAACCCACTGTAGTATAGCAGAAACTAATGCAACATTGTAAATCAACTGTACTCTAATAAAAATTTAAAAAATGAAATATTGCAAGCAACAACAGTGTTTCTTTCCAACACATTTCATTGTCTTTTCTTTTTCTTACTACTTTGACTAGAACCTTCAGTGAACTGATGACTAGAAGTGGCAACAATAGGAATCCTTGCCTCATTCCTGGCTTTAAAGCAAATGCTTCTAATGCTTCACTATTAAATATGGCATATGTTAAAGGTTTCTGAAATTCCTCACCAGGTTAAAGTACCCTCTACTTCAGGTTTGCAAAGATAATTTTATTATAAATGTTACACTTTAATGAATGCTTTATCTGCAACCTCTGAACAATCAATTTTTCTCGTTTGTTAAAAGGAACTATGTTAATTTATTTTTTTCACGATGACTCACATTTGCATTCTTTGGATAAATTAATCATGATCTTTTAAAACTACATTGCCGACTTATGTTTGCTAAATTTTATTCTGAATTTCCACACCTATTCACAAGTGAGATAAAAAAAATTATAAGCCATTATCTTTCTCTCTTTGACTGTATATACTCCTTGACTAGTATGACTAAGTCATTCTAGTACCATAAGATTAACTGAATGTGTTCACTCATCTTTTTTCTAGAACAATGTGTGTAAGATATTTGCTTCTATTTCTGGGAAGCTTGATAGACCTTGACCAAAAAACCATCTGGACTCCAAGTTTTTCTCTAGTTTTGTATTTTGGTGGGCTGTCTTAACTATTTATTCATGTTTTAAAAATAATTCTATGTTTTCTATTTCTAGTAAGTCAATTTTGATAAGATGTATTATTCTAGGAAATTGCCCAATTTATATATTTTTTTAAGATTTCTGGCACAGTATTATCTTGTTATTTGTTCAATTTTTACTTGTATTCATGTTCTTTTTCATTACAGATGTTTTTGTGTTTGTTTTCTCCTCTCTCCTTGTAATCAGTTTTACCAGAGCTGTATTGTATTTGTGTTTTCAAAGAGCCAGTATTTGGTTTTACAGAGTATATCCAGATAATTTCTTTTTTTTCTTTTTCAGTAATTTCTACATTTAAAAAAATTATTTTTCTCCATCTGCCTTCTTTGGGTTAACTCAGTTTGGTTTTTCTAACCTCTTCAGTTGGAATCTTATCTCGGATTTTTTTGTTCTTTTTTAATAGAAGCATTTCAAAATACAAACTTCCCTCAACATACTCCTTCTTTAGCTGCATTACTTTCCCTCATCAATCTAATCAATCTAATCCATCTAGCAAATCTTGATTTTCTTTCCAAAATGCATCTCACATCTACCCACTTTGCCCTATCTTCTCGTAAAGATGACAGAGACTGATCACTGTATCAGTCCTCTACATGTCTCTACAGCCCTACGACCTCTATATCCAAGTGCCCACTGAACATCCTTATATATTCTACAACATGTCCAAAACTGAACTAATCTGCATTCCTGCCTAATCTGACTCTTCCTCCTGTATTCCCCATCTCAATCTAGAACTTTGGAAAACATCCTAGACTACTTCTGCCCCATATCCAAGTAACTACTAAGTGCTAAAGATTCTACTTTTTAAAATAAATTTATTTATTTATATTTTTTATTTTTGTCTGCGTTGGGTCTTCGTTGCTGTGCGTGGGCTTTCTCTAGTTGCAGCTAGCAGGGGCTACTCTTTGTTGTGGTGCGTGGGCTTCTCATTGCCGTGGCTTCTCTTGTTGTGGAGCACGGGATCTAGGTGCATGGACTTCAGCAGATGTGGCTCACAGGCTTTAGAGCACAGGCTCAGTAGTTGTGGCACACGGGTTTAGTTGCTCTATGGCATATGGGATCTTCCCAGACCAGGGCTCGAACCCGTGTCCCCTGCATTGGCAGGAGGATTCTTAACCACTGCACCACCAGGGTAGTCCAAGATTCTATTATCTTTAACATCGCTTACTTCTGACTCTTCCCTTCCACACTCCTCTGCTACTCCCCTTAGTTCAGGCCCTCATCTTCTTGTGCAACTGTTGCTAAGAGCCTCAACTGGATCTTCCTGCTATCAGTCAAATAATCCATCTTCACACGCTGTCAAGAGTGATTTTTCCAAATGCAAATCTAATCACGTTACTGCTTAATTAGCTCAGAGCTCCAAATGACCTAGTGATAAAGTCCAAGCTCCTTGCAATGGCAGTCCACCACAAACTAGGTCTTGTCTACTTCTCAATGGTTTGACTAACTGCTTGCAATTCCCAGAACATATTAGACAATATTACGGCTTCAGGCCTTTGAGTCCACTGGTCCTCCTGACCATCACGAACCACATCTTACTACTTCAACTCCCCTCTTTCAAGGCTCAGCTGAAGGGTTACCTACTCTATGAAACTTTTCCTTCCCCCACCAGCCCCTCAGGGAGAAGTGACCACTTTCACTTTTATGCCCCCACTATACTCCAAACATTTCTCACACAGAATGAAACACCTTACTGCAGCTGCCTGTGCATACATCTATCTTCCCAACCAAGCTGTAAGCCTCTCAAGGGCAGGTATATCTTATCGTCTCTATATTATCAATATCTAGACACAAAATAGGTGATTTAAAAATGCAAGTTCATTAAATCAATGAATCAATGAATCCAGACTTAAACTAAAAAATAATATAGAAAGTGATTTCAGCAAGGATTGCAGGATACAAGGCTAATATACAAAAGCCAACTGCTTTCCTATATACTAGCAAGAAACTAAAAACACAATACCATTTATATTAGCACTTCCCCCATAAACTACTTAAGTATAAATCTAACAAATGTGTACAAGATCTATATGAGGAAAACTACAAAACTCTCATGAACAAAATCATAGAACTAAATAAATGGAGAAATACTTCATGTTCATGGATACAACAACCCAACATGTCAAGATGTTAGTTCCTCCCTACTTGCCCTACAAGTTCAACACAATCCCAATCAAAATCCCAGCACGTTATTTTGTGGATATCCACAAACTTCTTCTTAAGTTTATACGGAGAGATAAAAGAACCAGAATAGTTAATACTGAAGGAGAAGAACGAAGTGGGAGGAATGACTGTATTTGACATCAAAACTTACTATAAAGCTACAATAATCAAGATAGTGTGGTTTTGATTGGCAAAAGAACAGACATATACATCAAAGAAACAGAATAGAGAGCCCAGAAATAAACCAACATAAATATAGCCAGGTGATCTTCGACAAAGAAGCAAAAGACAAGTCTTTCAACAAATGGTGCTGGAACAACTGGACATCCACATGCAAAAAAATAAATCTAGACACAGACCTTACACTCTCAACAAAAAAGAACTCAAAATGGATCAGAATGAGAAAATAAGCACAGACTGGGAGCAAATATTTGCAAAAGACATCTGATAAAGGACTGTTCTCCAAAACATACAAAGAACTATTAAAACTCAACAATAAGAAAATAAATAACACATTTTAAAAATTAGCCAAAGAGCTTTAACAGACACTTAAACAAAGAAGATTTTCAGATGGCAAATAAGCATATGAAAAGATGCTCCCAAATCACATGTCACCGGGAAATGCAAATTAAAACAAGATACCATGACATACTTATTAGAAAGGCCAAAACCCAGCACACTGACAATACCAAATACTGGCAAGGATGTTGAGCAACAGGAACTCTCTATTCATTAAACAGGATTCAAATAACAAATGCTGGCAAGGATGGGAACTTCCCTGGTAGTCCAGTGGTTAAGAATCCGCCTTCCAATGTAGGGGATGCGGGTCTGATCCCTAGACGGGGAAGATCCCACATGTCGCGGGGCAACCAAGCCCGCGCGCTCTAGAGCCGGCACGCCACGACCAGAGAGCCTGCATGCCACAACTACTGAGCTCACGCGCTCTGGAGCCTGTGCACCACAACTAGAGAGAAGCCCATGCACCACAGCAAAGAGCCAACACACCACAGTGAAAGATCCCACGAGCCACAACTAAGACCCGATGTAGCCAAATAAATAAATAAGAATAAAAAAATGCTGACAAGGATGTGGAAAAAACTGAATCCTAGTACACTGTTGGTGGGAATGTGTAAATTGGTGTAGTCACTATGGAAAACAGTATGGAAGTTCCTCAAAAAACAAAATAGAACTACCAATATGATCTAGCAATTCCACTTCTGGTATATATCTGAAGAAAATGAAAACAATAATTCAAAAAAATACATGCAACCCAATGTTCATATTAGCACTGTTTACAACAGCCAGGACATGGAAGCAACATGTGTCCTAAATTTCTATCAACAGATGAACGAATAAAGAAGATATTCCATATATACAATGGAATATTACTCAGCCATAAAAAAGAATGAATCTTGCCACTTGCAACAACATGGATGGACCTGGAAGGTATTATGCTTAGTGAAACAGACAGAGAAAGACAAATACTGTATGTTATCACTTATATGTGGAACCTGAAAAATGAAGCAAACAAATATAACAAAACAGAAACAGACTCACAGATATAGTGAACAAACTAGTGGTTACCAGTGGGGAGAGGGAAGGGGGGGCGGGGCAAGATAGCAGTAGGGGGTTAAGAGGTACAAACCACTATGTATAAACAAGCTACAAAGATGTAACGTACAGCACAGGGGATACAGCCAATATTTTATAAGAACTTTAAATGGAGTATAATCTATAAAGTACTGAATCACTATGTTGTACACCTGAAACTAATATTGTATATCAACTATACTTCAATTAAAAAATAAAATAAAAAAGATTAATAGGCTTCAGAAACAAAAACATCAACAGTAAATTACAGTTCCATTAAGAAAGACAACAAAATCTGAATCATATATAAAATAAATAGGAACTATTCACCAAGTGGAACTACAATTATGAAACATTTAGAAAAGCAAAAATATCTGAATTAAATTCCCTTCTAGATAAAACTAATGGTCGTTAAAACCATGTCACACTAGAATTTAAACATATATATATACATATATGTATCTCAACATAAATACCCACAAATTAGCAAGCAATGTCAACATAAGCCAATTTAATTAGAGAAGGTTCTAGAGGTGGCCAATTGTATTCAACTTAAAAAGTAAAAGCATTTTTGTTTTTTTAGTAAAACTATTAAAAGTCCAAATATTTCATAAACTTAAAATTCCTTTCCACCATTTACAAGTGTTTTCAAATATGAAATTAACAAGGACTAAACAAATGTATTTCCCCTGCAAAGAATTACAAGAAAATTTCTGTAATCTTCTCAACAGTAAATGTCACTTTTAATTAAAAAATAAGTCAAGCTCTATGGGGAGAAGAAAAGTGGATGGAGAGAAATCACACTATCCGACCTCCATCCCCTATATTCCTTCATCCCAACTCCAATTGGAGACTTTCACCAGGATAAAAATAAGAAACGACCAGGGCTGTGAAGCTGCCTCTCTGGAAAGTCTAGGGATTTAAGGTACACAGAACACGGCCAAAAGCCAATTTCACAAGTGTGTGAGAGCACACGACTGAAGTCCATCGACTCAGTACCCAGAGCTCTGAGACTAGTTCAATGACAACATTAAACATCAGGTTGCAATTCAAGTAAGCAAAAGGCAGTACTAAGATTATCCTAGAGTTAATTCAAGCAACCCACAAGTTAGGAGATCCTAAAAAGGGGAGGGGAGGCTATTACAAACTTTCTAGAGACTAACCTGGCCATACATACCAAGAGCACTAACACTTAGCGCACTCTTACTTCTGTGATTCTGCCTCTAAAAAGTTCACCTGAGAAGACACCCATTGCTGAAAACAAAGACTTAACTACTAAGATAGTTATCTCAGGAGTGTATAAAATAGTAAAAACTGGAAAACTAGATATCCAACAATAGTAGGGAAATGGTTCAAGTATAATGTATCACCAGTAGGAAAACTATGTAGCTGTTAAAAAACACAGGACCTAAAATATACAAAATGAGGCTATTTCAGGTTTTTAATGTATGAGAGCTACACAAGCACTCACATGGGAAAAAAATACATAACGTACCCTGAAATGTAAACAGGGATGGTTATCTCTAGCTGGTGAGATTACATATGTCTTTTCTTTTTTTAACGTTTCCATCATGAATATGTATTTCCTCTGCAGTAATTTCTAACAATAAAATTTATAAATAATCTTCCATTGATCCTGCTGGCCTTGTGGCCCAAATAAAACTTCATTAAATCTTAATTCCATTCATTTTCTTCATTAATAAAGACAATATACAGGGGGAAAAAAAAGTGATTTCTTAAACCCACCTAGAAACAAAACAAAACAAAACAGGACAGTCCTTTAATACGTCCTGGTGCTAAAGAAAGGCAAAGCTTAACTTGCAGTGATTTGTACTTGGATCTGTGAGAAACCAAAAATAAAATGAGAAAGAACACTGACTAGACTCCTCCAGATAATCCAGCGCTGCACGCTCCCAGGGCAGAAGGTGCACACAGCTTCTCCAGACAAGCGTAGATGCCCCCATTAGGGCAGAGGTTGCGAGGGCATGGGGTGTGGGGGTAACCACGAGCCAAAAGGGTGCCCAGGACGGGGAGGGGTCCTGCAAGGCAGCGGAGAAGAGTTTCAAGAAGGAAGAGGTATCAGCCAAATATTGCTGGGAAGTGACCAAGTGTGAGGAGTACAAAGAAAGGGTCTCTAGGCCCCTCTGTGCTATAAAAAGTACTCAGGCGAGCCTGTGCTTGCCTAATCACAGTTCTCCACCTGGCAAGATCACCGGTGGCCTCCGAAACCTCACTCTGGCAGGGGGCGGAAGTCAGACAGTAAGGAGATGATAACAGGGAAGGGGAAACAGAGGCAACAGCAGAACATCACTGGTTCAAATGGGAGGCAGGAGGAGGGACAGTGGGGTCACGAGAAGTGAGGAAACAAACATATCTGTAAGCAGAGAAGCAGCCAGTAAAAGAGGAAGGCCTCCCAAGGGACCAGTGAAGACAGAAATGTATAATTTTGCAACTTGATTATAATATTTTATTAGAAAGGAAGTAAATTAACATTCATTATGCCAGATACATGAGTCCTTCGTGTGTCTCTCTCCCTCTCTCCAGAGCCCACAAACTTTAAAGTGTACCACATGGTGACCTAAGTTTAAAACTAGAATCTCTGGACAGGACGGGGATTCCACATTCCCAGATGATATTTCCTAAATAGTTCCTAACTTATTTTAAGATACACTAAACCACTACTTGTGACCTAGATGAAAAAGTTCACTTCACATGAACAACAAAACCACCATTCATCTTATTAAACTGGATTTTCCACCTTAGGCTAAATGAGAAATTCCTTAAAGCTCTCCTATAAAGTCATGCCCTTTTCAAAGTTCTGAAGAGACTAGGAGTCAGAGAAGTGGTAGAAGAACACCACAGGGGGACCGAGAGGGGAGGATGAGAGAGGCGAGCTTGCTCTAATACCCACTGCAGGAAATACACTGGTCTTGTGCTAAGAAAGAATAGCAGGAACTCACCTTGATGTGGGAGAGGCCCACTTTGAATGTAAAAATTAAAGTAGCATTGCTCAAATGTCCTGTGATGTTTGAGATATTCAAAGGGCTTTAAGGCTGGGGACTGTAAACCCTGAGCCTAGTAAAGAACATTAATGGATGCGATGCCGGATTATCCAAGACGCAGCAGAGATGAGGACAAGGGCTGCTATCAGAGAGACCCTGGGCGATCTCAACACCCAACTATCCAGCACTGAGGAGAAACCACCCTCCCTCCCCCACCACACAGCGAATGCAGATGGAAAAGACCCTCAAAGGGGCAAACGCGGAGCAACAAAGTCGAAAGAGAACTTCACGTCTCCACTAAGGTCTCAACGCTAAAGCCAAAGTATGGGTCACACCGAGGGCCACACCACCTTCTGGCTTCCGGGACCTCACTCTCCTGGCCACCCTTTCACTTGTCTGGCCACATTTCCTTCTCACTATTCTTCAAAAGTTGGGGCTCCCCGTGGGCTCCGGCTGGGCCTCTGCTCAAGGTGGACACACTCATCCTCGGCTTCCTATCAATTTCACCTACCCCCTCACTCCAGATGGAAACATCTACCTACCCAACACTCCACGCAGATGACCCACAGGCACCTGAACCATCAAGGCCAAAACTCATCCAATATCCCCAAATCAGCTCCTCCTTATAAAGAAAAACAGAGCTTTCTACCCAGGGACCCCTGGTACCCATTCTGGACTCTCTCTCCTACAACTGAACAGTTACCCATCACCAGCCCTGTCGCGCCCATCGCTGCAGTGTCTCTCAACAGCAGCTTTTGCTCCAGCCCACGGCCTCCTTCAGCCAAACTGAACCCCAGATGTGTCCTGCTCCCATGCCCTCTCATCTCCGTGACACTGTTTCTGCACCCTCCTACCTCGGGCAGGGCCTGGCACCGGGGAAGGTGCTTACCAGTAATGTCTTACATTACCGCCCACTTTTGTGAACGAGGCACGCTGTTCTAAGAGTTCTGCACATGTTTCATATGGTCCTCACAACATCTGCATTTTAGAGATGAGCAAATTCAGGCATAAGGAAGTCACCTAAGCTGCCCAAGGTCCTAAGCGAACCTGGATTCAAATCCAGTTGGCCTCCAGAGCCTGTGCATTAACCACTAAGTGCTCTACTGCCTCCCAGCAAACGTTATTAGTCTAAATAAAGAGTCGACCCCATCAAATGAGATAAACACTGAAAAGTATCCATACAATTTTGTAATTAAAATATCAATAGTGATGTAAGCAGAAACCTCTCTCATTAGGGGCTAAGAGTATCATTTTTAATAGCCACCATTTAAAATGTGCTGTGGGCCAGGCCCCATGCCAAGTGCTTTACATGCGTCGTATGTTCTAACCCTCACACTAAGTAGATGTTACTATCCTCGTTTTACCGAAGAGGAAACTGAGTCAAAAGAAGTTAAGTAATTTATACAAGGTTATACTACAAAAAAGTGGCAGTAAGTATTTAAGACTCTGACTTAATTCATCTGACCCCAAGCTGTGCCATCAATCACAATACCAGGATTGGTAAGGTTTCAAGTCCAATGCCAGATAGAAAAACAATATTCACATGCCATGGATAGTGTATTTTAGTCACCGACTTCAACAGAAGCACAACTAAAATGGATTTTTCTGAGGTTACCTTATTTCCCATCTCTTCAGTAAGGCAACTCCCACCTCAGCACCCTCATCAGGGTATAAAGCAAAGACAAGTGGAATCTCCTGCCAATGGTTTCTTGTCTGTTAATCTAATACAACTCACAGTGCAGAGAAACTTTCAAAAACTTGTTTCACTCAACAAGTTTAAGTGATCAAAAGAGAAATTATAACAGAAAGCATAAAGTTTTAGTTGCTAAACGTGCATTTTAGGCAACATCGGTACTCAAAGACAAAAGGAAAAGGAACAACATGGGCAGATAATAATTTCATGGACTTATTTCCATGGAATTTGGACTTATTTCCAAAATTCAGACTTTGGCTGTATTTCTACTCACTTACAACTAATTAATACATCGCTCCATTTTCAAAATCATGATATAAAATCACGGGAACTTCCAACATGCTCCCTCTCTCCTTTTAACAAATAAGTTCATCTTAGTCCCGAAATTGAAAGTAATTTATCTCTTTTTTGTTAGTTTTTTTAAATTGCTGACCTACTTAAAAACCAAATTAAAAGTATCCCCATATTAAGATGTAATGATCTGGGGTTTAATTAACAGATACTTAAGAAAACAAATCAGGAGTGATGACAAGATTAAACGAACACTAAAAGCTCAATATGAAACTATAACATCCAAACTCAGTGTAAAGACTGGGAGATGTTCTGAAAACACCATTTTTAAACAAACAGCACAGAAGTCCAAATGACAAATGACAGCCCTTTGCAAACTATCATCACCAAACATTGTTCTATAGTCCCCAGGACCACACTTAGGTATATAATTATATACAGAACGAGCTGTAGACCACTGGTCAAATTTATTTTCTGTATGGAAAAGATAATTTAAGGATTTCTATGTTTATCAGAAGAAATCCTACACAGAAATTCCATTTGCTAAAAACCCCATCTTTCCTCCATTTCTTTTTTCATTTTAATTGGAATGTCGTGGTGAAAAAAAAATTTTAATTCTAAAGCCCTCTTACATGGCAATATTATTTGACAAAAACATCCCATAGATCTGCCATGCCTATTAGGACCACCCTTTCTCAGAAACTTGTCTATAACGAGGAGGAGATAGAGCAGTGGGTAGAGAGGGAAGAAGAGTCAAAAAGAAGCATGGAAAAGTTAACACGGTCCTGAGCACGTTTAGAGAAAAGCTAAGAGTTGAGGCTGGTGAGGTCCTAGGACTAATCAAAATGTTCCAGGGCCATTACATGGCGTCCCGTTTTAACAGCTTCAAAGGTTCTTCAACAACTGAGTAATAGAAACAAACAGCACCTCAGTGAAGTGAACTCGATGTCATTAAAAACCCTCAGGAGACGGCTAAGAGCCTGCCATTTAACACTTGGCTGCAGCCAGAGTAGCAGAGATGGTACTAGAGCTGCGCTCCTGCACACTAAACACAGGCACTGAGACAACTTGCACACAGAAACTTTAATTTCCTGACTGTTAACACCAGACAGGAATTACAATCAGCCTCTTTTTCATTGTCTTTAAAGTAAGTTAAGCACTGCTTTGTGTCATTGGCTGTTTAACAGAACAAGACAAACTCACCAAATGAAAACAATTCTCTAGAACCCAGAAATCCACCAGAAGCCAGATTAGGTAGCACGTGTTTTCTGTCTTAGAAGAGCACTTAACCCTTAACCAGCTGCCTCTGTCAATACTTCCAGGCATCTACTGCCCAGTTCCTAGGTGCCCTTCCACCAACTGGCCCGAGCTTTTTCACTTCCCAGCTAATTCTGAATGACCCAAATCCTCCCAATCCTTCAAGGTCCACCTCAAAAGTTACTTCCTTTATGAAGCCTTTTCTGATCCTAATCAGAAGAAACTCCTTAATAGCTGGTACCTCCATATGACACTTAAGTCCTGCCACATCTTACAGCCTATTGCCTTCTCTAATTAAGTTCCTTGCGGGCAGAAACTGTATTTGCACTTAGGTGTGTCTCGCTTCCCTGCAGTAGCTGTAGCTACGGCCCCAACAAAGCAGGTGTGCTCAATCAGCATCTGCGACCTTAGTACCCAGAGGCCAGTGGCAGCCCTGATTCCAGTCCATCTCAGTTAGGTCACAGAAATTCTTCCCGGACCTTTACTAGTAAGTCAACCCACTGCCTCCTTACTCCCAGAGAGTAAACAGGCTTGGAGTCATGAAGTATGACTGCACAACAGGTCCATTTCCTTTGAGAATCCTGAAACGAAATGAGGGAGCAGGAAGGTGCGCACACCAGCAAGCACTGATGGAGCATTCATCTACACATGGGATACAAATGCTCAGACTCCAAGCTGACCAAAACGAGGGCTATAGGGACAAACCAACAGTCATCGCCAACCCTGGAGTTCTGCCTCCCGCCACCTCCCAGAGCGGGCTCACCTGGCACAGGAAAGTAGCAATTCAGGAGCTTTCCTGCTTTCAAGCAGACCGCAAAGAAGCTCATCATTCAACACTCAGCCAAGGCTGTCATCTGCTAGTTGAGAATTAAACTACAGACGTCGGATTTTTCAACAAAGGCCCCCTCACCAGCTGTCCACCGCTTACGGTGTTTGCACAATTCAAAACAGCACAACAGGCGTAGATTTATTCCGGGTGGTGCCTATCAAGGGAAGTACAACTACGTGCCGCTAGATTATCTTGACGCCACACAATTTAGTTTATTAAAATATGAGTGAAGATGATAATCCACCCCACCTCTGGAAACTTAGCAAGCTTGACACAAAAAATACCACTATTTCAAGTGTCGGCACATACGCAAGTCTCTCCCTCCCATCTTCTTTCTGAGATATGTATCCTTTGCAAACGGAGGAGTAACGCAAACACAACCCAAACTCAAAAACGGCAAACTACCAACACGTTCCCAGTGCCAAACCCAAATTATCCAGGGCTCTGCTCCAGACGTGAGAAGCCCCACCATCTTGAGGGCGGCCAGGGAACTCCGGCTCCGGGAACGCGAGTGGACAAACACCAGTGGCGGGCGACCACGCCGAGGCCACAGAGCAGGCCAGACCCGGGCCAACCCCCACAGGCGGCTGGGGCAGGGGCTGGAGCCCGAGACGTGAGGAAGAAACCCGGCCAGGTCGTCCCCTCCCGGCCACGGGTCAGCCGCGGCC
>NW_020173198.1:33769-97701 GCF_003031525.2 Neophocaena asiaeorientalis asiaeorientalis
GGGCCGACGCGAAGACCAGAAGCCAGTCGGGCTCGCGCCGCCGCGACACGGGTTGGTGTCCGGGTCCGGCAGTCGTAGTTTCCGGGTAGAAAAAAAACACCACCGCCAACGCCACCTTAACCCCCGACACCTGGCGTCCGACGGCGGCGCGGCCGGGACAAGACTCCTCAGTCGCGGGTGGCGGAGACCACGCCTCCTGGCTGGGTCACGTGAGGGGGCTTGCGCGTGAGTACGTGGGCTGCGTGCGTGCGGGCGTTGAGAGCGGGACGTCGTTTTGTGTGTCTTTGTGAGTGGGGTGTCGTGAGAGTGTGCGTGCGTTGTGCACGTTTGTGGATCTGTGTGTGTCAGTGTGCATCATGTACAAGGCCGTGGTTGGTGCACATACCTGGATCTGTGAATCTGTGCGCGAGTTTAGTGTCTGGTGTGAGTGCAAGATGTGTGCGTGTGTGTCTGTGTGTTTCTCTGCTCCTGTATTAATCACTGCTGATGAAAGTATCGCTTGGTACAATCAAAATTATGAAATAATTTTGTAAAATGATTTAAAATAATTTTGTAAAATAAATTTGGCATTATCCGGTAAGCTTGAAGATACACATCATCTCTGGAGAATATGTGTGACCCTGGAGAAACACTTGCGTATATGTACAAGTAAACCAAATAGTGTTTATAGCGTCACTATTTGTACACACGAAGAACTGAGGGAAAAAAAAAACCGTCCATACAGTCAAATGTAAACCTAGACTTAGGTATATTCATAAATAATCAAATACAAAAGAGCTGTGAAAATAATTGAGAACAGCTGACACAACAAGGGGGCTCAACCTCAGGGAGCAAATCACAAACTGATTCATTGCAGCATAATTCCATTATATAAAATTCCAAAACATGCTAATCTCATGGACATATTGTTTAGAGATGCATACATAATTGGTAGAACTCTGACAAGCACCATGAGAAAAGATGCACAAACTTCATGTTAAGTGTTAAAATGATGGAATTGGGGAGGGGCACACAGGGCACTTCAAAGGTAATGGAAATGTTCCCTATCTTAAAAAGGCTCATGGGTACACAGCTATTTAATGAATTTAAGTTACTGTTTATATTTTATGTGTAACTTAAAATTTTAATTTTGTATCTACTAGATAGCTAAGAAAAACAAAAAACGGGGAGGAGGGATAAATTGGGAGATTGGGATCGACATATACACACTACTATATATAAAACAGGGGCTTCCCTGGTGGCGCAGTGGTTGAGAGTCCACCTGCCGATGCAGGTGACACGGGTTCGTGCCCTGGTCCGGGAGGATCCCACATGCCGCGGAGCGGCTAAGCCCATGAGCCATGGCCGCTGAGCCTGCGCGTCCAGAGCCTGTGCTCCACAATGGGAGAGGCCACAGCAGTGGGAGGCCTGCGTACCGAAAAAAAAAAAAATATATATATATATAAGCTGTGTTCTAATAAAACTTTATTTACAAAAGCAGGTGGTGGGCCAGATTTGGCTGCCGGCCATATTTTCTGACCCCTGCTTTAGGCTGTGAGAAACTCAAGGCTCCATCCCATGGTCGACTGGAAATTTATGGTTGAAAGTGACAAATTGTCTTAAAACATGAATCAAATATTACAGCTTGAAATGCTGTAATCCTAACTGCCTAATAACTAAGAAACTCTCAGCCATGTCCCACTTAAAAAATTCTCTCATCTTCAACTTTTCTCTAATAAAAACTCTTCAAATCTCATTATCTTCCTGAAGCCCAAGGTCTAAAGCACCAATGCCTACCATCCTCTCCCTTCTCAGTTCTCTGGGGAGAGTTGGTATAAAACGGTGCTTTGAAGTGGGAACTCTGTGCGGGTGTAAAACGGGGTGGCTGCTATGAAAAACTGTATGGTGGTTCCAAAGAATTAAAAAGAGACCCACCATGTAATCCAGCACTTCTGGGTATACATATTAAAAAAACAGAATCAGGATATTGAAGAGATATCTGCACTGCCGTGTTCACTGCAGCACTATTCACAATCGCTGAGACGTGGAAACAACCTAAATGTCCACCGACAAATGAATGAACAAAGAAAATGTGTATACAAACGATGGAATGCTACTCAGCCTTAAAAAAATAAGGAAATTCTGTGCAAGCTATTATATATAAAACAGATAAACTACAAGGTCCTACTATATAGCCCGAGGAACTATATTCAATATCCTGTGATAAACCACAATGGAAAAGAATATGAAAAAGAATGTATATATATATGTATGACTGAATCGCTTTGCTGTACAGTAGAAATTAACACAACACTGTAAATCAACTATACTTCAATAAAATAAATTAAAAAAAATTTTTTTTAAAAAGGGAAGTTCTGCAATATGGGACATGGATGGACTTTAAGGACATTATGCTAAATGAAATAAGCCAGACACAAAAAGACATGTACTGCCTGATTCTACCTCCAGGTGGTACCTAAAAGAGCCAAATTCATAAAATCGAAGATGGGAAACGGAGGTTACCAGGGGCTGGGGAAATGGGAGATAGGGAGTTATTCATCAATAGGCGTAAAGTTTCAGTTAAGCAAGATGAAGAATAATTTCCAGAGATCTGCTGTGCAACACCACCTAGAGTCAACAATCACATACAAAATTTAACAAAAAATTGTTCGGAGGATAAATCTCACGTTGAAAGGATAGATATCACGTTAAGTGTTGTTACCACAATAAAAAAAAAAAAAAAAAACTAAACTAAAAAGAGTGGGGCTTTGGAGCTAGAGGCCTGGATTTGAATCCTGGCTTCCCACTTCAGCTCTGTGATCTCGGGCAAGACACATCTCTGTGCATCAGCTTCCTTTTCGTGTCTCAGGGTAATAGTAATACTTCCCCGCAGGGTACCTGAGAAGATTAAATGTATTGTTCTAGGTGAAGCACTTAGAACAGTGCCTAGCACCGTATTAAGCACTGATTAAGGCTACCTATTATTATTCCCGCTAGACTAGGTTTATTAGACACATTCAAGAAGTAATACATTTTACAGGCTTGCTTAAGGGTACCTTGTACGTAACAGCTGAATACATGTGAGGTGCTACACTTACTCCACTGGGCAGTTAAATCCACATTTAAAAGTGCTTTGTCACTTTTGGTGTATCTTACACTCATTTAAGTCTTGAGCTATTTGACTTTTCATATTTTTACAGCTTCCTATTTCTACTGGGTTGTAAATAGGCTGAAGGCAAAGTCCAGGACATGTGCCTTTTTACAGTCCCACCAGCACTGTTCTATATATGTAGCCTGGACTCCACCTATATTTAGGGCAGAGAATTAATATGGTTTAAAGGAAGACCCTTCCACAGACTACCTCGTCCAGCCCCCTACTGACTGGTTCACTTAAACACACAGAAAGGGCTCAATTCAGAATGAGTCACTCTTATTTACAAAGTACTAAGCGAAAGTTTCCACTTGAAATAGTGACCGTGTGCATCACCCCCTCACTTTCCAAATCAGGAGAAAATGACCAGACTCCTCCTGCATCCCGCCTGTCCACCACCCAGAGCAGATGCCACCAGAATTTCAGGTTATTTCTGACGACAGACTCTTCTTAGTGCTTAGAGGAGATTCCTCTATATTTAAGAATGCTTACCAGTCTTCTGGCTGCCACTCCAAATCCAAGAAACTAGATTTCTTTCAGCTTCATTGACTTTTTATTAAGGGAACAAGCAATTTTCTTCTGGCAGGGAAACCATGCAGCAGGTGCGTACTTCTGTAGAGGAAATTTAAACCAGATACCTATCCCTGCAGACAACTCATTATTCTTTTAAAGAGGGGCAGGCCTCAGAACCTTCCAAGAGGGTGATTCCACCCCTAGAGGTGGCATTCTGTATTGGCAACCACCAAGAGGTTGCCTGGGAAACCCTGTTCAGAGACAGCTGTGTCACTTTTAAAACAAACTTCTCCCTTTAAGAGCTAATGTGTATTATTACAATTCTGTGTCATGCAGTGGTTTCGAGCTTTTGTTTTTATACTATGAGAATAATTTTTTCCTGTTTTCTGATGACTAAACAACCATGGTATTGTATAAAGTTAGGAAAACTTAGAAAACATTAAAAAGGAAAATTAAAACCATCTGTAATCCCCTAATCCAATGGTAACTACTGATGAGATTTTACTGTATTTCTTTTTTTTCTCTAGCATTGCTTGGGATTTTAAAACAAATTTGGAACTATGCTTAATATTATGCAAGGATAGCTATCTTCATACTTATTCTTTAATTAAAACATCCCCCTCTACACACTTTAAACACTGAATATTTTAACTTCTGTACTTAGTATTTTTATATAAATTTTTGTTTTTTAATTATTTTCTTAGCATAGCTTTATAGAAATAGGATTATTGTGCCAGAAAAGTAAAACGATTTTTAAGGCTCTTGACACGCAGCCCTGATCTGCTCTTGGCAAATGTTATAATTTGTGCTTTCATCAATGGACATTCATAGTCATAAAATGCTATATTTGCTGTAAGATGTTCACCTTTGCCGATTTGACAAGAAAAACATTAATTCTGTCATTGAATTATTTTCTTTGATTATTAATGAGGTTGAATATTTTTCATCTGTTGTCCATTTTTAAGTCTAAATGGTGAATTGTTCATGTCCTTTGTTGTATTTTTAAATGTTTGAATTTTCTTACATTTTCTTGTTTGAAAAAGTACTTAATTTTTTTTCATATTTGTATTGTTAATTTGTCTTTCTTTTTCTCCCCCAGCTTCATGGTGATATAATTGACATATCACATTGTGTAAGTTTAAGGTGTACAACGTGATGATTTGATACAATATGAATATTGTGAAATGATTTGATACAATATGAATATTGTGAAATATGTGGTATTTTATGTCTGGCTTCTTTCCCTCACCATAATGTTTCCAAAGTTTATCAATGCTGTAGAATGTATTAGTATTTCATTCTTTTTTTATGGCCAAATAGTATTCCATTGAATGGATATACCATTTTTGTTTATCCATTCATCACCTGATGGGCATTTAGCATTTTTCTACATGATTTTAGATTTTAAAAATTAAACTTTTTATTTTGAGATCATCACTGATTCACATGTAGGAGTAAGAAATAATAGATCCCTCTAATGGTAATGTCTTGCAATAACTATGGTACAATACCACAACCAGGAAATTTACACTGCAACAATACACTGTTTTTTTACAGATTTCACCAGTTTTGCCTAATATCGTGGTTTAGCTCTAGGCAATTTTATCACGTGTACATTTGTGTAATCACCCCTGCAGACAAGACACAGATCGATTCCACACCAAAGAATCCATTGTGCTGCTCTCTTATCACATTCAGCTCCCTTCTCACCCTATTCTGAATCCCTGTAAACCACTAATCTGTTCCCCATCTCTATAACTGTCATTTTAAATTATATATTTTAAAAATTATATGTATAAATTGACTCATACAATATGTAACCCCCTGAGATTGTTTTTTTTCCACTCAGTATATATCCTTTGAGATCCATCCAAGGAGTTTTATCGGTAGTTCATTCTTTTTATTACTGAATAGTGTTCCATTGTATGAAAGTACCACACTTTGTTTAATCATTCATCTGTTGAAGGATATTTGGATTGTTTCCAGTTTGGAGTTAACATGAATAAAGGCGCGATGAGCATTTGTGTATATGCCTTTGTGTGAATGTAAGTTTTCACTTCTCTGGGATAAAAGTCCAACAATGCAGCTGGTGGGTTGTATGATAATTACATGTTTGGTTTATAAGAAGTTAACTATTTTCCAGAGTAGTTTTACCATATTAGATTTCCATCAGGATTGTATGAGTGATTCACTTTCTCCACATCATTGTCAGCATCTCCTTCTAGGCACCATGGTTTCTGATGAGAAATCCAATGTCATGCAAGTCATTGCTCCGTTATAGGTAATGTGTCCTTGCTAACTACTTTTAAGATTTGTTTGCCTTTAATTTGGAGAAGTTTGTGATGTGTCTTTGCATGGATTTCTTTGGGTTATCTTGTTTGCAGTTCACTCAGCTTCTTGAATCTATAGGTTTATGCCTTTGGCCAAATTTGGTAAACTTTCAGACACTATTTATTTTAATATTTTTTTAGCCATAGACTTCTTCTTCTCTCCTTCTGGGACTCCGATGACAAGAATGTTAGATCTCTCATTATTGTCCCGGAGGCCCCCGAGGCTATCACTTTTTAATTTCAGTCTATTTTGTGTTTAGCAGATTGGGTAATTTCTATTGATCTATCTTCAGTTCACAAATTCATTTCACTGTCATCTCCCTTCTGATATGTAGCCTATCCGTGAGGTTTTGGTTTTTTTAAAAATTTCAGTTGTTGTAGTTTTCAGTTCTAACATTTCCATTTGTTCTTTTTTTTTTTTTTAAGATTTTATTTATTTATTTATTTATTTGTGCTGGGTCTTGAGGCAGGCAGGCCCCTTAGTTGCGGCTCCAGGGCTCTTAGTTGTGGCTTGCTGGCTCTTTAGTTGTGGCACGTGGGCTCCTTAGTTGTGGCATGTGAACTCTTAGTTGCGGCATGCATGTGGGATCTAGTTCCCCGACCAGGGATCTAACTCGGGCCCCCTGTATTGGAAGCGCGGAGTCTTATCCACTGCGCCACCAGGGAAGTCCCCTTATTTCTTCCTTGTATCTTTGTTTTGCTGGGACTTTCTCATTTGTTTCTTTCCTTCCCCAGTCCTGGATTCAGGCTTTTCTCCAAGGAGCATGCTGAATCAGGGGTGGCCGAGAGGTTTGTCCTCACCCCCAACCCCCTCCCAAATGGCCAGCTAGCTATCAGCCAGATGCACCTTCATGCCCTGGCCCAAGACACCACAGGCATGCACACCCAGCCCCAACCATTCCTGAGTGCCCAGGCCTTGGCTAGAGTGTCCACAGGGTGGGAGCAGGGAGACCAAGAACCTAGCCTGGGGTTTGAGGAGGGGGAGACAGGACTGTGCATGAGTTGGACTCCAAGCCCCCATTAGGCTCCACTGTCCCATCAGGCTTCACTTGAAAGCACAAATTCAAAGATAAAATTTAGAATTCCAAAATGGCAAAGATAGAGCATTAAAGTCCAAGTGCAGGGAACTTCTGGGCACAAGCCCTGTGTATGTTTATTCTTTTGTTTCTCACTCAATTTTGTAATTTTGTTTCATATAAATGCTAAAAGCTCTTGTTACTTATAGGTGATTTATATTTGTTTCTATTGTGAATAAAATTTTCCCATTATAATTTGCTAACTGGCTAGTAATGAGAATATAGAAAAGTCATTTTTTAGTTACTTTTGATGGCTATTTTAGTATTTCTTATCTCACCACTTTAGTAAAATTTAGTAAAGTTTCAGTATCAGTTCTTAGGTTTTCTACATATAAGTCATGTGAAGTAAGTCAGAAAGGGAAAGACAGATACCGTATGCTAACACATATATATGGAATTTAAGAAAAACAAATGTCATGAAGAACCTAGGGGTAAGACAGGAATAAAGACACAGACCTACTAGAGAATGGACTTGAGGATACGGGGAGAGGGAAGGGTAAGCTGGGATAAAGTGAGAGAGTGGCATGGACATATACGCACTACCAAACGTAAGGTAGATAGCTAGTGGGAAGCAGCCGCATAGCACGAGGAGATCAGCTCGGTGCTTTGTGACCACCTGGAGGGGTGGGATAGGGAGGCTGGGAGGGAGGGAGACGCAAGAGGGAAGAGATATGGGAACATATGTATATGTATAACTGATTCACTTTGTTATAAAGCAGAAACTAACATACCATTGTAAAGCAATTATACTCCAATAAAGATGTAAAAAAAAAAAAGTCATGTACAAGTAACAGCGATCACTTGAGCACTTAGCATTGCTAGGTACTGTTCTAAGTCATTTAATCCTCACAACCCTTTGAAGCAGGTACCATTATTACCCCCATTTCACAGATGAGGAATGTGAAACATGAGAGGCTTGCCCACGGCCAAAGAGCTAATAAGTAAGTGGCAGAGTCTAAATTCAAAACCAAATCCAAGCCTTTTAGCTGGAGTCCATGTCCTCAAACACCATGCTACAATAACTGTATATTGATTAGATTAACCCCCTTTATTTCTGTCTGAAGACTGAGTGCCTTTCTCTGACTGCATCAGAAAAAGGCTAATTGTAGTGACAGCAAATATCCTTCTCTTGTTCTTAATTTTAAATAATTTAATGTCTGTTTCATTTTTAAGTATGATAATGATGGCTGTGGCTTAAAAGGGAAACCTTTATAACATGAGAATACTAATAATGTATATTTTCCTAACCAAGAAGAACCAAGAATTAACCTATTTGGAAGAGGAATGGATCAGGAAACTTTATTGATAAGGACTTCTGTTCCAAAAGTTTATTCTAATCACATTTATAGTACATAAAATATCAATACTTTCTTGTTGAGAAAACAAACTCTGGCCATAGTACTGATGCTGACTTAAGAGAAATAAGAGTCCAAATATGAAGAACTCAACCAATATGAGATATATACAAAAAAACAGTTCAACGATTTACTTTAAACATAGGTAAGAAGTCAAGAGAAGACAGCTTTTTGGGGAGGCTGATATGCATTTTATTTAACAAACATAATGTACAACGACTAAAAGAACGGTATATTCCCAGGAGAATTAAGAGTGTGTATACCTGGATTAGCACCTAGAAAGTACATAGAAAAGAAAAAAGAGGAAAGCTTTCTACGAAGACCATCTGGGCCCAGGTTTCTATGAGCAGATTCTCCCTGTATTTGATGGTAACTCATTACATTCCAAGTCAGCTTGGCTATCAGCTGACTCAGTTAACCGCTCCATGTCTTCAGTGCTTTAGGACAATAGATGTGTCAACGTGATGGATTTTATATGTTAATTTAAGTAAAGGGTAAAAAGTTTTATACCCACCCCAGTTTTATTCCAAAACTACTGCACTACAGATTTGTGGTACACCATTAGAAACATACTGGAAAAGCAAAGGAAGCTTTCTTAACTGCTTGTGTGATGTGATCTTGTTCAAAAATGGTGCCCTGGGAATTACAGTTTCACAGGTACACTGAGAATCTGTAGAAATCACTGAATGCAAGGAGGATCATAATGGTGTATTTAGGTTATGAAAGGTTCCATTAGGATTAGAAAAGGTTCCACGCTGCTAGGGGCTGTAAAGCCTCACTGAATAAGCTATCAGTTCACGTTATACTGTGCATTTCTTTGGTTACATCATATTACCCACCAGGAGGAAAACTCCTTTGCTTACAAAGTAGATCAGTAGTTCCTAACTGGGGGCAATTCGGTCCCCCAGGAGACATTTGGCAATGTCTGGAGATGATTTTTCACAACTGGGGGTGGGGGTTGCTACTAGCATCTAGTGGGTGTAGAGGCCGGGGACACCGCTAAACACCCTACAATGCATGGGGCGGCACTCAATCAAAAAAGTCCTCAGGCTCCAAATAGTACTGAGGTTGAGAAATCCTGAAAGAGGCTTATATGATGTGTGTCTGGGTTGTCCATAAAATCAAAATTACACCATGGAGGCAGAAAGGCCTCCCTGCACTTTAAAGCTCAGAGGGATTCCCCGTCAGCTCTCATCTGCAGAGACCTATTCAGTCCTGTCTTCTGACCCAGACCCAGGGCCACCTCCCTTACCAAGAGCTCAGTAAATATTTGCTGAATGAAAGGAGGAAAGAGGTGCCGAAAGCATGGTTCAGCCTTCAAGTGACAAGTTACTTCAGTAACTTTACATGACCTAAAAAGTATCCTCGACCTCAACAGTGTCACATTCTCTGACTGTACAAGACCTCGAAGTTAGGGCTAACACATTGTAACGATGGAGTTAACATTTTAGGGGAGTATGTCTAAATACTTCTAGATTCATTTTAGTGGGGCAAACCAAATAAAATGGTGTTAAAGGCAAACATTCAATATACTTCATTTTAAACTAAAAAAAAAAAAAATTTACACATGAAATGCCATGCACAGCAGACACCATTCCTTTTTTTTTACATATTTACAATTTTACATATTTACTTAGCAATATATCTTCTATCTTTACAATTATAAAATTATTTTAAACTGTAGAACAGTGGTACCGTTGTATTTTCTTAAACATACATTTTTGTAGCATTCATTTGTTTTATCCTTTAAAAGGCAATTATTTAACTAAATCCAAAACACACTGAATGCCACAGAGAAAAGCACGTAGGAAAATCATGGAGAAAAAACAGATTTGCAGACAAAACTTTCAAACAAGTCTTAAATGAATCTATTCAGTGACTCAAATAAATAGTACTTTTTTTACTAAGTCTCCCCAGACAGGAAAAACAAAACAAAATGAACAAAACAATCCCCACAAACTGTACCTTTAAAAATGCTCTGATATTTATAAGCAATTAAGTTATACTCTAGACCCCAATCAGTGGACTGTAGTAAGGGCTGGCTATAATTTAGGCTCAAATAAATACTATCCATGGAAATTTTCATCATCCTGCATAAACTTGAGGTTGCAATGGTGGAGGAAGTTTATCATTTTCAACATTTTCAGAGTCAATAGACGCTAAAGACTGATTTGGGGGCCTAATTTCAAGCGGGTATTTCTCAACAATGTCTTGAACCTCTTTTGCGATTCCATCCGTCCAATCTATTAGGTCTTTCTCAAGCTTCTTGGCTTCATTCATAATCCTTTCCTGCCGTTCATTCAATTGAGACAGGAGATCCAAATTCTTATACATCTGCTTAACACCTAAGCAAGCATCAGGAGACCAGTTCTCAGATTCCTGCTTCCTGGGAGAAGTCTGGCCAGACATGTATCGATCAAAATCTTCCTGACTTAAATTCAAAGATTGAGCGTCTAATTTCTCAATGAAAGCCACGGCACAACACTATAAATATAAAGAAGAGAATGTTATTTATTATAGTTCTATGAGGAAAGCTACAAATATTCAAATAGAATGTTAAAAATCTTTTTATTATGGAGAATTTAAAACAGAATCAAAAGTCGATAAAATAATCTCATGAGCCTCCATGGACTTTCACAGCCACTCATGTTGTTTCCTTTATACTCCCATCTGCAATAATACATTTCTTCCTTAAAAAAAAAAAAAAAATTAAATCTAATTGTCATCTCCATCGAGTCTGTCAGAAATTCCGTCCTCTCCTTGGGTTGTTCGCAGGTCCTAGGGTCTTGTACAGAGTGAAATATTTGAAGAGGCACCTTCAGTATTTGTTCTGCAATGGTTATCACAGAGTTTCCTGTGTGGTTCCTTGAGGTCAGAGGCTCTCTGCTTCCCTGCCATGCTGCAGGGCAGAGGAATCCCTGTTGTGGCCAGGAGCTCCACGGCCAAGGATCTGGGGGCCATGCCCCGTAAGGCCCTTTGCTTCTGAGGCCGTGCCAGCTCCACAAGGCCCACCCAGCACACGGCCAGCCACTGAGCATGTCCTCAGGTACTGGTGTGGCACACAGATCTCTGGTCCTCGAAGAGAGATTTTAACATCAAACGGTTAAAAGAATAAGCTTAGAAATCAGACAGCCTGAGTGAATCGCCACCTCTGTCACTTTGACAGCCCGGAGCTGTGTGACCCTAGAAAAGTTACCTTAGCTCTCTGTGGTTTCCGCATCTGTAAAATGGGGGAAATACCACCCAGATGTATTGTGAGAATTAAACAACATAACACATGTAACATGCTTAGCTCACAGGTCTGTAGTAAGCAATGAATAAATGGTAGCAATTATTAGTACAACAAATGCAAATGTTGAGTGACATAGACATGGTAGTTATACTTTCTTAATTAAATTTTTCTACAAGGAGCACATACCATTTTCACACTTTTTTAAAAAAAGCTATTTTCATAAGAAAAACATGCACTATAAACAGGAGAAAATAGGCAGCTCTCAGAATTTCTTCTGAGAAACTCATTCATGGGATCTTACCTTATTATTCATAAAAAAGCGAATCACCTCCTTAAAGAATATTTAGCAAATCTATTTCAACAGACTCATCTGATGATAATGTGCCCGTCTGACCCTTCCCCATGGGCTCACACTATGTGTGTGGAATCGCTGCAGCCCGTTATCTGGAAAGAGGAGGCATCTAAGACGATTCTAACATTCCTGGCTTAGGGGAATAGATGTGCGGTAATGCCACTAATGGAGATAGTGTATATTGGAAAAGAAAGAAACATTCGATGGGAAAGCAGTTTCAGTTTTGAACAAATTAAATCTGAGGCGCGATAAACAGCTGGGAGTGGAGCTCAGTGTGAGGTCAAAACAGGTGACCTGCAGGTCCTCACTGTACAAGTGACCGGCAGAATTACGACCAAAGGAGACAGTCTAGGGAGAGAGATGCACAGAGGACAGAACCCCAGGGAATAACTCATTCTAGGGCAAGTGGAGGACACGAGGCCTAAGAAGAACCCAGGAAGATGGAGTGGAATTATGGAAGCCAAGGCGCATGAGAAGTTCCAGAAGGAAGGAGTCATGAGGAGTGTTAAAGAAGTGAAGTGAAACTGACAGTTCCCATGAGATTTGGCAACTGGCAGGTTTTTTACTTTTGCCACAGCAGTTCCATTGGGGCAGTGGGAGTAGAAGCCAGACTCTGAGTCAGGCAAGAAGAGGATGAAGAAAGAAGATGCAAACACCGTTAAGGCTGTAGGTCAAGGGGCTGGGAGGCTGCAGAGTGCAGGTGATTCAAGTACCCATCTTTTTTAGACAATTCACCAGAAATGCTTCCTTATGTAACCTGGCCTCCCCTGCTTACCTATCACCCTGTACAACTTCCAGCACAGGAAACAGAGAACACAGGGTGTCTCGAGGCTCAAATTCACTGGCTTGACAATAAATCTAGTCTAAAGCAAACAAGCAGTAGTCCAGCAGTCAGTAAAAGGAAGTATTCTGCCTTATAACTGAGATGTGCATACTTTACTACCGTTCTGCCTAGAGTTAATTAGCACTGTAGAAAAACAATAGCTGAAAATCATTTCACATCCTCTAACCTGATGCTTTCTTAAAATATCTCAGTATTCAGTTTTAAGACGTAACTTGTAAAAATAAAACAAAAAATAAATATTAAGTCTTTTAATAAAGGAATCAGTCCAAGATCTAACTTACTCATGGTTGAAACAACCAACTAAGTGAAAGGCTCTTATACCCAGGAGCCCAGAGGCAAATGCCCAGCAGCAGCAGAGACTCCTCAATGTGGCCGTCATGTGTCCTGTAGGGGAACCACAATGGCTAAGCCCCAGGAGGTGGCATGTGTGCATGGCCTGGTCACATGTGCTCTGTGACAGCAAGCAAGCATCCTCAGCTATGCTGACCCCTCAACTCAGGAGCACTAATGTGTCACAGGCCTGTGAGTGACCTGTCACATCCTTAAAATAAATACCTTCTTGCTTCTTCTCTGCAACACCAAGAAATCAAATACTCACCAGGTTGGTGAAATAGTAGCCATCCTCTCCAGTCATCAATCGGCTTGGGTTGCAGAAGCGGGTGATATACTGGATATTGGACTGAAGGCGTGGGGGGTTGCCCTTCAGAACAATGTAGATGAGAGTCGGTAAGAAGTCATCAGCTGAAGCTGGCTCGTTCTTGGTGACCTTGATGGCATTGAAGATGTGCTTGCTGCACTTGGTGATGCAGGCCAACTTATCCCGGGGCACACGCTTAGAATCCATTTCAATGATATCTGTAAAGGAGAAAAGATGCTGCTTCCAGTGAGGAAGTCATTACATCAAAGAGGCATTGGGATAATCATATTTTATCTACTAAGTTACAGAGGTACCCTCGCTAACCCCTTCTCCACCAGTTAACTTAGTGTATGAAAAACTTAGACTGTAACAACAGTAGATACTAGCTCACGCTTAGGGAACACATGACGATGAGCCAGGCCCTACTCACTGTGCTCTACAAGCATACTTAGACTGTAACAACAGTAGATACTAGCTCACGCTTAGGGAACACATGACGATGAGCCAGGCCCTACTCACTGTGCTCTACAAGCATACTTAGACTGTAACAACAGTAGATACTAGCTCACGCTTAGGGAACACATGACGATGAGCCAGGCCCTACTCACTGTGCTCTACAAGCATACTTAGACTGTAACAACAGTAGATACTAGCTCACGCTTAGGGAACACATGACGATGAGCCAGGCCCTACTCACTGTGCTCTACAAGCATACTTAGACTGTAACAACAGTAGATACTAGCTCACGCTTAGGGAACACATGACGATGAGCCAGGCCCTACTCACTGTGCTCTACAAGCATACTTCTCTCCATCCCCAGATTATGCGTGTGCACTATTATTATTAAGGGAACTGAGGTTCCGAAAGGTTCAGTGATTCGCCCCCGATCATAGAATAAAAAGGGGCATAGGGGGGATATGAAGTCAAGTCTATCTGACTCTAAAGCCCATTCTTTTAATCATGATGGTACAAGTGTTTATGAGCTCCACAGAGAAATAAGCAGAGTCTCTTTACTGTTTTTTTTCCTCTTAATACATTGTAAAACTCAGTTTAGAAGGCCTCATTTGCATTATGCTTTTTAGAAATGTGGCTACTATATTGATACAAGGCATCTCTGTACTGGATATCAAAGTGCAAGCGGCTGAAATCCATCACATGGAGGTCCATGGTGGCCAGTCCTTGTGGCATGTAAATCTCCAGTAGCAACAAATATCTACAACACCTTTATGACACTTATAACCTGCTGGTTAGCAGAGAGGATGAGCATGGGTATACACTTAACCTCATAAACAATATTTTATTTCTCTCAGAAATATTTCACTGCCCTTAACTACCACTAAGTCCATCTGGTGGGCTCTTATAAGCTCATTCTTTGTCACAAAGACTAGGGGGCAATGAGGAATAATCAAGTACAAACTCAGCACTGTCAGAACAACACAAGAGGAGGGCAGGTGTGTGCCTTTGAAGATGGACACATCGGTTGCAGTCTAGAACATCATGAAAGAAAAGAGCTGAGGCAGCTTAATTTGACACCAATTTCTTGCCATTAGCAGGAATATAAGTTCCAGATTTACATGGGATGGTGGTACATGCCAAAGAGTTCTTTCTGCTCTTAGCTCTCATCCCTGAGGTCAGCTACCTGGGGAAACCCTCACAGGACCACCAGCCATGGAAGACTAATGTGTGTGGAACAGGAACGCTGGACAGTGCAGAGGCCTGATTGTAACTTATTAATATTCCCATTCCCCCACTTACCTGTCTATTGTATGAATGATATAATTTTTGTTTTATTGTTTAGTTCCTTTAATCTTTTAATTCTGGGTTGTAATTATTGTTACTATGTCTCAGTCTATTTCTTTTTCCTTTTCTATTTAAAGAGAACTTATTACCAAAAAGATCTGGGGAAATGTATATATTTTATACCATTTTCATCCAATTTAGCCTTCTGCCTTTTACTGTTGGTTTTCATTCTCTATTTCAAACATTTAACCATTTTCTCATCAATCTTTATTCTTTAAGTTTTAAAATGAATGAAATGTGAATTACAGGCATACATCATGTTATTGCGCTTCACAGATATTGTGCTTTTTAAAGATTGAAGGTTTGTGGCAACCTGCGTCAAGCAAGTCTCTCAGCACCATTTTTCCAACAGCATGTGCTCATTTCATGTCTCTGTGTCACATTTTTGTAATTCTTGCATATTTCAAACATTTTCATTACTATTATATTTGCTATCATGATCTGTGATCTTTGATGTTATCATAGTAACTGCTTTGGCATTTTTAGCAATAAAGTATTTTTTAATTAAGGTATGTATATAGTTTTTTAAGACATAGTGCTATTGCATACTGAATAGACTACAGTATAGTGTAAACATAACTTTTATATGCACTGGGAAACCAAAAAATTCGTGTGACTCACTTTATTGCGATATTTGCTTTATTGCAGTGGTCGGAAACCGTACCCGCAATACCTCCGAGGCCTATCTGTACTTTTTATCTGGATGCGTGTGTAGCTGCCACTGCCAAGGAGCAGGGCCAGTAGTGTAAAAAGGAAGGGAACAGAAGGAAAAGGAAGGAGAATAAAGGGGAAAACCCAAGGGATTTCTCCCACACTCTTCATCTTGTTGTGAACACCACCCTTCCTAAGTATCCTTTAGCCTGAGAGAAGTTTCTTTTTGCTTCTGGATCGCCCACCCCAATGAGCAGCTCCATGATTTGCACTGCGCTAAAGTCTAAACTAGGAGACATGGGAAGAAAAGTAAACAAAACAGGAAACTCACCACTGTATTAGTTGTTCCTCTAGTAATGACCTTCCCTCTTCCCAATCTACCTGCTATTATTTACTTTTCAGAGTCCTCAGATACTGCTTTGCACCTTCTGTTCAGGGCTTTTAATTAGTATGAAAGATAGGGTTGAGTGTGGGTACTCTATCTTAGCAGATGTCCAGGCTTATCTTTAATGGGGTTTTGAAAACAAAGTAGGCTGTACTTCTAGGTCAGTCAACCTGGGCACTACTGACATCTGGACTGGATAGTTCTGTTGTAGTGGACTGTCCTGTGCACTGCAGGGTATTTAGTAGCATCCGGGGGTTCCACTCACTAGAAGACAGAGGTCAACAGAGATGGCAAAGGCCTCAACTCAGTGTATTTATAAACAAAACTGACAGTACTGATTAGTAGCACACAGGACAATTTGGAGAAATTTCACTGATTATCTCCATATTTAAGACCGTTGTTACAGACTGTCCTTTCTAAGGCTGACAAGTTTAGAGTAGGAAGAAAGTGATCATATAAACTTTGGTCCTCAGAGACAGAATGTGTCTGCACTTGGATTGGCAAGAAGAGGGGGCTAAGATGAGAGAGTGAGAAGGCTTTTAAAATTTTGTGGCTGTACTTTTACTATCAAAAGATCTCTTGAAACACCATCTTAGATGCCTCAAAAGTTCCACCTCTCAAATTCTTTTTTAACATCTTTATTGGAGTATAGTTGCTTTACAATGGTGTGTTAGTTTCAGCTGTATAACAAAGTGAATCAGCTATACGTGTACATATATCCCCATATCTCCTTCCTCTTGCGTCTCCCTCCCCCCCATCTCCCTCCCACCCTCCAAGCTTTGTGACCACCTAGAGGGGTCACAAAGCATGGAACTCATCTCCCTGTGCTATGCAGCTGCTTCCCACTAGCTATCTATTTTACGTTTGCTGGTGTATATATGTCCATGCCACTCTCTCACTTCGTCTCAGCTTACCCTTCCCCCTCCCCATGTCCTCAAGTCCATTCTCTACGTCTGCGTCTTTATTCCTGTCCTGCCCCTAGGTTCTTCAGAACCATTTTTTGGGGAAAACTTAAGTACAAGTTTCAGGCTTCATCTTTGATCTCTTACGGATGTTCCCTGAGCAAAAGGTGGGGTTGGAGGTGGGTCTTGACCCAAAGTAGTCATTCATGGGACCCATGAGTAGCCTAGAAGAAAAGCTCTGAACAACAAAGTGGACAGTATTTGGTGAGGCCAATTAAACTCTACAAAGGGAAATACAGAAAATAATTCATTTCTTAATGAGAGCTGAAATGCAAAGACGTACAAAGAGAAGCAGAACCTGAGAAAGTGGAAGAATCATGTTAACCAGGAGATAATTCAGTCCCTAGAGGGGCCTTGAAGCTAAGTTTCTGTGACAGCCTCACCTCCCTTCCAACCCTGAGAGTATCTTAAGCAACCCACCCCCCCACCATTTCTTCCCGTAACTTGAGTCTCTGGTTCTGAAAACCAGTGGAGGCTACTTAATGGCGCGCCTCCAGCATGGCTAACATCAGCTGGCCCACTCTGCTTCCCAGCAGAATTTCATTAACAATCTCTAAAGCATCAAGTCTTTCCAACTCTTCTCCTTAATTAAGAAGTTGGGCAAGTTGGATGTCTTCTCCATTAGGAGGTTTTTTTTTTAAACTTTTGTGTTGCACTTCTGCTGGATTATTCCTATGAATAAGAAACAGAAACCTTATTAGATGCCTGGACCTGTCCAGAATGTCAGAGCCAAATCGATTTAGGGCACTTCATTTACTTCTTGAACAAACCAGAAAAGTAATTCAAAGCACATCTCTGATGAACAACTAATTAGAGGCATCATTTTTTTTTAAACTTTATGATCTTGTCATAGACAAAGATTTCTTAGATTTCTTAAAAAATACACACACACACACACACACACACACACACACACACACACACACATATATATATATTTTTAAATTTAGTTGTGCTGGGTCTTAGTTGCGGCTCACTGGCTCCTTAGTGGCGGCTTGTGGGCTCCTTAGTTGTGGCACGCGAACTCTTAGCTGCAGCATGCATGTGGCATCTAGATCCCCGACCAGGGATCGAACCCGGGAGGGCAGAGTCTTAACCACTGCGCCACCAGTGAAGTCCCTAGAGGCATCATTTTAATATATAATTCTAGCTTGGGCATGACCCTACCTCACCAATTCCACCTCTCAAAATTATTTTGAATATATAAATGCAACTGAGTTTTAAGAAATTTACCCTAGCTGTATTTAGCTTTAGTTCAATGCTCAAGAAATAAGTCATGGAAAATGAAGGGGGAAAGTGGTTTACCTGCCAATCTGCATGCTTCAAATTCATAAAACTAACACTCTTAAATCACTTTTACCACATTCCAACATAGCTTTGGCAGTTTGCATTTTAAAAGTACTTTAGGAACACTGTCTTTTTACTCACTGAAATAAGTATAGATTTATAAAGCCAAATGCTAACTTCAAGGGAAAAGCATCCAAATATAAAAGCTCTCAGTTTCACTGACCTGTAATTGCTTTCACCACCATATCAGACACTTCTGGAATTTCTTCATTAACAGGGACACAAAGCATCTGAGGTGTAACCCAGTGCAGGGCTCTACCGAGAGAGAGAAAGAGAGAGACAGTGAAAAAAAGTTCCAAGGATGGACTGTAGGCAATTACCTTGCCATTTCCTCAGTTAAGGGAATGGAGATGGGGCACCCCTGACTAATCAGGCAATCCTAGGCACACACACATGCTAGGAGCTCAGCTGACGTGCCGAAGTAACTGGAATCCTAAAACAAGGCTTCTCTTCTGCACTTATCACAAGAAAGCAGAAGACAATTTTTACCAGCTGAAATGAGATTATACTATGATTGAAAAGCACTTGATACTTGAATGAGGATCTGAGAAGCCTCTGCTGCTCCCTGGCCTTACTGTTGCCTTTTCGGCTCTGCCCTCGACTTCTGAGGCACACCAGAGCCTGAGTAAGAGGTCAACAAGCATGTGTCACCTCTGCCTGAATCACTGACATTCCTGGTCACATGCTACCTTTGCTCCAGAGATTCTGCTGCTGACCCTCACCACTTGCTTGACTAACACTCTCATCCTGCACCTCAGTCCAAAGCCCACCTAGTTACTTCTGGCTCTGTCTTCCATCTTCCCAAGATCAACTCCTCACTTCCGGTGAGACATCATCAAGTATAAAGCTACCAATTACCAGCCCCGCTGTCTGGGAACCCCATTTGCGATTCCTAGGCCCCTCTCCTCCAGAAGCACCTCATCATGCTCAGGCTTGGCCCTGTTCCCACATGTAGATGGCCTCTTTCCTCAGTGTTTTGCTGCCATTGGAATGCAGAGCACTGGGGCTCACTCTTCTGGCCATGGAAGAGTGGGTGCTTTGCGAAGTGTTAGCAACCCAGTGGTAGTGGAAAGATGCGACTGGAGGAACGGCTGAATCAAATCACGAGCACCCGTGGTAGGAATGAGGAGAAACGACACACACTGCCCTGATATGGATACTCACAGCTTCCTGCCTGACAAGATAGTTAGTGCAGTGAAATGAGAAAACAATGAAATTTCCTCCTGTTCCTTGGAGATTTGGGGGATTTAAACAGTCTCACATATCAAACACGGCTCTTATCTAAAGCTGCCTGGATTCAAATGAATAAGCAAGATGGTGACTTAAGCCTTTTCATCCTGTCAATTTACCACATTCCTTTTCTTTCTGACACCACAAAGGAGTTTATATGCTAAGGATGGCAGGTACCTAAGCTGTTACTTGCTCTGAAGGTTTGAAACTCAAGTGTCCTGTTTTCCTGCAATGCGTTCTTCCAACAGGAGGTAGTAAATAAATAACAACAAGAAAAAGCAGAACAATCAGCTACCTGATCCTTTTTTGAATAGCGAGATCTTTCTTCTCATCATCAGTAGTTTCTGGACAGAACACATATTTATAGAGACGAGTCATGATGTACTTTTCAATCTGATCCATTATCTTCTCAACTCTTTCTGGAGGCACTGAAATATCCAAATGGATATTTGAATGAAGGATGAACATTTAAAATTAAAAGTATGTTTTCACAGTACTTTCAATGTAGCAGAAAACTAATTTACCAGAAATACATTAAATATACTCAGAAACAGAAGTATAAGATGTTACATTAAAAAGTACCCTTTAAAAAATTACCTCAACTTTTGGGGCTGCCTTTCATAGAACCCCTACTTCTAACTTAAACTGTGTGGCAGGACCTAACAGTTGTACACCCTGCCAAGTGGGAAGACCTCAGCATGGGTCATTCCCTATTGCTACATTAGAAAAGCACATGAAATTCCCAAGACTGATGAATGCTGGCAAGACTCACCCTTTCATTTTTCTGAGGTTTCCTATGAAACCTTAGGGGTTGCTCTGAGGTATACATATAGGGCAGATTTCTCAGATATACATGTACGCTAAGTACACGCTAAAATCTACATCAATGCAAGTCAAATTCAAGAAGAATCCCTAAAAACCTAAAGCACGGCCAGCGGTTCTCAATTTCTTTCCTGCCCCAACTCACATGAGGAACACATGGCCGTGAATAATGACTCATCAAGATGGCAATTCCAAGATGGGGGTTTCATTTAGAAGCCTCCCAAGGGGTTTTAATCTGTCCCTATCCCTAATGAAATTATTAAACATTGATCAAGAAATTATCCAATTGCTTAATTATCTTGGAATGATATACATGGTGGTATTCAAAGACACTGTTAAGTATAACACCAGCTACCTGAATGTCAGTGGAGTAATTTACAGAACAGAGCAGGCAAACCAACCAAGCCTTTTGAGAAAGAGGGAAACTGCTAAGAGACTCAGCAGTAGGCCCTATGCAACTACCAGCAATCCCTCAAAGGCAGGCTAACAAGGTATTACCTTTTCCACGCGTCTGCATTCTCTCAGCCACATTCTGGTAAAAATCCTGAGTACACTCTGACTGTTCCTCAATGCTTAAATCCTGAAACAAAGGGACAAAGAGTCTGCTTAGTAGCTGAAGAAAGATCACGAGGAAAGCTCTAAATTTTACAAAACCCACTCCTTGAACTAATCTCAAAAGTACTCACAAATTAAATTAATGCTGCAGGGGAGAAAAGCCTGTCCATTAACATTATTTACAACATTCCATGACCTCTCACTTCTTTTTGCTGTATATACACATTTTTATATGGGTACAATGCATATTTTGATAATTTGCATGTTTATGTACATTTTGATTTATCTAATCTACTTAACCATCTGATGGCTTTATAATATTCCATTATATTAACCGATTTATTTAACCACTTCTACCACTGTGTACTTGTGTTCTTTCCCTTTTTTTGCTAATTATATATTGCAGCTATTAACAACTATGCGAAGACTGTTTCTTTTAGGTTATTTCTCTGTGATTCATTTTCAAAAGCGGCATTAACAGCTTAGTAAGTCTGGACAACTTTACAGCTCTAAACATCCATTGCTTCAGAAACTCCAAGTACAGTCATTAGCCATGTAGGTGTGCTTGTTTCTCCACAGCCCCTCTAACACTGGGCTTTATCATTTTTATTTGGTTTTACTGATTTTATAGGTGTAACACAAATATATATATTCACATATACTTTCTTCCAAAAAATATCTGAAGTCTATATAAAAGATAAACACAGTTCAGCACAATAACACAGAAAATGATAAACAAAACAAAACATGGAGAGAAACAGAAACAGAAAGTAGAGCCAAGAAAGATAACACAAAAATGTATTCCTTGAAGATACAGAAGTTAGCAAAAAGTCAGCCCATAAATTTGTCTCTAACTAAACTTTCTAGCAATCATCACTAAGATGAAAAGAGTCACATAACTGAGTGTCCAAAATGTAAAAGCAAACTAATTCTTCAGGTGAAATTCTGACACCCAAATCAGGAATTTCTCCAAGGGTTCTCATAGATTTCACCACAGATGGGCATGAATACGGCCCAAGACAAATTCCACAGGACTGCTTCTCACAGACCACCTCTGCACAGGCCAATGACACGGGCCAATAAAGCCCTGATGAAGCACGCAGACCCTGATGCTTTGGCTACCTTAGAAAAGATGCCTTGGGGTGAGGGACAGTGACCAAACCTTGCCTATCTGCCTTCACAATGTCTCTCCCGTCGAACCTTCCCTGGTTTGGGTCCTCATTATCTCTCACCTGGAGTTCAGCTGCTCTCCCCACATTTGATCTTTCTCTTCTCAACTGACCATCTTATCTTATGATCTGGTCCCCACTTACCCTACCAGGTTACCTACTGTTGAGAATCTGCATTTAGTTTTCCCGCCTCTCTAACACTGTGAAATTATTCTCTGTCCAGATGACTTTTTTTTTTTTTTTTTTCGGTACACGGGCCTCTGACTGTTGTGTCCTCTCCCGTTGCGGAGCACAGGCTCCAGACGCGCAGGCTCAGTGGCCATGGCTCACGGGCCTAGCCGCTCCGCGGCACGTGGGATCTTCCTGGACCAGGGCACGAACCTGTGTCCCCTGCATCAGCAGGCGGACTCTCAACCACTGCGCCACCAGGGAAGCCCAGTCCAGATGACTTTTACTCCTCTCCAATCCTCCAACAGCTGCCCAAGGAAGTTCCACAGTACCTCCTTTAAGGCTCAGTCCACATCTTGCCTCCTCTAAGAAGGTGCCCTCCATTCCCTCAGTCAAAATAACTTGGCAGGCCTCACAGTACACAGAGCGCTCTGTGACCACCCTGACTGCACACTTGTTACTGCCTGAATGTTTTCTAATACCGTTAAACCTTTCTCTGGTCATTAAGAACAATTCTTCAACAGGTGAATTTAGCTCCTCTCTGTAGGTGAAACAAATCTTAATCTGCTTTCTTCTAAGTTTTTTCCTGCTTAGCTCTTTTATTTGGCTGGCATGTAAGGTTCAAAGTATGAAAAACAGACCTTAAATAATCTGCATACAAACTTCTCTTTTTCAGCGGCAATTAGTAAAAAGCAATCCTGTTCCCCTTTGTTTTCCAATTCTCATATAATTTGCTCCTGAGAAACTGAATTTATTTCTGGAATCCCTAGTTTATTTCACTGCTCTCTTTCTCTCTACATATTGTATATATATATATGAAAATCATATGTAGTTGTGGTAACTTTCATTTTAGTATATTTTGAAGTCTGCTACATTTAGAAACCTTCCCTCACAAACCCTTGCTTCCTTCTTTTTCTAGAATAAACAATGTAACATTGTAATTTAATATTTTAAGTGTTCATATTGACCTGCAAAGTATTTGTAAGTTTATCTTTTTGTTTTCCTCAGCTAGATCCAGGATATTATACTTCCTCAGCTAAATCCAAGATAAAATCGAGAAACAGTCTTTTAATTCTTTGAATGAGCCTCTAACTTTCTATATTAGATTAAGTTATTATTTAATATTTAATCTTTTTATTGCTATTGTCTTTAAAAATTGCTATTTTTAAAAAAATGTGCTAGGCTCTTCAGCTTTTTATCTCTGGCATCTTGTACTATAACTAAATTTTGTGGATTTATCTCACCATGTTGCTAAACTTATACCCCTATTAGTATTCTGTTTTCCCTCGGATTTTCCGGTAAGATTATTTTTCCCCAATTTCTGGAAAATGATATTTCTATCCATTCTAAAAACATTTACTACATGGTTAATAGACTTGCCAGCCACTGTACAAGACAATAATATAAAAAATATTAAAATTCTCAGAGGGCATTCAGGTTCAACAGGAAGATTGAATGCACATAATTCAGTACTTTCTGCAATGGATTATCTACTTAGGTAGCTGGCTACCTTGCATTTGCACCAAACCGTAACACTAAGAACACACTTCATTCTTGTGATTACTACTAGTACTTACTTCTAACCAGAAACCGTGACCTCCTTTTAAAGGCCTAAATGGCTTGTTTTACAGGTGACAATGGATCACCTATTCCTACACCAGTTCCACACAATCACTAATTTTGTTACAATTCAGAAAACTCCTTTTTATATCTCTATTTCTCTTGCAGATTTACACTTCAGTCCAGTGTTTAATTCGTAATGTGAACTCCCTTGCCACTCTGTCCTCTTTTCCTGCTTTAGATTATTTGGAGGACTTACCACTGTTATATATTATAAATTAGTTTATTGTCTATCTCCTCCACTAAAATGTCAGCTCCATGAGGGCACTGTTCACTACTGCACCCTTGGTGCCTACAATAGAGCCAGGCAGAGTGCTCAACACTAGTTGAATGAAAGAAAGAATGAAAGTGGCCATTTACTACTGTTCCACCCTTTATAATATTGTAAAGATGTGGGGAGACAATTCTACATAGACCTCTCCTATTTCTACACATCTTGTGAGGAGAGACACTGACTGCCTTTGTTCTGCACCCTTTTCAAGGATAGCTGTATAGCAGACAGGACTGGAAGACAGAGGTAGAGCCTCCCTTAAGTGAAAAGGGTAGATTGTTTACTGTCTAGTATAATAATGTTTCTCTCTGGGGCAAAGTCAGGCAAGCTCATGGCCCTATAAAAGATCCTCTTCTCTATTATAACTTACTGCATGTGCAGGCATTACCTGGTCTTCTTTGCACTGCCCTGTGGGAATTGATATGTAGGGAACTGGTACAAATGCTGATATACTCTGGTTATTGCTAGTGCCTTAATAAACTGGCCTCTTTTTTTTCTGACCCAGGAGGCTTGCGTCTTCTGCCAGTATCCATGAAACTATGGCAGGCTAACTTAACTTGCAAGGAGAGTACATCTCAGATCCTCCCAAGTTCTTGCCAAAGGAGCTAAGTGATATGATTGTAGGTTTGTGCTGGTAAATTCTTTTAAAGGTTTTTTTCATAGTTTTCTAAGAAAAAACACAGTCTAGCAGTGTAAATGAACCCTTTTCTTTAAGTATTCTCTAATACTTTCTTTAAGTATTCTCTAGCCAATGCCTGGGATCATCTTTTCTATAATGTCTGTGTAAAGCCATTTTATTTTTTTTCCTAAAAAACTTTTTCTTTGTAGTGTAAAAGTTTGACAAGTGGGTATATTCCTTTGAATATTCCGAGAGGTTCTCTGTATTCTTTCTTAACTGTATGGCTGAAATCTTTTCTTCCACCTCCATTTTGAAAATCTTTGACTATTTCCTTAATTATGTTTTCTGTGTATTTCATCTTTAGAAACTGGATCTCCATGATCTGTTTTCTGGATTAATTTTCTTTTGTACTACACTTAACTGTTTGATCTATTTAGGTTTTAACTTTAATGTTCTTTTTTTTTTTTGTATTGCTACTTTCTGCTGCCTTCAATAATTTTTTTTAGGAGGCTTTATTCCTCCTAAATAAAACTTAAAATTAAACATTAACATTTAAAGTACGACAAGCATGCAGTCCTCAGATTTTAAGATAGTCCACCTTATCAGGGAATATACCTTGAGGTCATGTAGAATACATGCTTCTGCTCTCCTAACACTAATTACATAGCAGGGGAAACTACTCTTTGCACACACATATGGTTTAGAATTGTAAATCTATTTTAAAATATAGGAGAACACCTAACTTTTTACTTATTTTGGGGAAGAGAAGATATAGCCATATTTTAAAGTATTATATTTTCTTTCTCCTCATTCAGGTTTAGAAAACAGTTTTTCAGGAGAATTAATATCAGAAAAACTTTAAGTATATAATATAATCAATACCAGACTTGTACAGAATGAATGGCTGGGAAAAGAACACTGAAATCAGCAAAAGGTCTTAACATTGTGCTTGACTGCTTCCTGCGCAAGGAAAAAGAGCATATTTGAACTACTACTAATAAAGAAATCGTGTTTTAAAAACAGCATTGAAAAACCCAGAAAGTTCATTTATTAAAAAGCTTTAATGCAAAAATATCCAATAAATTAAAGGGTCTGAATTTTGAGGCAGCAGAGGGTTACAAAGGTTATACTTTTAAAAATGGGGCAAAAGCTACACTTTCAGAACAGGGGGAAATGTATGTGAGGGATTTATCAACAATTAGCAAGGACAGGATTTAAACAGTTTGGGCAGCAAAAGAGTTTCTCTAGGAGTCTTATTTACTTTGATTTAACTGTGGTCTGTGTGTTTTGAAAATATTTTCATATGAATAAATTTGTGGAAAAATATTTTTTTACCAAGTCAGGGAGCTTATTAAGTTAGAAAATATGGTTTTCAAGTTATGATGGGAAAGGTGAACATCTAGCTGGGTCTACATAATGTTTTAAAATTACCCTGGGCACATACAGTTTTTCGTCCAAATGACAAAGAAATCTAGACATTCTTCATTTCACTGGTGACCATATACATCCCTGAGTCCATGGCCACTCTTAAACCTATTTGAAGCTTGGTTCTCACAGTGAGATTCTTAAATTCTAGTTATGTAAACTAAATATGTAACAATAATAAGTTTAAAAAACTAAACCTTGTAAATTCTTCTTTAGCTTCTTCTTAGCACCCCACTCCCTCCCCCACCTTCTCATTTTCTCAATAAAATTTAAATTCTTGCTGTGGTAACTTCAAAGAAGAAAAAAGTAGCTGATGACAACTATATGTTCAACATAAATGAATTCTGTGCTAATGATGTCACTGCCTGTCTTGTGTGTAATAGAAATATCTCTTAAAGAATGTGAAAAGGGACTACAAGGGACTGTTAAGCAGCTAATGAGATTAATCAAAAAGAAAAAAGGGTAAAAAAATAAACCCTTGGGCTTCCCTGGTGGCACAGTGGTTGAGAGTCCGCCTGCCGATGCAGGGGACACGGGTTCGTGCCCTGGTCCGGGAAGATCCCACATGCCGCGGAGCGGCTGGGCCCGTGAGCCATGGCCGCTGAGCCTGCGTGTCCGGAGCAACTGGAGAGGCCACAACAGTGAGAGGCCCGCTCCCGCAAAATAAATAAATAAATAAATAAACCCTTCAGCTTCTGAAGAGTCTTAGCAAACAACATTAGTTGAAAAGTCAAGCGTTACATTGCAATACTGCAATGTGTGTGGATTATGTAGGTGCTGAATGAAATTTCAGCCAAAAGAGATACCTTCTGGGAATGAGGAAATTAAAAAAAAAAAATCTCGGTAGAGATATTAAATGTTTCCTGATAAAGATAAAATGGCTGAAAAAAATTTAATGCAATTCTGAAAATACTTAATTTTCTGGACTTGACCCGTATGTGGTAAAAAGGTTGCTCACCACTGGGCATACACTAGGACTGGAGAAAAAAGGAATGAAGAGGAAAAAGATGTGGGCAAGAGTGGTTCATTGTTGAAATTATGGGTTAGAAAGTACAGGTCAAAGACACATGTGTGGAAGACACAAGGTGTTATCCAAGTGACCTTGGACAAGTCACTTATCCTCTCTGGCTCTCAACTTCCCCACCTGTAAAATAAAGGGACAGTAACTATATAGTTACTAAGGTCCCTTTCAATGTTTAAATTTTAGCTTTCCCTTCTCTACCTGAGAAAGGAGAGGAAAATTAAAAATCAATACAGGGCTTCCCTGGTGGTGCAGTTGAGAGTCTGCCTGCCAATGCAGGGGACACGGGTTCGTGTCCCGGTCCAGGGAGATCCCACATGCTGTGAAGCGGCTGCGCCCGTGAGCCATGGCCGCTGAGCCTGCGCGTCCGGAGCCTGGGCTCCGCAACGGGAGAGGCCACAACAGTGAGAGGCCCGCGTACCGCAAAAAAAAAAAAAAAATCAATACAAAACAAAACTAGATAAACCTAAAATGATTACTATTGGTCTAATGACTGTTACTTAGAGTTCAAGGTCTACTATGGCTCTCTTGGCAGTTTACACTATTTACAAGGTGACAAGTTAGGAAGGCTTATTACTAAAGTACACAACATAAGTAGCTCTGATGCCAGACGTTCCATGCGAAGATGATCCAAACACCATTGAGTTGCAGAGGAAAAGTATTAGCCTAGGAGGTGTGTTTAACTTGGTTCAGTGACATTTCTCAGGTAAGTCACTTAACATTTCTGGGTCTTTATTTTCTCAGTTGTAAAATGACAAAGTTGCACTACATTATCTCTAAGACCTTTCCTAAAACCAAAACTCTATGTTTCTAAGTGGTTCCCAACCTACCCTTTTGTAATGCATTGTTTCCAAAAACAGCTTGGTCTGCTTATAGATTTCTTGGCCTGTCTTGTGGAAGGTCTTGAGAAATTCTATGAACTCTTTAGACACTCTATCCGTTTCAATGCTGGTTTGCCGGTTTATAGAAGGACTGGGAGCTTTTGGTTCCTGAATTTCTGCTGGGAAAATTAAACATAGTAAGTTTCATTACACAGAAGAGCCATGCATGGAATTACTTTCAGTATCTAATTTAAGATTATTTAAATTATGCTAAATCAAAGTTAAACTTGAATTTAAATTATTTTATGTTTAAATATTTGGATTTTCCTTAAAGTAAGCTAAATCTATTTTATGAGTAGGAAGTACAATTAGATAAAACTACGTATCTAAAAGATACTCCTATTCAAATAAAGGTGCTCTATCAGTATCTTCTTAGCCAAAATATATAATGCTTTGATCTATATATTTAATCGTTAACACTGAAATGGCATTGCTATCTTGAATAACTCTCTCAAAGACTGCATGAATTTACAAAACCAGTCAACATGTAAAATAACAATCAGTAGAAGCACAAAAATTATAGATGACTTCTACAGAAGTCATCTATAGACAAGCTTCCCAAATCCACTTGATTTGCCAAAAAGGCAAAGAGATGAACAATTTTTATGTGGAGATGAACAATTATTTACCCACCATTCAAACTTCAAGTCATACTGCTCAGAGTGAAAGTATGCATCCAAAGTAGCACAGTGACCATGACAGAGCAGAGGCAAGAGAAGCAAAAAAAAAACCACTGTCCAATCAGTTGGCCACACAACTCTTTGCCCTCTTCAAATAAATACACTGAAAGGAAAATAAGACCTTTACATAACAGAGATAAGGGTGTTGTAATAGGGTAAGTGCTCTCAGAAAACATGAAATATCACTTGGTTTCTGATCACCTTCTAAGCCTCCTGATTTTGAATTGTGCTCTCTAATGCAATACCTGAAAGGAATTAAAGTATCTCATATACCCATGATCCTTTTCTATACACACACACAAAAAGATAATTAGGAAGAAAAAGTACCTTTTGTAGGTATTAAAATCAACCTATTACATGCTTTCTCAGAGCAATTTCTTTTTTTTTAACTGAAGTATAGATGATTTACAATGCTGTGTTAGTTTCTTGTGTACAGCAAAGTGATTCAGTTATATATACATATAAATATATTCTTTTTCATATTCTTTTCCATTATGGTTTATTACAGGATATTGAATATAGTTCCCTGTGCTATACAGTAGGACCTTGTCGTTTATTTTATATACAATAGTTTGTATCTGCTAATCCCAAACTCCTAATTTATTCCTCCCCTACCCCCTTTCTCCTTTGGTAACCATAAGTTTGTTTCTATGTCTGTGAATCTGTTTCAGAGTAATTTCTTACAACCTTATTTTTTGAACTTTAGTATCTGAAATACATTTTAATGATGTAGCAGCAATAAAGTTTTAAGATAATAAAAGCATTACCCCTATTAGAGTGACTAGTTTATTCAAGTGAGACAAACACACACAGATCATGTAAAAATATACCTTAACTACATAGGTCAAACTAAAGATTCCACCTCTCACTTCAAAAAAACCCTTTTCCAATGTACACAAATCAATGTGATACACCACACAAACAAAAGAAAAGACAAAACCACATGATCATCTCAACAGATGCAGAAAAAGCATTGGATAAAATTCAACATCTATTCACAATAAAAACTCTTACCAAAATGGCTATAGAGGCAACATATCTTAACATAATAAAAGCTATTTATGACAAACCCACAACCAACATAATACTCAACGGTGAAATGCTGAAAGCCTTCCTGCTAAAATCTGAAACAAGACAAGGATGCTCATTCTTACCACTTCTATTCAACATAGTATTGGAGGTCCTAGCCACAGAAATCAGACAAGAAAAAGAAATAAAAGGTACCCAAATTGGAAGAGGTAAAATTGTCATTATATGCAGACGACATGATAGTATACACAGAAAACCCTGAAGACTCCATACAAAAACTACTAGAACTGATAAACAAATTCAGCATGGTAGCAGGATACAGGATTAACATAAAGGAATCTGTTGCATTCCTTTACACTAAAAATGAAATATCAGAAAAGTAAAAACAAATAAAAACCCTTTAAAATCACATCAAAAAAAAAAAACACAAAAAACTTAGGCATAAACCTGACCAAGGAAGTAAAAGACTTACATGCTGAGGACTATAAAACACTGATAAAGAAAACTGAAGATAACTCAAATAAATGGATCCCATGCTCTTGGATTGGAAGAATTAATATTGTTAAAATGGCCATACTACCCAAAGCAATCTACAGAGTTAATGTGATCCCTATCAAATTATCCAAGAAATTTTTCACAGAACTAGAACAAAAATCCTAAAATTTATATGGAGCCATAAAAGGCCCAGAATTCCCAAAAGCAATCCTAAGTAAAAAGAACAAAGCTGAGGGCATAACCCTTTGAGACTTCAGACAATACTACAAAGCTACAGTAATCAAAACAGTGTGGTACTGGCACAAAAATAGACATATGGATCAATGGCACAGAACAGAGAGCCCAGAAATAAACCCACACAGCTACAGTCAATTAATCTTCGACAAAGGAGGCAAGAGGGACTTCCCTGGTGGTTCAGTGGTTAAGACTTCATGCTTCCACTGCAGGGGGCATGGGTTCAATCCCTGGTTAGGGAACTAAGATCCCATATGCCAAGCAATGCAGCCACAAAACAAAACAAAACACACACACACACACACACACACACACACACACACACACACACACCAAAACAAAGACAAAGGAGGCAAGAATATACAATGGAGAAAAGATAGTCTCTTCAGCAAGTGGTGTTGGGAAAGCTGGACAGCCACACGCAAATCAACGAAGTTAGAACACATTCTCACACCATACACAAAAATAAACTCAAAATGGCTTTAAGACTTAAGTGTAAGACATGACACCATAAAATTCCTAGAAGAGAACATAGGGAAAACATTCTCTGACATAAATCGCACCAATGTTTTCCTGGGTCAGTCTCCCAAGGCAATAGAAATAAAAGCAAAAATAAACAAATGGAACCTAATCAAACGCATAATATTTTGCACAGCAAAGGAAACCAAAAGGCACAAAATGACAACCTACAGACTGGGAGAAAATATTTGCAAACAAAGCAACTGACAAGAGCTTAATTTCCAAAATATACAAACAGCTCATACAACTCAGTAACAAAAAAACAAACAACCCAATCAAAAAATGGGGAAAAGACCTAAACAGACATTTCTCCAAAGAAGAAAAACAGATGGCCAAAAGACACATGAAAAGATGCTCACCATTGCTACTTACTAGAGAAATGCAAATCAAAACTACAATGAGGTACCACCTCACACCGGTCAGAATGGCCATCATTCAAAAGTCTACAGGGCTTCCCTGGTGGCGCAGTGGTTGAGTGTCTGCCTGCCGATGCAGGGGACATGGGCTCGTGCCCCACTCCGGGAAGATCCCACGTGCCCCAAAGCAGCTGGGCCCGTGAGCCACGGCCGCTGAGCCCGCGCATCCGGAGCCTGTGCTCCGCAACGGGAGAGGCCACAATGGTGAGAGGCCCGCGTACCGCAAAAAAAAAAAGTCTACAGGAATGCCCTGGCAGTCCTGTGGTTAGGATTCCATGCTTCCACTGCAGGGGGCACAGGTTCAGTCCCTGGTCAGGGAACTAAGATCCTGCATGCAGCACTGTGTGGCCAAAAAAAAAAAAATTCAATTAAAAAGTCTACAAATAACAAATGCTGGAGAGGGTGTGGAGAAAAGGGAACCCTCCTACACTGTTGGTGGAAATGTAAACTCGTGCAGCCACTATGGAAAACAGTATGGAGGTTCCTCAAAAAACTAAAAATAGAGTTGCCATATGATCCAGCAATCCCACTCCTGGGCATATATCCAGACAAAACTGTAATTCAAAAAGATACATGCAACACAATGTTCACAGGAGCACGATGTACAATAGCCAAGACATGGAAGCAACCTAAATGTCAACAGATGAATGGATAAAGAAGTGGTGTATATACACAATGGAATACTATTCAGCCATAAAAAAGAAAGAATGCCATTTGCAGCAACATGTATGGACCTAGAGATTATTATACTAAGTGAAGTAAGTCAGAAAGAGTACGACAAATACCATATGATATCACTTATATGTGGAACCTAAAATATGACACAAATAAGCTTATTTACCAAACAGAAACAGACTCACAGACATGGAAAACAAACTTATGGTTACCAAAGGGGGTAGAGGGTGAGGGAGGGATGAAGTGGGAGTTTGGGATTAGCAGATACAAACTACCACATATAAAAATAAACAACAAGGATATAATGTATAGCACAGGGAACAAAATTCAATATCCTGTAATAAACCATAATGGACAAGAATATGAAAAAATAAACAAACAAAAAACCCCCTTTTCCCCTCTAAACTGCATATTGATATTAAGTAGTTAGCAGATCAAAACTGCACTTTATGGGTTATCTTTCCAAATCACGTATCTGCCTATCTTCTAAAGTATCAGGTGCTTCCTAACTATGATTCAAAATGGAGAAGCCCTGGGACTTCCCTGGTGGTCTAGTGGTTTAAACTCCACGCTCCCAAAGCAGGGGGCTCAGGTTCGATCCCTGATCAGGGAACTAGATCCCACATGCTGCAACTAAAAGCCCACATGCCACAAATGAAGATTCCGCATGCCGCAACTAAAAGATCCCGAGTGCCGCAACTAAGACCTGGCGCAGCTGAATGAATGAATAAATTAATTAATTTAATTAAATTAAAGAAAAAAAATTTTTTAAGTTATGAAAAAAAATGTAGACACCCTAAAAGAATTCAATCATATTAAAAGAAAACATGAAGAAGAGAAGGGCACATAAAAACACACTATATGTATGGCTAAAAATGACTGTCAAAAGTCAGACAACCAACTGGAAAAAATGTTTGTAAGCTATATCACAAAGGGCTGTTCTCCCTAATATACAAGGATCCTATAAATATAGAGGAAGAAAAATCCAACGGTTCAATAGAAAAATGCGTGAAGAATACTAACACTGCACAGAAGGGAAACACAGATGGATCTTAAGCATAGGAAATAGACTCAGTCTCACACACGATAACAAATGTGCCAATTAAACCTACGAGTATTGTTGTACAGCAGAAACTAACACAACATTGTAAAGTAATTATACTCCAATAAGATTTTAAAAAAAGACAAAGAAAAAACTATTATTAGAGGTCATTTTAAAAATTAACAAGTCGGCAAAAATCTGAAGTTTGATGTTGATGAGGATACAGGGGAAAAGGCACTTATACTATGGAGGTAGGAATGTAAAATGACACACCTGCAATGGAATGCAATTTGGCAATAATCATCAAAATTAAAAATACATTTATCCTATGACCCAACAATTCCATTTCTGAGAAATTTTCCACTGACATAATTGCACATGTACAAAATGAAATATGTACAAGGCTACTCATTTTAGTACTTGTAAAAGGAGAGGTCTGAAGATGGCCTCAATGGCCACTACTAAGAGACTAAATAAACTTTGGCTTAATCCATAAAGTGGAATATTACGTAGCTTGAAATTTTGAAAGTATCCTTTTTATGTACCGATAAGGAAAGAGTTCTTAAATATATTGCTAAGCTAAAAAAGCAGGGTATGCGTAGTGTGCTTTTATGTAAAATAGGAGGACTGGGATAAGAACAAATGTCTTTATAAATGAAAACAAAAGAATGACACACAAATTAGTAACAAAAGTTGTCTGAATATGGGGGAAGGACTGGGAACTAGACGGGTGAGGGACCATATATACCTTTTATTTTTGAGCCATTTGGATGTACTACCTTTTTTTTTTTAAGCAAATAAGGCATAATTTAACTCAAAACAAAAACTGGCACATCGTTTCTGAAACTTTTTTTTACCAATACGGAAAACCTAAAATTATATTTGACACCCTGTACAATTAGAAAATATTCTTTAATACTTGGAATTTAACCTTTCACTCAGTCTGATAAATTCCACCTCTAGTCATGATGGAACAACAGCGATTAGGTTTACCCTACTGCCTTAACAACTAGAAAAATCAGACAAAACATATGAAAAAATGGTTTTCAACACTGGCCAACAGGCAGTGGGGAGAGTAACCCCTGAGAGAAGGGGACAAACATGGTAAATCTTACAAGTGCCCCAGCTCACTGCAGGTAGAGTTTTTAGGCCTTGGCACAGGGAGAGGCAACTCAAACAGAGCCTAGCAGACTTGCTGAATTGGGGAAACAATATTTAGAGCTCAAGAAGGCCAGAGTTGCCAGAATTTGCATGGCAAAACACATAGAGGATGGGCTGCAAAGAAAAATCTCCAGATAACTGCAGAGGGGTTCCCTTGAGTCTCTGACTGAGTACTGCACATGCACGTGAGAAAAAAGTGGGTAAAGGAGTGGGCAGAACAATCTTCTGAGCACACATGACAGGAAATAATTCATTTTTCCTACTAGCCAGGAACAAAGAGTATCAGCAATGACAAATATGTGGGCAACTATAAAAGACATTTTCTCATTGAAAAATTTACTTAAGGGCTTCCCTGGTGACGCAGTGGTTAAGAATCCGCCTGCCAATGCAGGGGACACGGGTCCAAGCCCTGGTCCGGGAAGATTCCACATGCCGCAGAGCAACTAAGACTGTGCACCACAACTACTGAGCCCGCGCGCCTAGAGCCCGTGCTCCACAACAAAAGAAGCCACCGCAATGAGAAGCCCGCGCACCGCAACAAAGAGTAGCCCCCGCTCTCTGCAACTACAGAAAGGCTGCACGCAGCAGCGAAGACCCAACGCAGCCAAAAATAAATAAATAAATTTATAATAAAAAAAAAAACCAAAACACAAAAAGAAGGCAAGAAAAGAGGAGAGAAAGAATTATATCCGGATGGGATAAATAGAAAACAGAGCAAAATGGTAGGTTTAAGCTCCATCTTATCAAAAATATCATTAAATATAAGTAGTCTAAATAGCCCTGTGTTTTTAATACAGAAGCAAAACTTGTATTTCAAGTATAGCCAGTCTGTTATGATTATCAAGCTTTCCATTTCCCAATCCAAACACTCAGTTTTAAAAAGTCTTGGCAGCAGAACAAAATGTGCTCTTGAATTATAATGTTTAAGCTATCATTCAATGACAATTTTCTACATGGCAGACACTGTGCTTTACTCCACATTCTCATCAACCCTTAACAATTTTGTTATATTCCTGAAACCATATGAAATAATAAATGTACACACCAATAAAATGTTTTTGTTAGGTAGGTGGAATTATCATTTTACACATGAATACAATGAGGCTAGAGGTTAAGTCATTTACATGAGACATGTTACACAGGTTAAGAAGAAAAGCTGGGGGCTTCCCTGGTGGCGCAGTGGTTTAGAGTCCGCCTGCCGATGCAGGGGACACGGGTTCGTGCCCCGGTCTGGGAAGATCCAACATGCCACAAAGCGGCTGGGCCCGTGAGCCATGGCTGCTGAGCCTGCACGTTCGGAGCCTGTGCTCCGCAGCGGGAGGGGCCACAACAGTGAGAGGCCCGCGTACCGCAAAAAAAAAAAAGAAAAAGAAGAAAAGCTGGGATTTAAATCCAGATCTGTTTGACTCCCAAGCCCAAGCTCTTCACAGTCATACCATAATTCCCTCCTATCATTACAGCATATTTATTCCTAGTTAAATTAAGCAACAAGTATCAACTGAGCACCTACTACGTAAGGCTGTCTGCAAGCCAGATGACATATTAAATCGAATTAAATCTTCAATAAAGTAAACCTATAAAAGCAAAATCTTCAAGGGGCTTCCCTGGTGGGGCAGTGGTTAAGAATCCGCCTGCCAATGCAGGGGACAGGGATTCGAGCTCTGGTCCGGGAAGATCCCACATGCCGCGGAGCAACTACGCCCGTGCACCACAACTACTGAGTCTGCATGCCACAACTACTGAAGCCCACGCGCCTAGAGAAGCCACCGCAATGAGAAGCCCGCGCACCGCTCGCAGTTGTGCAAAGAGTAGCCCCCTCTCTCCGCAACTAGAGAAAGCCCGCGTGCGGCAAAAAAGACCCAATGCAGCCAAAAATAAATAAATAAATTTATAAAAGCAAAATCTTCAACAAAAAGGCTATTTGAAGGATAGCTGTGAAAGAGTAAACACAACCTAAAAATGTCAATATCAAAATAGAGCGTGACCATGTAGTAAAGATGGTTAACACCATTTTAGTACTAAAAACATATTTTGTATCTCAATGTTAAAAAAATTTACTGAAAATCCCACGTTTCTCAGATTATCCAAATAGAATAAGGACAACTCAGTAGAATATTATAGTTCTTCTGACTTTTTCAGCTGTTTTGACCATAGATATATAATATGGACTAAAAGGCAGATAGTCTGTAGTATAATAAAAAATATATATATTTGGTTTTTGGCCCAGGGATAGATATTTTTGATCACCAATGGCCAATGATTTGATCAGCCATGCCTACAAAATGAAACCTCCATAAAAACCCTTATATGACAAGGTTTGGGGAGCTTCCACATTGATGAACGCATCGAGGTGCTGGGAGCAAATGCCCAGATGGCATGGAAGCTTGGTGCCCCGCTCCCCTACCTTGCCCTATGCATCTCTCTTCCATTTGGCTGTTCCTGGGTTGTATTCTTTAATAAACCCATAAGCATAAATAAACTGCCTTCCTGAGACAGTTCTAACAAATTATCAAACCTAAGGAGAAGGTTGTGGGAACCCCCTATTTACACCTGGTTGGTCAGAAGTACGGGTGTCCCCACTCCTGGGGATTGCAACTGGCATCTGAGGTGGGGGCAGTCTTGTGGGGTCCAGCCCTTAACCTATGGAGTCTGTGCGGACTCTGCGTAGTTGGGGTCAGAACAGGACTGACTTGCTGGATATCCAGTTGGTATTGTAAAATAAAAGAAACCACATATTTGGTTCAGGGAAAAAATTTCTCATTGTCCTTGTCAACGAAAGTCAGAAACTGATCATGTTCCAAATACATTATATTCAAAACATTATAAAAGATGACTTTACAAGATAAAAAAATTTTTGGAGTAGACAAGAAAAGGCAATCAAGCTGAGTGTACCTGAGAAATGACTGTAAAAACAGGCACAATTATAAAACTGGTTCCAAATTCAACCTGGGGAATCCTTACTTCAGTTTCATCTAAGTACCAAAGAGGCCCACTTGATTAAAGTAGCAATTCATTAGTAATTCTTCAAACTATGTAATTAACACCATGCTTCAACTTAATTAACATCTGAAGTTCCGGTCTTGGGATAGCAGAGTGTAAGAGAATTATAGTTTTGTTTTTTAAATCTTATTTTGAAATAACTTCAAGTTTACAGAAAATCTGCAAGATTGTTACAAAGAATTCCTTTATACCCTTTATCCAGATTTACAAAATTTTAACATTTTGTTCCATGTCTGTATTATTTTTCTAAATTTTTTCAGAGTAGATTGTATGTTTCATGTGCTTTACCCCTTATAGTATGAGTATTTCTCAGCAACAAGGATGTTCTGTTGCTAACTGTAGTTATTGAAAAAAAGTATTTGTTTTTTACACAGGATCAAATTGAGGGTCACACATTCATTTAGTGGTCATGTATACTTAGTCTTCTCTCATCTAGAAACGTTCTCCAGACTTCCTTTGTTTTTTTATGACACTGACAATTTTGAAGAATACAGGCCAGTTTATTTTATTCAATGCACTTCAATTTGGGTTCCTCTACTGTTTCCTCATGACTGGATTTCAGGTTATAAATTTTCAGCTTAGTTATTACGTAATCCATGTTGTGTTCTCAAAGTAACATATCTAGAGGCACAGGATGTCCATTTCCCCCCATCATTATGTAGCTGCCATTTCTCTACTTGGAATTAATAAATAAGTTGTGGGAGTTAATTTGAGATCATGTTCATAACCTGTTCCTCGGGAAACCCCCTCCTCTCATCCCAGACTTAGCACCCACACTGATGAAACTTGTCTGAATCAATTCTTATTAGGATGACTACAAAATGGTGATTTTCTATCTCCATCACTCCTATATTAGTCAAGATTCTATGGTAAGGTTCTCCTCTTCTTTATTTAATTATTTATCTATTTTATTAGTAGGACAGACTAATGAATTATTGTTTTATTCATTTACACTCCATTTATTGTCTTTGGCCAGTGGGAACCCATTCCAGCTGACTTCTGGGCCTTTGACCTGTCCCCAACATTTCTGAGGGGCCCTTCTTTCCTAGCTCAAGTTGCAGAATCGGTCATTTCTCCAAGGAACCTTAATTCACTTCAGTGAAGAACAGTATTTAGACTCTAAGATCTGAGTAGAAAGATTGGTATTTTAATTCTAAAAAAAGAAAAGATATTCCTCCTTAGAGCACTGCTTTCAGATTAGTTTGTAAAAGATGTACACAAGAGTCTACTCTGGGTGACAACATCTACTTGAGCTCCAAAAGAAAAGGGCATTTTGGAACATATGAGCAAGTATTTCGACTTGGCTGACCCCCTATGATTTACTCTAAACTATAGCTCACTCAACCTTACTTTGGAGAGTAAAGAACTAAAAGTAAATTCTCTGAGTCTTTACAGTCAAGCTGTTCCACTTACCTCCTCTGGAGGGACAGCCAATTCTAACAGGAAGTTAAAATAGTTTTCAAATCCCTTAGAAGGTTATTTGTCTTCTATATACTACCAACCTGCCCTGGCTTAAGAGCTTTCTTTCATGCTACCAATAGAAGCAAGTAAAATATTAAGAGCAAGGACATCTTGGATTAACAAAGTGAAATAAAGAATACAGAACACAAAAGGTTTATTGTAGTCTAGAGCCAATAAATTAAAACTGCATTTAGTATAGGCTAACTTTATCCCCATGCAAAGGCCAAACAAATAATCAGCCTGAAATGCAAAGTTCGCCTGGCAGAGTTACATAAGCAATCTGTGAAACAAAGATCCAACAGCATCCTCTTTTCTAATGTACACACATCAATTTTTTCCTCAACACTTTGAGGTTTTTCTCACCATATGCTTTCTATAGACAAAAAAGCAGCTAAAGATCAAAAAAAAAAAAAAATAAAGTAAAAATCTATCATTCTAAAGAGAAGAAAAAAGGTAAGAACTATTCCACATAAGAGTTTTTAAGATAAAAAATCACTTGAAGTTTTTCTTTTAAAGTACAAATCTTCTCTCCATAATATAATGTATACTGTACAGAAGGTCTGAGGACATGATTTTTTTAAATTGCCAAATACAGTCAATGAATGTATGTGACTATTAAGCACTTCAGTAATAGAAACTTCATTATCTATCTATCTAGATACAGACACAGGTATAGTTATAGATAAAAACACATATTTCAAGATCAAGCGATATAATGGAAAAAAGCTTAACCAGGAGTTAGGAGACCTGAGGTCTAATACATCAACTCATTATATGACCCTGGGTAAATTAGTTAACCTTTACGGGCTTTCATATTGTCATCTGTAAAATGTGGCAGTTACAGCTGATGGTTTTACAGTTTCTTTACTATTTCATCTGTTGTCATATACCATTTCACCATACATCTATAAATTCATAAGGTTAATGAGACTTTCTCAAAGCAGGAAACAGAATTTAAGCTAAATAGGAATGAATGGCTTTGATCAATACCTTTGAGCTCCTTACCAGCAGAGATTATTTTGTCAGAAAAACAACAGGCATTTTAAAATAGCTAACACTTACTGGAGATTAACTATGTGTGTCAGGTACTGCGCTGAACTCTGTACACACATCGGCTCATTTAATCCTCAAGACAGGCCTATGATAGGTATTACTGTCCCTCAGAATAGACAGGGCTTAAAGAGATTAGCTTGCTTAAGGTCACACAGCTAGCAAACTGCAAAGCTGAGACTCAAACCAGGGTGACTCCAAAGCTTACAGTTTTAATCACCCTACTACATTATCTTCTAATAAATAAATCATGAGCCAAATACATTCTCATCAAATACATTTAATCTCTAGCAGGTACTGATTATTTCCCTTCTTACTACTGTAGAGAAAACTGCTGAGTGACAGCGAACCAAGAACAACTCACGTGAACAAAAAGATTATTTAAAGATTTGCCTCTATTAAAGAGACGTGCGGTGTTTTTAGATAAGCAATTGTTCCTTTTAATAAAACAAAAAACAATAGTCATTAAATCCGAAAGACCAGAAAAGATCTTAAGGTGTAATATTTATTATTATTAATTTTTTTAAAGGTGTGATATTATTATGCCCCTTCCTTTAAGCAGACCAAAAATCTCATGACAATTACCCCAGGTTGGGGGGCAGGGGGTGAGGGGGTGCAAGGGAGTGTCTAAGAGAACAGCTCTACCGATAGCATCAGTGTTGGTTCCCAGTATCCCTCACCATTTCAAATTTACTGCATAGCTCTGATTACCAACATAAAGGTTCAGAGACTAAGCCCTAACAACAGACATTCTTTCTTGTTTCCTACTAGGCCACTTCAACTAGCCTATCTGCTCACTAGCGAGAATCTTCCTGCTTGTTTAATAAGGAATTTTAAGAAGTAGGATGAATAAGGTCAAGTGCATACAAAAGTGAGCCTTTTCCTACATGTTCTCTACATAGTATTTCCTTAACACACAGGCTGTCTAACAAGCTCTCAGAAAACTTCTTTTTTAGACAACTTTAAGGCTAGAAACAGTCATTTCTGATAAGGTATGGATAGTGAGGATATTAAACAAAGGAGAATAAACCAATATCCAAAAATTAAAGGCACAAAAAATAAAACATCCAAACAGATGGGATGGGAATGAATTTTATAAACAAAACTACATATTTCAATTACCTTTATTCCTCTTATAGAGTAAATAAGTTCTCTAAAACACAATGTCCTCCAACCAAAGAGATTTCATACGTCATCTGCACTTCAAACCCAACATCTCAAGTCTGTGCTGATATTCTCTGAACGCTTACAGAAATTAGAAAGCTGAGCCCACATACACTGTGGATCTACTCTATACCTCTTTGGGCACAAAAGAAAAAAGAGAATCAGAAAATTACCCTTCTTTGATCCAACCCTGGATGAAGCACTGAAGAATTTCTTCACTGTGGTAACCTTGCGGGTCTTCTCATTGGTTTTCTTTTCTTCAAACTTGGAAAATGTGAGGGATTGGGCCCCTTGGCTGCTCTGACTGCTGGCAAAGGCCTCTTCTTCCTCCCGCTGTAGTCTGTAATTCAAGAAGAGGTTAAGTTTAACCCTGATATTCTCCAAGTTCTCCTTGTATCTAAAGGTAATAACTCAATGAATTGGGGATCTAAAATTTGTAGAGCCAGAGGCTAAATACACCAAATAGGTCTGAGGTCTCTGACAGGAAGCTCTCCTATGTGCTACTACAAACTTCAAAAGGGACTTCTCCGTGGATCATGTTCATTCAGCAATTGTACTAGTGTTACATAAAGCAAATAAAGTCTAGTCCTTTTCCCTGACAACCTCAAGGTTGGAAGAGAGAAAAAGACAAGTAAATAATTACCCATAATGTAACAGTGCCTATAGTAGAGAGCAAAACCCAAGTGCCATGAGAACATAGGAAAAAAGAAACTAAATCTGCTGAAGGAGTCCAAGGTTTTATAATGGTGACATTTAGGCCAGTCTTAGAAGGATCAAGAGGATTCCGCCAAGTAAAAGGTCATTCCAGGAAGAAGGTACTACACATGTGAAGGATGTGGCGTTTGTTGTGGACCAAGCTCATTCAACGTAGTCAGATCACTGACGGTGTGATGGACTATGATGCTGGATGTACAGCTGGGCACCAGGCGGTAAGAAACCTTGACTGCCAAGCCTGCTATAATCCTGGATTTCATCATGTGGTGGGGAACCAAGAAAGACTATAATCCAGTAAGTTACCATTATCTGATCTGTGTTTTAAAGGTAATGCAGGTAGCTGTGTGACAACTTGAGGGGCAGAGAGACTAGGGACAGAGACAATAATTAAGAATATATTACAAAGATTTAAGTGAGAGAAATAAGAACATGGAAAATAGGAAAGGATGAAATTCAAAACACTTCTTTTAGCTAGAATAAGCAGAACTTGCTTAATTAGTTGTAAACAGTGTGGGAAGTGAAGGAGAAATTAATGTTTTTTAGCCAACTGAATAAATAGTGATGTCGTTAATTGATACCGGAGGAGGGTTAGGAGGAACTGCTGGGAGTGGGGATTAGAGTAAATAAAAGCAAGAAATCTGGCCTTGGACCAGCTGAATTTGAGGTATTTATAGTAAATCTCAAAGGCTATCTATAGAACTATGGTTCTCAAAGTGGATTCCCCAGACAGCAGCATCAACATCACCTGGGAACTTGTTAAAAATGCAAACTCTCAGGCCTCACTCCCAACTTACGAGAATCCGAGATTCTGAGGGTGAGGTTCAGTGACCACGGTTTTTACAAGCTTTCCAGGTGATTCTCATGCCTGTTCAAATATCATTAAGTGCCGTAGGAAATCTCAAGCAAGGTCGCAATTGGAAGCAGTAAGAAACAGCAACAAAATCACAGGTAGAGGTGTTGGTGTGAGAATGGAATAGGGACACACCTTTCTCTGAGACAAAACAGAAGTTAATACAAAGACACTAGTACGGTTTGATAACAAGGGAGAAAGCTAAGGGAATTCATGCCTAGTGGCCTCTACTTTCTTTCTAAAATAGGATCAGCTACAGAGACTATCAAGAATGCAATGGGAGGGCTTCCCTGGTGGCGCGGTGGTTGGGAGTCTGCTTGCCGATGCGGGGGACAGAAGTTTGTGCCCCGGTCCGGGAGGATCCCGCGTGCCGTGGGGCGGCTGGGCCCGTGGGCCATGGCCGCTGGGCCTGCGCTCCGCAGCGGGAGGGGCCGCAGCGGTGGGGGGCCCGCGTACCGCAAAAAAAAAAAAAAAAAAAAAAAAAGAATGCAATGGGAAACCCGAGGAAATAGTTAATGTTATATGTCTATATTTGCTCTCTTTGACTGACTATGGAGTCACTGAAAGCAGCAAGTGTACTTTGTAATATTGAGTTCATCACAGATGGTAGCAAAGTAATCACTCAACGAATATACCTGATTAAATATAAAAAAAACTAGCAAAAGCTGTCAGAGATCAGTCTTTCTTTTATTGAGAAGCTTCACAATTTCTAGGATGCTTTCGTAAAGGATTAACATTATTCATGGTATTGTATTAGTTCCTATGCTCACTAGACATTCTATGTTTTAATTTTTATCATAATCATATTTCTGCGTAATACTAACAAATGCCATTTTTTAAGAGAAAAGTTAAATTTCCATAACGTAAGGATTATATATACAAATCAACAGGTTTCTATTATTATGTGCTTATCACTGTGCCAGATGCCGTGCTGGATATATTAAAAGAATGAGGAAATAATGCCTGATGAAAGTCATGTGCAATAACCTCATTTAATCTCCACCACAAAGTATGTTTACCTCCATTCTTCCACTCCGAGGAGCTTACTGTCTTCATCAGAGAACTAAGACTAACGCACCCCAAACACAGAACAACTAAAAGTTAAGACAAAGACAAAACAAAGAAATCACTGAAAGCTACTCATTAAACGCTGAATGAGGGGAAAAAATGCATTTCTCTTAATATTAAACTGACTTGCTGACAGATCAAAACAGAAGAAAAAAATGTATTCTGACAATGACAGAGCTATGTATCCAGTTATATCACTGTTAAACCACCCCTAGTTAAGTCCTTTTACCGCTCTGCTAGTTCCCAATCCTCCTGAATCTGCTTCTGCCTGGCTTTGTGGTACTCCTCCCTCCAGCACTTGGAGCAGAAACCCTGCCAAGCAGGGTTGCCGTAATAACCACATCCTTTCTTGCACAGGAGCTCTGATTGATCCACATGAATTCCTCGGCGCTCAGACTTAAGACTCATCTTCTTCCTGTTAATCAAAGAGCAAACAAGAAAGTTTTGTTGAAAATGAATTCACTATCATTCTACTCACAGCAAAGCAATTAAGAAAAAAAAAATGAATGAGTCTATCATCTTCAAGCTATAATGGAAGAAAGGAGAGAGGGAGGGAAGGAGGGAAAAAGAAAGTTTAAATATTACAAATTACTGTCATACTAAAGAACAAACTTCTTATTCCTGCCCAATAATATAAAGAACACTTTAAGAAGGACTAATACTGGATTAAAGACCTAAACAGAAGACACGAAACTATAAAACTCCTAGAAGAAAACATAGGGGAAAAACTTCACAACGTTAGATTTGGAGACAATTTCTTGGATATGACACCAAAAGTACAAGCATCAAGAGCAAAAATACACAAATGGGACTACATCAAACTTAAAAACTTCTACACAGGAAAGGAATCAACAGAGTGAAAAGGCAACCTATAGAATGGGATAAAATATCTGCAAACCATATATCTGATAAGAGGTTAATATTCAGAATATGTAAAGAACTCCTAAAACTCAACAACAACAAAAATCCAATTAAAAATTAGCAAAGGCCATGAATAGACAATTCTCCAAAGAAGATGTACAAAGAGCCAACAAGTGAAAAGATGCTCAATGTCACTAATCATCAGGTAAATGCAAATCAAAACCACAAGGAGATATCACCACACACCTGATAGAATGACTATCATCAAAAAGAACAAAAAGAACAAGTGTTGGCAAGGATGTGGAGAAATTGGAACCCTTGTGTACAGTTGGTAGGAATGTAAAATGGTACAGCCACTGGGGAAAACAGTATGGTGGTTCCTCAAAAAAGTAGAAATAGAATTATCATATGATCCAGCAATCTCACTTCTGGGTATACACCCAAAAGAACTGAAAACAGGATCTTGAAGAGATACCTGCACACTCATGTTCACTGAGCATTATTCACAATAGCCAAGCAATCTAAATATCCATCAAAGGCAGAATCTATAAACACAGGATGAATGGATGAAGAAAACATGGTATATACAATGGAATATTATATAGCCCTAAAAAGAAGGAAATCCTAGCACATGCTACAACATGGATGAACCTTGAGAACATTATGTCAAGTAGCCAATCACGAAAAGGCAAATCAAAGACATTATTCCACCTACATGAGGTATCTAAATTAGTCACTCTCAGAACCAGAAAGTAGAATGATGGTTGCCAGGGGCTGGGGGAAGGGAGGCAAAGAGGAGTTGCTGTTCAATGCGTATAGGGTCTCAGTTTTGCTAGACAAAAAAGTTCTAGAGATCTGTTGTACGAGGTGCACAGTGCAGAGTGTACAGTGCACTACTCTACACTTTATTCTTTATTGTTTATTTATTTTTGGCTGCGTTGGGTCTTCATTGCTGCGCACGGGCTTTCACTAGTTGTGGCGAGTGGGGGCTACTCTTCGTTGCGGTGCGCGGGCTTCTCACTGCGGTGGCTTCTCTTGTTGTGGAGCACGGGCTCTAGGGCGCACAGGCTTCAGTAGTTGTGGCACGTGGGCTCAGTAGCTGTGGCTCGCGAGCTCTAGAGTGCAGGCTCAGTAGTTGTGGCACACGGGCTTAGTTGCTCCGTGTCATGTGGGATCTTCCCGGACCAAGGCTCGAACCCGAGTCCCCTGCATTCAGGCAGATTCTCAACCACTGCGCCACCAGGGAAGCCCCTGTACACTTTAAAAATGGTTAAGATGGTAAATTTTATGTTATGTGTTTTTTACCACAATAAAAAAAGATTTTAATATTTAAAAAAGGGGGACTAACAGATCCTTCTTATTTGCTACCATTTTAAACCTGAGGGACAAAGTACAATCTTCTTGAAATACCCTGTGTTCTTACTACATTATGTCATTTGGCTCAAAAAGACAACTTCATTTCAACGATATAAAAGTGAATACTTTGTCCCAAATGAGATATTTTAACATTCACCAAGAAAACAAGTGTAATTAAAGCATCAGAATAGAATCTAAACTCCTTGAGACGGCATTCAAGGCCCTACTGTTTGCCACCACTCACTACATGCCTAATATTGTGACAGGTACTCAGTATAATTATTTCTCACAAAAACCAAGGTAGATATTATCTCCATTTTATTAGACGTGAAAATTCATAAACAAAAACACAGGCAGCATGAACAATGAAGAAAAAGAGAAAAGTGCTATGAAACCGAGGGGCAGCGGGAGAAGGTGAGGTCATTCTGACTTAGGGAGCATGGAGAGACCACCTGGGCCAAGGAGTGAAGGGTGGGGGATGTAGACCTTCAAGAGCCTTGAGTTGAGGCTTAGAGGGTCTTGTAGCGATGACACAAAAGAGGGAAGACATTCCGGACAGGAAGAACATCTTTTGCAAAACACTCAGAGACAGGAGAGCAAATGCAGAACATGAATGATGTGGTATAAGTAGGAGGTAAACAGAAGCAGTTATGTGTGAAGTTCAATTATGATGCCTTTTTAAAACTGCAGGCAAGAGTCTGGGTTACAGCATTGTTGTTTCAGTGAAAAGGGGAAATCAATAGGTGTCTATTTTAAGACATAAAACTTGAGAGGTGGAGTTCTGTCTTCCAGTATGATGAAGTGAGGAGGACAATAAATCCTCTCCACCAAAATCAACTATAAAGATAGACAAAACTTCCCCTCTGCTGATGGATCAAAGTGTGAACCAAGGAATGCATTCAAACTTCAAGCCACCGACTGGCTCTCTTGCATCTCCTGCGTGTATGCAGTCTCTGTTGGCCAGACATTGGAAGCCTTACTGGCTAGAGATGTTTGTGCACAAATTCAGTCTTTGAACAAACAACAATCTTCGGCTAAACATTAAGGGGTGCAGGCAGATGGCTGACCCCGAGAAGGAAATCAAGGATAAAAATAAATGTAAGAAAAAAAAAATGAGGGCAGACAATGAGCAGCCGCAGGGTGTGGGGAAGAGAGACTTCACAGGTGTAGTCCAGCTATAAAACCTAGATGGCATGCGCTAAGCACTATTTTTGAGGATTTTCAAAGGCAAAAGGGAGGAAAATAATTAAAGAAGAAGACCAGAATTCAGTGTATCACTGAATCCTCGGTGAGTTTACCCTTTTTTCCCCTCCAGTATCACCAAGCCAACTCAGAAATGGACACCAGGGCACAGAGAGAGCTCCTCTAGCTCTGGCTCAAAGAATGAGAAAGGGAACTGCTAACACTGAGAGGAAATATGAAAATCCCTCCATTTTCTTGTCTTTTTTTTCCCTCCTTCTCTTGAGCCATGAGCAATCGAATGGTGTCCACAGAAGCGGCTGGAATGAGAGACTGCAGGAGCTAAACTCGGAGGAAGGGGAACTATCCATTTTTCCCACTCGCTAGTCTCCTAGACAGTGATGGGAGTACAAGACAGAGTGGGATAACTAATTCCACAGCTTTCCACCCAGAGGAGAGAAGATGAGCCCCAAGAGAACTTTAAAAATGCAGGAGGAATCAATGAGGAGAACTCAAGAAAGCAAGCTGAAAATGTGTCTGATGCTATTCAGGATCAGAGACTAAAATTCACACTAATAGAGAGACCACTGCACAGGTTTCAGACTGACACACGCAGGAAACATCAAAATAGCACTGCGAAGCCTCTGAAAAATGAACCAACATGGGAACCACAGCTCACAGAAGTAGGGTTGGAACCTGCGGCCCAAACTTGGCAGCAAAACTAAAAACTTTTGCTTCTCCAATGACACTACGTGGAAAATTAAAACACAAACTACAGACTGGGAGAAAATACTCTCAAATCATATATCTGACAAAGGACTTGCATCCAGAATATATAAAGAATTCTCAAAACTCAACAGAAAGAAAAACCACCCAATTAAAAAAATGGGCAAAAGACTTGAACAGACTTATGCAAAGAAGATATACACATTGGGAGACAATTCTCCACGGGTGTCTCACATTTCTGTACAAGAGGCCTTCGTGACAGACTATCTCTTCAAGGATATTTGCATATCTAACATTCTCAGGAGGAACAGATCACTGTCTCCCTCCAGAGAAAGGGCAAGTTTGTTTACTGTCAAGTAAAATAGATATAATGTTTCCCTCCAGGTCAAAAGTCAGGTGGGTTTGTTAGCTGCCCATTATAAAGGATTTGGGTCCCTTAAGCTTAGGTTCCTCAGCTGTGACACCAGCCCCATGGGACTTGGGGGCAAGGGTAGCCCATGTGAGATGAAGCTTGTTTTATTGATGTCCTATGAATAATAAAGTCCTTTGTCTCCGACTCCAGAGTCTCATGACTTCTGCCAGCATCCATGAAACTGGCAGGCTAACTTGTTACGTTTAAGAGGGTAAAAACCCATGTCAGTCACAGTTCTTGACAACATGGCAAATAAGCACATGAAAAGTTGTTCAACATCATCATCCGTTAGAGAAATGTAAGTTAAAACCACCATGAGGGCTTCCCTGGTGGCGCAGTGGTTGAGAGTCCGCTTGCCGATGCAGGGGATGCGGGTTTGTGCCCCGGTCCGGGAAGATCCCACATGCCGCAGAGCGGCTGGGCCCGTGAGCCACGGCCACTGAGCCTGCGCGTCCGGAGCCTGTGCTCCGCAACGGGAGAGGCCACAGCAGTGAGCGGCCCGCGGACCGCAAAAAAAAAAAAAAAAAAAAAAAAAAAAAAAAAAGCGCCACCATGAGATTTCACTACACACCTATTAGAATGGCTAAAATTAAGAACAATACCAAGTGGTAGCAAGGATGCAGAGCAACTAGAACCCTCCTAGTGGGATGCAAATAGTACAACCACCATGGAAAACAATTTGGTAGTTTCATAAAAAGTTAAATACATTTACCATACAACCCAGCAATCCTATTCCCAGTTATTTCCTCCAGAGAAATAAAACTGATGTTCACTCAAAAGTCTATACAAAAATGTTTCTAGTAATATTACTTATGATCATTAAAAAATGGAAACAACCAAAATATCCTTCAATAGATGAATGAATAAACAAACTGTGTGGTATATCCATGCAATGGAATGCTACTCAGCAAAAACAACAACAACAAAAAAAACATACCCAACAACTTGGATGAAATCTCAAAGGCGTTATGATGAGTGAATGAAGCCAGTTTTAACAGTTTACATACTGTAGGGACTTCCCTGGTGGTCCAGTGGGTAATACTCCACAATCCCAATGCAGGGGGCTCGGGTTCAATCCCTGGTCGGGGAACTAGATCCCGCATGCATGCTGCAACTAAGAAGCCCGCGTGCCGCAACTAAAGATCCCGCACGCTGCAACGACGATCCCACATACTGCAAATAAGACCCAGCACAGCCAAAATAAATAAATAAATAAAGTAAATAAAATAAATATCTTTGAAAAAAGTTTACATACTGTATAATCAGGGTTTGTTAGGAATTAGGGTTGGAGGGAGGGTGTCTATAAAGGAATAGCACAAGGAACTTTTTTAGAGGTGATAGAACTGTTCTGTATTCTGATTATGGAGGTGTTTACAGAAATCTATACATGTTTTTAAATCATAGAACTGTATACTCCCCCAAAATTCAACTTTACTGTATGATTTTTTTTTTTTTTTAATTTGAGAGGCAATTTCTAGTTTGGATTGGGGAAAAGTGCAGAACAGGAGACAGGGATAGTGATCAAGAGACAAATACAGTAAGAGGTTATAATAATAGAGGTAATACAGTGGGAATGGAAAGGGGAGGGATGGCAACACACTCTGGCAGTAGGGTCTGTAAGAGTTAACTAATGAGACATGGCAGGGAGACCTGCACGTTTACAAATACTCTTCACTGCCTCTATGAGATTAAAGCCCTCCAAGGACAGGATTTAGATCTATCGCACTTATCATTTAGTAAATGAGGCTGAGGTAGAAAGGAAGAATAACAAAATATAGCCAGAGTCTAAAATGATAAGTTAAGAAACTTTAAAGGCCATCTACTTTCTCCTATTACAATATAGATAAAGACACTGAGACTGAGAAATTATGATTTGTTCAATCAAAAAGGTAGTAAGTGGCAGGGACATCACAAGAGCCTACACTTGTACTAAGTCCTGAGTGCCATCAAACTATTTTGAGCATCTGAGCTAATCTCACCGTAAACATCCTGTGGTCCCTTTCTTCAATTCCAAGAGGAGTAGGCAAAAAGAAATATCTGTTTTTTCCTTATACCAATTCAGTAAGTTTAAAATTTTTTATACTACAAAGACTACAGCACAGGTCTGTTACTAAAATGAACACATTTTAGGGAGTCTACCTAACACATGTGTCAGCAACTTCCCTTTCCTCAGGGAACTGTTCCCCAAATCTACAAAGGTCAGCTGCCATGTTTGTATATGGTGCAGTCCCCCCTCCCCCACCACTGCAGGGCCACAGCTGATTGATCCAGAGGTGGACACTTGACCCAAAATGAAGTTTTGGAAATGGGACTAAGTCTGGGCTGTTTTCTTGAATGACAGAGAAGTTGTGGCATGACCACCTTCCAACAAGTGGCCTGAGTAACCAGTCTGCAGATACAACAGACTGGTAGATATACAACAAGAAGCAGAGAAAAGTGGCAGAAGAAAAATACTCTCTAGGTCCTGAGGGGTTTCCATTTCTCAGTTCCAATCCTTTTCTAAGGTTTAGCTGCTTGCCTACCCTCAGATTTTGAAACACACCCCGTGATCCCTGACTGTTTTTTTCTTATGCCAGCTCCAGGAGAGCCTATTACCTGCACTCAGAGACTTGCCCAGGTACTATGTGAGAGCCAGAAAAACATAATAGAATTGCTGTGAGGACTACTTAGCATATACTAAGAACTCAACAGGTTAAGATGAAAACTTAAAAATAATAGCTATATGTCTATGAAGACCAATTTGATGTGCACATGAGAACATGGAGTTCGGTCAAATCTGCATTCAAATCCCAGCTCTGAAATGTGACTTTGGACAAATTAATATTTCTGAAACTTCCATTCATACCCTTCTATCCAACTTCTGCTCCCACCTTTTCACAAATCTAAGCGTCATAGGCTTTGTGCCCCCATGACCTTCACTCTGTTTTACACCTGTGATTATGTTATCTCACATGGCCAAAAAAAGACTTTCCAGACAAGATTACTAATCAGTTGACCTTAAAATAGAGAGATTATCCTGATTTTCCAGGTGGGGCCAATATAAGCACATGAACCCTAAATGCAGAAGAGGACAGGAGCCCAGAATAGTCAAAACAATCTTGGAAAAAGAATGTAGGAGCACTTACAGTTACCAATTTCAAAACTTACTACGAACCTATGATAATCAAAACAGTGTGGAACTGGCACAAGGACAGACATGTGGAGCAATGGAATAGAACTGTGAGTCCAGATATAAACCCACACATCTATAGTCACAACTATCAAATGGAAGAGTCCTCTCAACAAATCGTGCTGCGACAATGGGATCACCATATGCAGACGAATCCTTGTCTCACACCACGTATAAAAGTTAACTAAAAATGGATTAAAGACCTAAATGTAAAAGCTAAAACTATAAAAACTCTTGGCCAAAAACACAGGTAAAATTTCATGATCTTGGATTTGGTAAAGGATTCTTAGATATGGCACCAAAAGCATAAACAACAAAAGAAAAGAGATAAATTGTACTTCATCAGAATTAAAAACTTTTGTGCTTCCAAGGACCCCATCAAGAATGTGAAAAGGCAACCCACAGAATGGGAGAAAATATTTGCAAATCATGTATCTAATAAAGAACTTATACACAGAATGTGTAATGAACTGTTATAACTCAATATTTTTAAAGATAAACAACCCAATTTCCAAAATGGGTAAAAGATCTGAATAGACACTTCTCCAAGGAAGATATGCCAATTGTCAATAAGCACGTTAAATGACTTTTGACATCATTAGTCATTAGGGAAATAAAAATCAAAACCACAATGAGAGAAAAAAAAAAACAACAACGAGATAACACTTCACATTCAGTTGGATGGCTAGTATTAAAAAGTCAGATAGGACTTCCCTGGTGGCGCAGTGTTAATAATCCGCCTGCCAATGCAGGGGACGTGGGTTCGAGCCCTGGTCCGGGAAGATCCCACATGCCACGGAGCAACTAAGCCTGTGTGCCACAACTACTGAGCTTGCACTCTAGAACCCGCGAGCCACAACTACTGAGCCCATGCGCCACAACTACTGAAGCCCACGCGCCTAGAGCCCGTGCTCCGCAACAAGACAAGCCACTACAGTGAGAAGCCCGTGCAACTGCCACAAAGTGTAGTCCCCGCTCACCACTAGAGAAAGCCCACATGCAGCAACGAAGACCCAACACAGCCCCCTAAAAAAAAAGTCAGATAATAACAAGTGTTGACAAAGATGTGGAGAAACTGAAGCACTCATACATTGCTGATGGGAATGTAAAATGGTGCAGATGCTTTTGGAAACCATCTGATGGTTCCTCAAATGATTTTTTTTTTTTAATATTTTTGGCTGCGTTGGGTCTTCGTTGCTGTGCATGGGCTTTCTCTAGTTGCAGCGAGCGGGGGCTACTCTTCCCTGCGGTACGCAGGCTTCTCATTGCGGTGGCTTCTCTTGTGGTGGAGCACGGGCTCTAGGCACAGGGGCTTCAGTAGTCGTGGCACGTGGGCTCAGTAGTTGCGGCACGCAGGCTCTAGAGCGCAGGCTCAGTAGTTCTGGTGCACGGGCTTAGCTGCTCTGTGGCATGTGGGATCTTCCCGGACCAGGGCTCAAACCTGTGTCCCCTGTATTGGCAGGCGGATTCTTAACCACTACACCACCAGGGAAGCCCCCCTCAAATGATTTTAATTAGAGTTACCTAACAATTTTGCTCCAAGTACATACTCCAAGGTATATTTCCAAGAGAAATGAAAACATATGTCCACATAAAAACTTGTATATGAATGTTTATATCAGCAATGTGCATTATAGCCTAAAGATGGAAAACAACCCAAATGTCCACCAGCTGGTGAACAGACAAAAGGTAGTATATTCATACAGTGAAGGATTATTCAGTCATAAAGAGGAATTAAGAACTGACACATGCCGCAACATGACTAACCTTGAAAACATTATGCTAAGTGAAAGAAGCCAGTCATAAAAAGACAACACATTATATGATCCCATTCATATGAAGTTCCAGAACAGGGAAATCTAGAGAGACAGGGAGTAGAGTAGTGGTTGCTTGGGACTGAGAGGGATAGGACAAAATAAGAAGATGTCTAAAGGGCATGGAGTTTCTTTCTGAAATGATGAAAATGTTCTAAAGTTGGCTGTGGTGATGGTTGCTTTTGAACTGTGCCCTTTTTTTTTAAATAAATTTATTCATTTACTTATTTTTGGCTGCATTGGGTCTTTGTTGCTGAGCACGGGCTTTCTCTAGTTGCAGCGAGTGGGGGCTACTCTTTGTTGTGGTGCACAGGCTTCTCATTGCAGTGGCTTCTCTTATTGAGGAGCACAGGCTCTAGGTGCATGGGCTTCAGTAGTTGTGGCACACAGGCTCAGTAGTTGTGGCTTGCAGGCTCTAGAGCACAAGCTCAGTAGTTGTGGCTCGTGGGCTCTGGAGTGCAGGCTCAGTAGTTGTGGCACACAGGCTTAGTTGCTCCGCAGCATGTGAGATCTTCCAGGACCAGGGCTCAAACCCGTGTCCCCTGCACTGGCAGGTGGATTCTTAACCACTGTGCCACCAGGGAAGTCCTGAATTGTGCCCTTTAAATGGGTGAATTCTACGGTATGTGAATTATACCTCAATAAAATTGTTTTTAAAATATAAAGAGAGGAGGGCAGAATGGGAAGTCAAAGAGATTCAAAGAACCACTGCTGGCTTTGAAGGTGGAGAAATTTAAGAAATGTGGGTGGCTTCTAGAAGCTGAGAATGACCCCTGGCTGACAGCCAGCAAAGAAATGAAGACCTCAGTTGCATAACTTCATTAAACTCAATTCTGCCAACATTTAAGTATGTCTGGAAGCAGATTCTCCCCATAGCCTCCAGATAAGAGCCCAGATTGGATGACATCTTAATTTGGACCTCTTGAGAGCCTTAACAGAGTACCTGGCTGAGCTGGCCAGGAGTGCTGACTTAACAATACTTACAATACTCTGGGTGTTGTTTTAAGCTGATAAGTTTGTGGTAACTTGCTATGGCAACAACAGAAAACTAATATAGGCCTCCTTTCAATTTCTCTCTTTTGGGGGCCTTTGCACAAGTGTTGTAATGCCTAAATGCTGGGACCCTTGCTATTTATACGCTGATTTCCCTCTCCTCATTTAGGTCTCAGCTTTCATGTCATACTTTCAGAAAGGCCTTCCCTGGCCACGCTATCTAAAGCAGTACCTACCCCAACCTGCCCAACCCTCACCTCCTCTGCGGGCCCAGAATTGCTTCTCCATATCCAGGAAGGGCTAACCAAGCAGGCCTGAGCTGCTCAAATTGCGCACACTCTCATTTTCAGAAGGGCCTGCTTCTGTGGCTGACCCCTGGCCAGCTCCTGGGAACTGCGGTCTTAAGAGTATCTTTATGTACTAATTGATAAGGGTGTTGTGTATGCTTGGAGTCTTGATCCACACTGTACCAACGTGTCTAGACAGTTTGTGCAGACTGTGTGATGTATGGTGAATACTGCTTTCCTTCTTGGGGGGGGGGGGCGTCAATCATGAGGGTGCTTGTGCCTATGTGACCAGCCTCCAATAAAAACCCTGGAATCTTAGGCTTAAGTGAACTTCCCCAACAGAAAACGCTTCACACATGTTGCTAGAGTTTGTTGCTGAGGGATTAAATGCACCCTGTCAACTCCACTGGGAGAAGACTCTTGGAAGCTCATGCTTGGTATCCTCCAAATTCTGCTCAATGCACTGTTTTCCTTCACTGATCCTGTTTAATATCCTTTCACTGTAATAAAACACAGCCAGGAGTACATGAGTTCTGCGAGCCCTTCGAGTGAATTACCAGACCTGGGGGCAGTCTTGGGGTCTGCCGACAGGACGTGATTATAAAGGGGTGGTATAAGGGAGATCTTAGTGGCAATAGTTCTGTATCTTGACTATGTTGGTGGTTACAGGAATCTACATATGTGATAAAATGGCACAGAACTATAATACACATTGTAGAGATGTCAACTTACTGGTTTTGACATTATACTATAGTTAACATAAGACATAGCCATTGGGCAAACTAGGTGAAGAGTACACAGGACCTTTCTGTATTATCTTTGCAACTTCCTGTTAATCTGTAATTTCAAACTAAAAGTGTTTTTTAAAAATTCCACTTAAAATTTATTAAATAAAAACACCTATGATTGAATTAACGTGTATCAGACAGTTGTACATATCACTCAGATCATCTCTGTTCCTAAGTATGGAAAACAAAGTGAGCAACCAAAAAAAAGTACACGCCCTGATTTGAAAGGCTATGCAGTGATGATGAAGCTGTTTTGGTGAGGCAAAGCAGGTACAGTCAGCACATCCAGATTAGACATCAGAGTATATAGACACCATACCCTCCTCAGTTAGGGAGAAACATGGGGGAATCAATTCTGAGACTCAATTCCATCTTTCCCAGGCAGAAAGACCTATCACTAGCCACAATCCAGAGGCAACTACCATCACTACTGCACCCAGTGGGGGACGTCAGAGGGGCCACACCCAGCTCCTATTTGAGCTCTGCACTCCAGTAAGTAGTCTTTTACTGAGCAACCTGGGTACAAAGATTGCATAATTCAATTGGCCCACTCACATTAGGGAGGACAGAGTAAAAATGATCTCTATTGCTGAGATAGCTGAGATTCCTGTGAATTCTGCCTCAGGGCTAGGTACCCTAAAAAGGGCCAGAGGAGCACAAAGCCCACAGAGCTGTGTATGTTCTTCCTTAAGGCTCTGCATGCAAACCACGTTCATTTCATAAAACAAAAAACAAAAAATACTTTGTAGATTTGAGTAGCTTCCCACTATCTTCCTTGTAAGAGTCCTGCTTCCTATTCTTAGATTTGATGTAATGTCCTCATAGATCATTCCTCTGGGCAACACACCTGGGATTTACAGAAAACATCCAATCAACTCTCCTAAAATGATAAACTATCCTTGAACCCCAGTTAAGAAACAGAATTTAAAGTTAAGCTTTTTCCCTTAAATTTGTTTTTTTTCCAGTTATAGAAGTAAAAGATGGTTACTCTAAAAAACCTGAGACATAAGTAGAAAATAAAGAAAACATCACCCAGAGGCAGTCACTATATTTTCATAGTGCTTTCTCTACTCATCATGATCTCATTCATTTATTCAACAAATATTTATATACTGATTTACAGTACATGACAGGCACTTAGGATACAAATTTAAGTAATAATAAAGTTTCAGTCCTCATAGAGCTTACTGTCAAGTATGGAAGATGTGACTATATACCTAGAAGGCCTGAAAGAAGAAATTAAAGCACTATGAACACTGAGGAATTAATTAATTTTAAAATTACTGAATTTCATAAAAGAATTTATGTTTATATGAAACAAGCTAAATATGTGTACATGAAATCTATGAAATTCTTACAATAGCCTGACAATAAGAAGTTAGGAAATATAGAGCTCTCATTCCCAATAGTATCGAAATGTAAAAACATCTAGGTACTATTTTAATAAGAAAATTATGTCATCTACATAAAAATACTGAGATATAAAGACGGCTTAAATAGTTGGCAACACATACCAGGGCACAGTGTGAGAAAGTTAAATATTTTATAAATGGCAAATGTTTCAAAATTTTTAAGTTTACTATAAATGACAAAAAAAATTCCAAAAGACTTTTTTGGAACTTGACAAAATTATTCCATATTTTATCAGCAATAATAAACAGGCAAGAATTTTAAAAAATACTCTAAATTGGGCTTCCCTGGTGGCGCAGTGGTTGAGAGTCCTCCTGCCGATGCAGGGGACACAGGTTCGTGCCCCAGTCCGGAAGGATCCTGCGTGTCGCAGAGCACCTGGGCCCGTGAGCCATGGCCTCTGGGCCTGCACGTCCAGAGCCTGTGCTCCACAATGGGAGAGGCCACAACGGTGAGAGGCCCGCGTACCGCAAAAAAACAAACAAACAAACAAAACTCTTAATTAATTTACTGAACTTTAATTTTCTGCAAACTAGTTAAAATAGTGTGAACTTAGCAAAAGAACTGGCAAATCACTTCAGAATGGATTAACCCCAAAATGAATTGCTAATACATAAAATAATTTATTATTAGAGGAAGGAGGAGAAGGGAAGAATTTTCAATAAATAATGCAGGGATAACTGGTCAGCAATCTGGTACCCCCCAAATTAATTACAGGAATCTTAAAGAGTTAAAGTTTTTAAAAGACTAATGAAAAAATAGAAAGGGCTAAAATTAAGTATTTATGAAACTTCTAAAGAGGTGAGGGCTATCTCAGCTCACAGGCTGCAGGAGAAATCAGAAAGGAAACCGATTTGAATAAGTACATTGAAACTTCTATCTAGTTTTTAAAAGGCCCCACTTAGAACCAAAATAGAAAGGCAAATAAGAGACTAGGCAGAATATTTTAAGTAAACAGGACGAGAGTGTTTTACCATATTTAGAAATTACACTAATAAGATTTGTAAAACTCTGCTATGCAGTATAAGGATATGAGCCGATCATTCACAAAACGGAAATAGCTTCCTAGAACAGACATAGAATGTCAGAGGGTTTGTGCCTTGTGAACTCTGATTTATATCACCAAATTGGCCTCACAAAAAGGTTATACCTATTTACATTCCCACCTACAGTGATCCACTTTCCCACAAACTCATAAAAACTGCATTATTAGTCTTTAATTTTTGCCGATCTGAAAGGCAAAAAAAGAAGCATTTCTTGTTCTAATACCCATGTCCTTAAATTGACCATCTTTATAGATATTTATTGGCCATTAGCATATTTTCTTTGGAGAATTAAACTGTTCCTGTTCTTTGCTCACTTTTCTATGACATCTTTTTTCTTTTTATAGGCGCTCTTTTTATGTTATCTTTTAGCCTTTGGCTGTATATGTTAAGATACTATAGTTTTGTTTTTCTTGTTTTGTTTTTTTTTTTGCAGTACGCAGGCCTCTCACTGTTGTGGCCTCTCCCGTTGTGAAGCACAGGCTCCGGACGCTCAGGCTCAGCCGCCATGGCTCACGGGCCCAGCCGCTCTGCGGCATGTGGGATCTTCCCCGAGCGGGGCACGAACCCGTGTCCCCTGCATCGGCAGGCGGACTCTCAACCACTGCGCCACCAGGGAAGCCCTGATACTAAAGTTTTAATCAAAGACTGTATCCAGGTTTCACTGACTTTCATAGCGTTAAATACATTGCCTCCAAAATGAATGTGAATGTCACACAGATAATCAGTGGCAGAGTTCCAATGTTGAATATAACAATACAAAGTATCCAAACACTAGCCTGCCCAAATAATTCCAAATGATAATCAAACCCATGGAATATAATGTAGAGTTTATGCTGCTGGAATGAGCAGAGCCAGCAGAGCAGCATTCTTAAGGAATGAACTCTAGGCAACAATCTTCTATTGTATTATGTCACACCCTCTTCAGCAAAGTGAAATTATGACTCCAATCGGAGCATGCCATTCCCCAGGCAAATAACTCAAAATTACATGCAAAACTACCTGGCTGCTCGAGTCTATTTCTACCATGCTCTACCCTCTCTCTTCCGCAGAAACAGCCAATTCCTCAACTGGTCTATTTATTCAATAAGTAACTGACCAAAAATTATGTCTCTTAACTTAAAGTAACAGCAAACTGCAATATATAAGGTGGTTTCAATGATCAAAGGTTTTTGGTTTTGTTTCTGCAAACTTACAGCTTAGTTTTAGCTTTGCTGCAGCCATTTCAACCTTAGCCAGTTGCTGTGGCTGGGTTAGACATACACATATCTATGAGATAAGAGAAATATAAAAAGCAATTGCCTGGACAGAAATGTATTTATTCAGACTTGTTAGAGGGTTCAATCAAATAAATATCTGTATTATATTCTAAGTTTTTGAGAAGTGCCTTGTGCATAACAAAAAATCAAATTAAACGGCAACAACTTTCAAAAGCTACTAAAACCATCCCATCTGCAGAAACTTTCAAAAGCTACTAAAACCATCCCATCTGTTCTAGGTTGAATTGTGTCCCCCCAAAAGATAGGTTGGACCCCAATATTGTAAATGTGACCTGATGTGGAAATAAGGTCTTTGCAGATGTAATTAGTTAAAATGAAGTCATACTGGATTAGGGTGGGCCCTAAATTGAATGACTAGTGTCCTCATAAGAAGGCCCTGAGAGACCCAGAGACACACACAGAGGCCGTGTGGCCACAGAAGCAGAGATTGGAAGGATGAAGCTACAAGCCAAGAACTCCAATCATCTTCCCTACAGCCTTCAGAGAGCATGGCCCTGCTGACACCTTGATTTCAGACTTCTAGCCTCCAGAACTCCAAAAAAATGAATGTCTGTTGTTTTAAGAACCTAGTTTGTGGTAATTTGTTATAGCAGCCCTAGGAAACAATAAACCATCCAACAAGAATTGTGGTAAATTCTAGAAATAATTTAAAGAAATGAGTTTTCCACCAGTTGACAGAACCGTAGATTCACAGCATTACTTGCTCTTTACAAATAGGAGGATCATATATGTCAGTTAATGAGAATAGTCCCGGCTTATGCCTGTTGTCCTGGTATAAAAGCATCCCTTTGGTTCTCAAAAGTGACCTGTTTTCGATAATAAAGTACATGGTCATCTTATGTATGAACAAGCCTAGAATACACTTCTGTTTGTCTGCCTTCAAATCCCACCTATTCAAATAATGTCAAATGCCCCTTCCCCACCCTCAGAATAATTCCATCTCTCTGGCTTCTATAGCATTTTATAAATACAGCTATTATAATACTCATGTTTTATTACAATTACTTGCTTACTTGTCCACTCCATGTTCGTAGACAACACAGTGCCAGGAACAGAATGCATACTCAATAGGTATCTTCTAAGTGTATTAAATGATTTATTCAGGAGACTGACAAAGTACCTGCAGAGACAGTTTTCTTTCACTTTTGTCCCTTGTGAAAATTAAAAAAAGAAAATCTCGACTAGAACTGGTGACGGGAAGGCCTGTAAAGGGAGCTCTCACGCCCTACCACTACACTCATCATCCTCTACGTCAGTTACCCCAAACAGGAAGCCATCAATTACCCAAAGAGAAAGAGGCCAGTTACTGACTCCAACAGGAAAAGATGTACCTTGCACTCCCAAACAGGAAGTACACTACTTTACTACCTCAGCAAGAGAAAGACTTCCTTCTTTCCCAGCAACCAGCCTAGCCAACAGAAAATGCCATAGTTCAGCCAATGAGAAGCTGGCGTCACCTGAACTTTTACTTGCTTCCAATGAACTTTCATTTTTTCCTTGCTGATGACTTCCTTTCCTGTCCCCCCTCCTCCCTATAAAAGTCTTCCCTGTTGTGTAACCCCTCAGAGGATCTCTGTTTGCCAGATGAGATGCTGCCTGATTCATGAATCACTTGATAAAGCCAATTAGCTCTTCAAATTTACTCAGCTAAGTTTTGGTTTTAACACCCTTATATACTCTCTGGGGCGTAGGAGGTAGGAAGAAAAACTTAAACAGCTAAATGACTAGCTTATAAAGCTGTAGTTCTCAAATTTTAGCATGCATAAGTGTCACCTGGAAGACTTGTTAAAATACACAGTACGGGGCCCCAACCCAGACTTGCTGATTCAGGAGGTCTGGGGTAGGTAAGGCCTGAGAATTTGCACTTCTAACAGGTTTCCAGGTAATGCAGCTAGGAGCTACTCTTTGAGAACCACTGCTATAAAGTAAGCACCACAATTACTAAAAGATTAATTTCTTCTTATAACTTCATTCCTAGCAGGAAACTCTCTTTTCTGAATATGACTGAGTAGCTTGAGGCACACCAACACTCCTGCTGAGAACTAGGAAAGCCAGATACTTTTTGTGTGTGTGTGTGTGTGTGTGTGGTACGCGGGCCTCTCACTGCCGTGGCCTCTCCCATTGCGGAGCACAGGCTCCGGACGCGCAGGTTCAGCGGCCATGACTCACGGGCCTAGCCGCTCCGCAGGATGTGGGATCTTCCCGGACCGGGGCACGAACCCATGTCCCCTGCATCGGCAGGCGGACGCTCAACCACTGCGCCACCAGGGAAGCCTGCCAGATACATTTTAAAAATCAATGTTTAAAGGCATGAGAAAGCAGCTGAAGCAACCAAGACTAGAAGGGTCTAGGTTCTGGAAAAAGAGAGGAACTGTAGAGAAACAAAATGACATTCTGCAGCCACTTTTCCCCCAAGTGCATTTGCTGATTCTGGGGCAAAAAGCTGAGAATCCAGACTTCCCTTCAGCAGAGGAACCATGAGAGCTTTTGGAAGAGGTGAAAAGCAAGACTCAAGGAGTCAAGATCCCAGTCAAAGAGGAGAGTTGAAGAACTGGGCCTAACAAAAGGCTGGCTTTCCGCTGAAGACATTTACTACGTTCTGCAGTTGCACGAAGAAGGCTTCAAAACAAAACTAAAAGTGCCTGAAAATCAAGAGTAGAATTTTCAACAATCTCATTGTTCTCAGGAGACAAAAATTACAGTACAGAAGATACAAGGAGGAGGGACCCCTGTGAATTCACAAAACTATCAGTTGGAAGCCCTGGATGCCTGGCTACTTGCTAGCATTAAAGCCAAACTAGAGGGAAACACTGCCTTACCAAACCGGCAACACAACCTCAACCAACAACTCAGTCCCTAATAGGATTAGGTGATGAGCCACTACTCTACCTGGCTAGCAAAAGGGAGGGAGGATTTCCTCTGAAAAAGAACAGCATCATCTGGAGCTTCATTTTATTCATAACACTCAGCATTCATATAACTGAAAACCAAAAGGAAAAAATAGATAGAAACAGATGCTCAGATAATCCAGACACTGAAGTTAACAGAAAGACTTTTAAATAATGATGGCTATTTAAATTTCCTATTTCAAAAAACAGGGGAAGTAAGAGGAAACAACATATAAAAAGAAGAACTGCAACTGAGAATTGGAATCTATAAGAATCAAACTGAAATTCTAGACCTGAAAAGTATATTAACTAAAAGAATTCAAAGGGTAGACTTAAGAGCAGGTCAGACACAGTAGAAGAGAGGATTAGTAACTAGAACCCAAGTCAATAAAATATAACCATACTGAAGCAGAGATAAAAACTAACAGAAAATACAAGGGCAGGTGGGAATGTAAAAGGGAAGGAGGAACACTGTGAAAAAGTCTACCAGGTGTGTAACTGGAGTCCCAAAAGGAGAGGAGAGAGTAATTAGGTCAGAAGTAATATTAAGAGGAAAGAATGAAGTTTTCCAAATTGATGAAGACAACCCATAAATTTAAGAAACTCTGTGAACCCCAAGCAGAATAAATACAAAGAAAACCATACAAAGACATAGCATAATTAAACGGCTGATCATCAAAAACAAAGAAACTCTTAAATGCAACCAGTGGAAAAAAGATACATTACTTTCTTAAGAGCAACAATAAAACTAACAGCTAAATTCTCAAAAGAAACAATAAAAAACTCTTAAAAGTAACCAGTGGATGGGCTTCCCTGGTGGCGCAGTGGTTGAGAGTCCGCCTGCCGATGCAGGGGACATGGGTTCGTGCCCCGGTCTGGGAAGATCCCACATGCCGTGGAGCGGCTAGGCCCGTGAGCTATGGCCGCTGAGCCTGCGCGTCCAGAGCCTGTGCTCCTCAAGGGGAGAGGTCACAACAGTGAGAGGCCCACGTACCGCAAAAAAAAAAAAAAAAAGTAACCAATGGAAAAAAGACACACTACTTTCTTAAGAGCAACAATAAAACTAACAGCTAAATTCTCAAAAGAAATAATAAAAGACAAAAGACAATGGAGAGACTTCCCCGATGGCACAGTGGTTAAGAATCCACCTGCCAATGCAGGAGACACGGGTTCTAGCCCTGGTCTGGGAAGATCCCACATGCCGCGGAGCAACTAAGCCTGTGCACCACAACTACTGAGCCTGCGCTCTAGAGCCCGCGAGCCACAACTACTGAGCCCATGTGCCACAACTACTGAAGTCCGTGCGCCTAGAGCCTGTGCACGCTCTAGGGCCGGGGAGCCACAACTACTGAGCCCATGTGCCACAACTACTGAAGTCCGTGCGCCTAGAGCCTGTGCTCCGCAACAAGAGAAGCCACAGGAGTGAGAAACCTGTGCACTGCAATGAAGAGTAACCCCCGCTCGCCACAACTAGAGAAAGCCCATGCGTAGCAACGAAGACCCACTGCAACCAAAATAAATTAATTAATTAATTTAAAAAAAAAAGACAATGGAATGACACCTTAAAAGTGCTGAAAGAGGGCTTCCCTGGTGGCGCAGTGGTTGAGAGTCCGCCTGCCGATGCAGGGGACACGGGTTCGTGCCCCGGTCCAGGAAGATCCCACATGCTGCGGAGCAGCTGGGCCCGTGAGCCATGGCCGCTGAGCCTGAGCCTGTGCTCTGCAACGGGAGAGGCCACAACAGTGAGAGGCCCGTGTACTGCAAAAATAAAAA
>NW_020173198.1:97821-131144 GCF_003031525.2 Neophocaena asiaeorientalis asiaeorientalis
AACAGGGAGAGGCCCGCGTCCCCAAAAAAAAAAAAAAAAAAAAAAAAGTGCTGAAAGAAAATAAATTTCCACCTAGAATGCGGTGCTCAGTGATTATTTCCTTTAAAAATGAAAGCAAAATAAATATATTTTTCAGACAAACAACAAATGAAAGAGTTCATTATTGGCAGGCTTGTATTAGAGGAAATACCAGAGGGAACTCTTCAGATGGAAAGGAAATTATCCTATCCCAAACAGAAACAAAAATACAGGAAGGGATAAAGAGCAATGGAAAGAGTAAATATGTAAGGAAATATACATGAATATTGATTATTAAAAAACAATAATTTCTTATGGGTCTTCAAATATATGTCGAATTAAAATGGATAAAACAGAGTAACACAAAAATACAGGAAAAAGACAAATGGAGTTAGTATCTAAAGTTCTAGGGCAGTGGTTAAGACTCTGCACTTCCAATGCAGGGGGCCTGGGTTCGATCGCTGGTGGGGGAACTAAGATCCCACATGCCTCCTGGCGTGGCCAAAAAATAAAATTAAAAAAATAAGTAAAGTTCTAGCATTATTGAAGAAGCGATAAAAGTTATAATTTGGGGCCTCCCTGGTGGTGCAGTGGTTAAGAATCCGCCTGCCAACACAGGTGACACAGGTTCAAGCCCTGGCCTGGGAAGATCCTACATGCCGCAGAGCAACTAAGCCAGTGCGCCACAGCTACTGAACCCGCACTCTAGAGCCTGTGAGCCACAACTACTGAGCCCGCGTGCTGCAACTACTGAAGCCCACGTGCCTAGAGCCTGTGCTCCACAACAAAGAGAAGACACCGAAATAAGAAGCCCACACACCGCAGGAAAGAGTAGCCCTTGCTCACTGCAACTAGATAAAGCCCCCACACAGCAACGAAGACCCAGTGCAGCCAAAAAAAAAAAAAAAGAAAAGTTATAATTTGTGTTAGACTATAATAAGTCAAGGGTGTATGCTATAATCTCTAGTGTAACCACAAAAGAATAAAAGAATGTATAACTAAGAAGTTACTAGAGAGGAAAAAATTAAATAATAATTGAATAATAAATAATCCAAAAAGAGGTTAAAAAAAGGAAAAAGGAACAAAACAGGTGAGTCAAAAAGCAGATGGTAGATATAATACCAAATATAGTGACAATTACATTAAATGGACTAATGATTCTAATTTAAAGACTAAAATTGTCAGACTAAAGAAAAAAAACTAAATCTAACTTCATGGTGCTTTCAGTGACAAAGAAAGTTGGAAAGTATAAGGATGGAAGAAGATATATATAGCATGCAACATTTATCAAGAGAAAGCAAGTAGAGCTATAACTGGTATCACACAAAGTAGACTTTAAGGCAAAAAGCACTGCTAATGAATTAAGGATAACAGTGTTAATCCACCAAGAAAATTCTAATGTGAGGGGTGGGAGGGGGAGAGTGGGAGGGAGGGAGACGCAAGAGGGAAGACACATGGGAGCATATGTATATGTATAGCTGATTCACTTTGTTATAAAGCAGAAACTAACACACCATTGTAAAGCAATTATACCCCAATAAAGATGTTAAAAAAAAAAAAAATTCTAATGTGAGCCAACTGGTTAGAAATTAGTCATCACTGGGAGCTAAGAAGAATACACTGGCTGAAACCAATTCTGTTTAGGAAATCTATGGCAGCTCAAAGAAGGGTAGAACTACACAGTAACATAGAGCTTAAATACCGGACTTCTTTGCAATACGATAAAACACACATATGTACCTTATGGTGAGTTCTGAAATGCCTACACAAAATATTAAAACTTTAAAATCAAGAAATAACAGGTAGACAGATTTAGACAACAAAAACATACACATTAATAAAGATCAGAAGATATTCTGGGGTGATGTAGTGTTTACTAGACTGGGTAGTTTGGTAAAGCCACAACAATTCATGACTATAAAAACTAGACTTCCTGAAATTAAACCCTCAGTAAAAGAAAAAAAATTTTTAAGTATTTTTCAGTACTCAGATTGTTCTCCTCCAAACACAGCTGAAGCGTTCACTGAAGACTGAAATGGAAATCTTTGTATTACATTTACCTAAATGGCAGACTCACCATTATAACCATTATTGGTGGTGTTTGGAGCTGGAATTGATTGGACTAAAATCCAACCTCCTAGTCAGTTTTTCTGTCAGAATCTAAGAACTTTAAACTTCAAAAGAACCTCAACTTATTTCTCAAGCATTATTTTGTAAGAAATAAGTTGAGATTTTATATATATATATATATATATATATATATATTATTAGACCAACATACTGAAAAGGCAAAAATTCTTCTTTAGGGAAATAGGTTACAACCTCTTATGGGTAACAACAACAAGAAAATCTGCCTGCAATTTGTTCTCAAATATGTGCAAGAATAAAAGTAGGCTCTTGAAGAGAACTTATTTACAAAACAGAAACAGAGTTACAGATGTAGAAAACAAACTTATGGTTACCGGGGGGAGGAATAAATTGGGGGATTGGGATTGACATATACACACTACTATATATAAAACAGATAACTAATAAGGACCTACTGTATAGCACAGGGGACCCTACTCAATACTCTGTCATGGGCTGTATGGGAAAAGAATCTGAAAAACAGTGGATATATGTATATGTATAACTGATTCACTTTGCTGTACACCTGAAACTAACACAACACTGTAAATCAACAATACGCCAATAAAAAATAAAATAAAATAAAATGAAAGTAGGCTCTTGGGAGAAAGTGGTGTCTACTTCATACAGCTGATATTCAAAGGACTTAATTTCAATTTTGTCTCTCATCAGCCACTCTATTTCCTGGGGCAGGTAACATCACATGATGCTTTGTAAAGGTATCAGCAGCTAGCATGTCGTATAAAAATACTTTGCCATCTGATTATTCCTTATAAATGATATTTAAGATGTGTCCACTCATAACTATACAACATTTGAGACCACAAATGAAATCTACACACTTATCACACTACAACCCCAGCTGCAAAGGCTAATTAATTTACACAAATACATAATCCAATTTGCTAAGTAAAAGCCAAGCATATTACTTCCTGAGACACTAATTATAATGGATTTTAGACATTCTGTTTCATTGGCCTATTTTTTGTTTGTTTTCACATTTTTAATTTGTATTCTTCTTATAATATCCTATTCAAAACTCAAGTCACTAGCCTACCTAATTTTTCAGGAACCTATTTAACAATGACAAAAGCTCTGTGGAAATGTAATTAAGGAAACACTATGTTACATAACTATATTTAGGCAAGGACAGTTCCACCCACTGTTTACTAATTAAGGATGAATAAGGATGTTCTCTACTCTTTAGTTTTGTAGGCTAGGTCACAATTTACAATATACTGTAGGAACTATACTACAATACTTCAAAATAAAATAATCTGGCATAACCTGGAATAGTCTCATATGAAAACTCACAATAAATAATGGTTTACTTATCTGTACAACTCTAATGCAATACAATTCCTAATAAAACATGGGATAAGATTTAAGAACATATACACCTAGCGATGTCACTACAGAGGCATAACCTAAATTCATCCCAAATCATAGCAGTGAGATCACCAGCTAAAGTTTTACTCTAAAATATAAATATAGACCTCTCTTTCCAGAATGGCACACTATCTTTAAAACTATATCATTGTGGTTTTCCTGATCCGATGAGACAAATTTGTAACAAATAGAAAGAAAAAATATATGCATTTCAGATGCAAACAAACACATAAAATAATATTCCCACTTTTCTAACCCTGATAGATGCCTAGAAGATGTATGTTTCCCAGCTTTATAAACTATGGCCAAATGCCCTGAACTTGTAGCTCTCAGCTCATCTTCTGGATGGAAGATTCAGAACTGTTCAAGGCCCTTCTGCAGTGGTGGGTTCTAATACTGGCCAGTGGGTTTACCTCTATTAACTGTATGGTCTAGCTCCATCTGTGCGCCCAGTCTAGTCCACCTCAAGCAGTATAAAGTCATATGTGCAGACCACTGAGTCTGTCAGACTACCTGAGTTCAAATCTCCATCACCTCTTGTATGACCTGGAACAAGTTACTGCTGCGAACCACATTTCTTTATATTTTTCTTTTAAGAAAGGGAATAAAGGAAGATGACAACATTGAGATAATGCATGTAAAGAGCTTATTATTAGCACATGCCTGGCCCATGCTAGCACTTGATAAGTTCTAACTAATTACTTAAAAGGTCAACTTTTTATTTAGCTTGAGGAAAATACAGATACATTAATTTACTGGACACTACATCTAAGATGAGTGGATCTGTTCCCTTCTTAAAAATAAATTACAGGGCTTCCCTGGTGGTGCAGTGGTTAAGAATCCGCCTGCCAATGCAAGGGACACAGGTTCGAGCCCTGGCCAGGGAAAATCTCACATGCCGTAGAGCAACTAAGCCCGTGCGCCACAACTACTGAGGCGGAGCTCTAGAGCCCGCGAGCCACAACTACTGAGCCCATGTGCCACAACAACTGAAGCCTGCGTGCCTAGAGCCCATGCTCCGCAATAAGAGAAGCCACCGCAATGAAGAGCAGCCCCCGCTCACCGCAACTAGAGAAAGCCCATGCACAGCAACAAAGACCCAACACAGCCAAAAATAAATAAATAAAATAATTAATATTAATTAATTACATGCCCGGACTTTTCAAGCCAATGCTCTCTGTGCTGGAGCTAACACCCCAAACCTACTTCCAGAAATGAATCTTGGTATTCACTGATATTCCTTCAGCCCATCTGAGTGTGGAGGTGAAGTGACTTTTACTTAAATATTTGTCAGTCTCCTCCATTTTCATACCCCCCATGATAAAGCATGCCTGCTAAAAATATGGCTCTGTGATTAACCAACAACACAAAAAATGTATGTACTTGAGGAACTTGTTGGGAAGCACCAACACAAACACCACTGCTGATAAATTAATAACAAAAGCTCCATTGAGAAATAAAACATTTATGAAAGGTAACTTGAAAAATGTGTAATCCCCATCTACTTATCTAGATAATGTAAAACAGATCCTTAAATTAAATCAGTCTACAGAGCTAAGTGCTTAGTCCACATTATTTTGCCAACACCAGAACTGTTTTTATTGAATTATGTTTTGATCTTACGTCGTCACCCTACACAATGAGGCAATGAGGAACTTTACTAAAAAACAAAGTAAAACACAACACAGCCCTCTGAAATGCATGCTGTATTTATACTTAAGGATGTAGTTGAGGAGTTTCTCAATACAAGGCATCTTTGGGAATCCAAAGGAGAAACTGGTCTTTTATCTTATGGTCACTGAACCATGTAACTGATTACATTTCTTTCTGAACTGGCTACTAAAAAGCAGAGTCAAATTTGTGGCCCTCTAACAAATACTTAAGACTTCAGTGCAAGTACTTCGTGTACAGATCTCATTTCTGTTTCCATCTTAATTTTTCTCCCACAGTCCTAAATCCATCACCCCTTTATTTCTGTCTGTTACCAAAAGCATGTTGTTTGTACCTTTGTAAGTCATTATGAATCCTTTCTGGAACACGAGGTGATATAAGTAAATGGTATGCTCCACTTAAAAAACGGTATAGCATAATAGGAAGATATTTTCTTCCATTAACAAACATGTTACGAGTTCAATTTCTAGAGGCATTATCTTTCTTGTGTTCCAAAAGAAAAAAGAGCAAGTGTTGTAGCAAACATTATATTTAAAATTAGGAAATTCTAACAACAGAGGAACTACCAAAATAAAACACTTTCATTATGTATTTTTAACTGTGGAGCACACAGAAACTTGTAAATATATCCCATGTCAAAATCCCCCAAAAGTCATTTTTATTTTTAAAATACAGACGAAATCACCACAAATGCAGTTGCATTTGAGTATTTATTCTGAATGAGAACTGAATAGGCTAGCTTCAAAAATGATTTATAAAATTTTTGTACAGCTCCTTCTGAGTTGCCCTGTGCCTAGCACAGGGGATGCTGCCAACCATTCCTTACTGGGAGACAGCACAGAATTTAAAGCCCCAAATGCTCTTGCTACATTCCTGCTTCAGGGATTTCAGTAATCTTATTGCTGTCATCGGAGCAAAACAAAAAGCTTAATATTCTCTTAGTGGGTAAAATTTTACCCTATCATGAACTCATACTTAGCATTCTGATCATAACTTCTAACTACAAATTTATCTAATTAATTGATTATAATTATAGTCCTTCACCCTCCTGGTGACCACAAACAAGCGAGCTATGCTACCAGAGACTTGAAAAACTGTTTTACTACACAATAAAAATTACACTGCCTACCCCAACAACAGTAACTTCATCAACAACAGGAATCTCCCAGGGTAACTTGAAAGCAGCACCATAAAGTATAGCCTTTTCTTAAAGCATTTTAGGGACTTTATCTAAATAACAAACAGATAAAATAAGAGCCACATAATATTATGTGGGATAAAGATGAGTCAATTGTTGTTTCTCCTGTTTATTCAACAAACAATAGTCTAGATTATTTCAAGGCCTTTCAGTCATGTGAAACAACATACATTATGTTCCTACAATGCTTTATGACAGAAATGAACATTTAATATGACTTTCAAAATGTTTGGCCTCTATTGTGAAACTTTTTTTTTTAGGGTGACAACTTTATTGCTGGGTTAAGAAGCTACTTAAGAGCATGTCTATTCTACCTCACAGAACAGACAGGTATGTTATGTCGCATAGGTATCTCCTATATTTTAGGGATGGGTCATCTCTGCTAGAGATGTTTACTTTGCAACCAATATAAACACATGTGCCAAAAATTAAACTCACATTGTCAACATAGAAATTCTATGTCTCTAGCCAAAGACTGAGAAGAGTAAATGAAACAAGACCTTAGTTCTTCTATACATAGATATTAAAATAAGTACCGGTCAAGTCTTTTTTTCACTGAAAATCAACATCAGAAATCAATGATTTCTCATCATCCTCATGGAACACTCATGAATGCCTGACTTGGATTGAGATGCAAAGAGATAAAAGCAGAATTCCTGTTTATAGAAGTTTACAAATAAGCAGGGTCACACACTCTCATACAAACAATTAGTAAATGAATATAAAATTCAATTCAGGGCTTCCCCGGTGGCGCAGGGGTTAAGAGTCCGCCTGCCGATGCAGGGAACACGGGTTCGTGCCCCGGTCCGGGAAGATCCCACATGCCGCGGAGCGGCTGGGCCCGTGAGCCATGGCCGCTGAGCCTGCGCGTCCGGAGCCTGGGCTCCGCAACGGGAGAGGCCACAACAGTAAGAGGCCCGCGTACCGCAAAAAAAAAAAAAAAAATCAATTTAACAAGCAGAAACGATTAAAATACAAGCTAGCACATAATCAAACACTGTACGGGGCACCATCCTCATCAGCCACATAGCAGCCCGTGTGTTAAGCAGGCAAATAACCCTCCTTAAAACCCTTCCCGGGCTCTGTCACCATCAGAGAAATGCCCAAGAATCTCCTGCATCTCTGCCCCTATCTGCCACCCGCCGCTGCCTGCATTTTTTCACTTTTCAAAAACCACCTCCTGGGAGGTGCTGGCCTCTTCTCCTTTAGTTGCCCCATGTCCACATTCCCACTACCTCTAAAATTCTCACCCCACCTTGTTAGGCTGAATGTTACTCATTCTTCAAGACACTTCCAGAAATATTCCCTGGTACCTTCCTCCACCCTCCATGCCCTGCAGTCCCTCAAGACACCTGGGGTGTCCCCCTTCTGGGCTCTGCTGCTCACCACACTGCATGGCGAGTATCCTCGCTGTCCCTCTCTCCTGAAGTGGCTAACTTCTAGAGAGAAGAAAATGACTGCTTGGAAGGTCAATAAAAATTCAAATCCTTGAACACCTTAATCTTCCACCTAAGAACCAGTAACTCTTAAAATTAACATTATTTATCATTAAAGGGATTAAGTAAAATCAAATCTCCTTGCAACTCCAGCAAGCTTTCTTGGTACAACTATTTTAATTAGTAACCTTGATAGATTTTGGGGGGTTTGTTTTGCAGTTTTAGATTTACTGAGAAAACAGGTACAACTATTTTTTAAACTCAAACAAAACTCTTCAGATCCAAAAAAAAAACAAAAACTATTCCCCAGTGATGCTGTGAACTCATCCTGACAAATTTTCACATCTAATCTCTCTGCTAGGCGAGTCCCGGCGCCCAATGACACATTTCCCGACCACAGGGCTTGGTCACCGGCGCTGAGACACCACCAGCAGGCTCTGACCTATTCTCTGAAGCGCCTAAGTCCTTCCACCCTGTCGACTAAACTTCCGTGATGGGCATCACCTCTGCTCTCCTCCGAGACGATTCGGAAGCAGGGACTTCTGCTCCTAACCCCAGGCCCACAACTTCGCCCTCAACCACGGGGCGAAAGTTAGGACCAGTCTTCCAGTCCCCGCGCTGCGAAAGAGAGCATCCTCCCACCTCCAGGACCTTTCCCTCCCCGAGACCGACGCGGGTCCCTGAGGTCCCGGCGCCCCTGCCCAGGCCGGGCTGCGACAGGTCCCCGAGGGGCTCGGGGCACGACCCGCACGGTCACCACTACAGGTGTCCCTCGGCACTCCGCCGACTGGACAGTGAGGAGGGAGCCGGCTGGAGCACAGCCATCCCGCGATGGGTGGACGGGTGGCAGGCGGCGGCCAGGAAACGATACGCGTCTGCCCGTCGGAGCTGGGCCGGGCCTCGGAGAACTTGGCGACGAGCGCCCGAAACGGGCAGGCCGAGCACGCAGAGGATGAGGGGGGCCGGCGACGGCCTGGGACCGGCCAGGGCCGCGCCGCCGGGCCCCGGGCTGAGCCGGAGGGCGGCAGGAGGTACCGGTGAGAGACGGCCCCAACCGGGTGTACAGCCCGGACCAATGACCCAGTAACCGTCTCCGGTACGGCGCCGCCGCCCCACTGCCCCGACGCCGCCGCCCCACTGCCCCGACGCCGCCCTGGGCCCCCGTCCACCCGCCCCGTACCTCACCTGCTGCTCCACCGACGTCCAGAACACCGCTCTCTCCGCGTCGCTAGAGTAGGTCCGGGTGCTAGTCACAACCCGCCCTCACGCCGGCCCTCCCTCTCGCAGCCCCGCCCCCGGCGCCGCGCGCGCACGCCACGCACGCACGGACGTCACTTCCGGGGTCTCTGCGCGCCGCCGGGGGGATGAGAGTGGCAGTCCGAGTCTGCCCTGGGTGGAGAGGGGGTGCGAGCCTGGCGTGGATGACGGCACCGACAAAGCCGTAGGGCGAAGGGAAGGAGGCGGCTTCGACGCTGGCCCCGGGGCGCTGACCTGGAGCGTTCGGGAGCCAGCGGAGAAGCGGGTGTTTTCCTTGTCTTTTCCTCAACCCCTGCTACCGGGATCCCACCAGGAGTAGCCTGAGGGTGACACTGCCCATTCTTAGCTTGGAATGGGAGGCGGTGGCAAAGGCTGCGGCAGAGCGGTGTTTGGCCAGTGGAGGTTCCATCCCGTAGGGAATGAGGCTGCCTGAGAAACTAATGAATCCCATCGCTTCACACGGATTTTAGGATTTTAAAAGTTCTTTAGTTAGAGGACTTAAAGAGATTGGCTGATCTATTAGCCGGTTTTACAGCCGAGCATAACTGAGTTCCAGAAGTTAAATACGTTAGCCAGTGTCACACAGTATTAATGGTCGAGTTATAAATGGAATCCAGTTCTCCGTGATTCCCATTTCAGGAATGTTGGAGACAGCAGCTGCCTCTGTATTCTGGATGTCATCTATGGCACAAAGGGCAGCCATGACTGGAAAATAAATAAATAAGGAGACAGAAAAGAAAATACTATAGTATAGTGTCTGGGAGGGAGCCCTGGGTTGGAATCCCAGGTTTGCTAAATGCTGCCTCTGTGATCTTGGACAGTTTGCCTAGTATCTCAGTCTTTGCTCGTTATTTGCAAAATGGAGATTGATTTGTTCCTCAAATTATTCCTAAACGCTGGAAGGTAGCAGAATATGCCATCCCAAAATATGCCTCTTTGACATAAGGCTTATTCTGAGAAAGTAAACACAGAGAAGCCCTGAAAATAAACTAGAAGTTAACCTTTTGTAAGGGAAACATACATTTATGAAGGAAATCGCTATTTGTAAAAGTGTCTCCCCCTCTGTACCTGGAAGAAAAGGACAACTCTAATAAATCACTAGAGACTCATCAGTGGAGAAGACACTGACTTAAATCTGTATAACAAACTTCTTAGCTTGTTTATTTTTCTTTCCCTGGTCACCTCCATAACTGGTCTCCACCCTCCCCCCACCCCCCACCCACAACAGACACCTTTCCTTGTTTGTCTTCACCGGGAAATGGTATTTAAGTTGGCATTCTAAGCCTTTTCCCTGGGTATCTCCTATGTATATGTGGGGTATACATGTTAACAAATCTTTATTTGTTTTCCTCTTTGTTACTCTTTTATTATAAGGGTTTCAGCCAAGAACTCAGAAGAGCAGAGGGAAAATTATTTTCCCTCCCCTACAGTACCTAATGTATGCTAGGCTGAGGATACCAGACTATTAAAAAAAAAAAAAAAAGTACCTAAGCTGAGAAGCTTACATTCTAGGGAAGAGGTGGAGGAGCCACCAAACAATACACTATTTACAAAAGTACATAGGATAGTGACCATTGCTATGGAAAAGAATAACGCAAGGGAGAGGGATAGCCAGTGCAACCAAGAAGTTTGATGTTTTAGGGTGGACAGGAAAGCCCTGGCTGAGAAGATGACCAGAGCAAAGGGTTAGGGAGCTAGCTATACTACAATACTATGCAAGTATTTGGGCAAGAGTGTTCTAGGCACAGGGAACAGCAAGTGCAAAGGCCCTCCTGATGCCAACTTGTGTAGCTGTAGCAGTGAATTGAGGAGAGAAAGGAGAAGAGATCAAAAGGTAAGGGGCAAACTCCAAAGTCAAAGTGGGAGGGGACTAGCAAAAGTAAGGACAAAGTCTGACTCATTGGGGCCATTAATGCAACAAACTACCACACTTCGCTCTGGGAGGAGGGGTGGCAGTGAAGGCTATTGGAAAGGGGCACCAAAGGTACAGTCAACTGAGCAGGCAATGTTTTAGTTCTTGAGCTGGGTGATAGGTATATGGCTACTCACTGTATTATTCTTTATTTCAATTTATGTGTTGTTTTGCATATTAACTTATAAAAATCAGTCCCATTGGAAAAAGTGAAGATAAAAGAGGGCTAAGAGTAAATCCTGGAGTGTGTCAAAAGAAAAAGAGCCATCAAAGAGAAAAAAAAAAAGAGGAAAACTAAAAAAGAGGAGTAATGTGGAGGCTAAGGAGAGAGAGAAAGCCAAGGGATTGATCTGATGAGTCAAATTCTGCAGAAAAGTTAGGTAAGATGAATCTACCAGAGAGAAATGAAAACATACTAATAGAAGTGCTTAAACTACACATCCTTGTCTTGTTCCCAATCTTAGCGAAAAAAACTTTCAGTCTTTCACCATGATATGATGTTACCAGTGGGTTTTTCATACATGGTCTTTATCATGTTGAGGAAGTTCCCTGCTATTCCTGGTTTACTGGGTGTTTTTCTAATCAAAGGGTATTAATTTTTTAACTTTATTTTTAATTGTAAAATATACATAATATAAAATTTACATGCAAAGGAGTGAAGTTGGACCCTTACCCAACACCGTGTAAAAAAATTAACTCAAAATGGATGAAAGACCTAAATGTAAGAGATAAAATTTAGAAGGAAGCACGGGGGAGAAAAGCTTCATAACATTGGATTTGGCAATAATTTATTAGATATGACACCAAAGGCACAGGTAATAAAAGAAAAAAATAGACATATTGGACTTACCAAAATTAAAAGCTTTTGTGCATCCAAGGCAACAATCAACAGAGTATAAAGGCAACTCACAGAATAGGAAAAAAATATTTGCAGATCACCTATCTGTGATAAGGGATTGTTATCCAGAATATATAGAGAACTCCTAAAATTCAACAAAAAACCAATTTACATGAGATGTCTTTCCATTTAGTTACATCTTCTTTCATTTCTTTCAGCAATGGTTTTGCTGTTTTCAGTGTACAAGTCTTTCACCTCCTTAATTAATTCCTAAGTATTTTATTCTTTTTGATGATATTGTAGGTAGAACTCTTTTCCTAATTTCCTCTTTGGATTGTTCATTATTAGAAATGCAACTGATTTCTGTGTTGATTCTGTACTACTACATTGCTCAATTCGTCTATTGCTTCTAACAGGTTGTGTGTGTGTGTGTGTGTGTGTGTGGTGGGGGGGAATCCTTAGGGTTTTTCTCATATAAGATCATATCAGCTTCAAACAGATAATTTTACTCCTTCCTTTTCAGTTTGGATGGCTTTTCCTTTTCTCGCCTAGTTGCTCTAACTGGAACTTTCAATACTATATTGAATAGAATTGGCAAAAACAGTCATCCTTGTCTTCTTTCTTATTTTAGCAGATAAGCTTTTAATCTTTCACTGCTGAGTACAAGGTTAGCTATGGGTTTTTTATATGTAGCTTTCTTATATCTATATTCCTAGTTTTTTGGAGTGTTTTTATCATGAAAGGGTATTAAATTGTGTCACAAGCTTTTTCTGTATCAATTGAGAAGATTGGGTAGTTTTTTCAATATAGTGAATAACATTTGATCAATTTTCATATGTTGAACCATAATTGTATATTCCGGGAATATATCCCACTTGGTCACAGCATGTAACCTTTTTAATATGCTGCTGAATTCTTCGTTAGTATTTTGTTGAGGAATTTTTTTTTTTTGGTGGTTCTGTAACTTTATTGAACAAGCACAGTTAGTTCTCATCCACATTAACTGTCCGTAGATTTTTGAAAGTGGTGACAGATACATAGGTAACCAACATATAGAGCTTGTTTGGTGAATCTTCATCTTCATTACGTTTTCTAGACAACCGCACATGGATATGTATAGGACATTCCTTATTCCTTTGGCCCAGACAGCTTTGTTGATCCTGGTGTCAATGCATACATATGGAGTTCCCATCTTCTTCACGGCAAACTTCCGGATTTCTCTGAGTGCCTGAGGGGCACGCTTCTTGAAACCCACTCCATGGATGCGCCTGTGAATGTTGTTGGTGTATTCTCTGGTCACCACCTTGTTGACGGCGGACCGGCCCTTCTTCTCACCGCCCTTCCTTGCCGGAGCCATCCTGCCCGTCCCGGGTTGGAAAGGGAGGATTTTTATATTAATGTTCTTAAGGAGTACTGGTCTGTAGTTTCCTTGTAGTGTCTTTATCTGGCTCAGTATTAGGGCAATGCTGGCCTCACTGAATAAGTTAGAAAGCATTCTCTCCACTTTCAATTTCTTTCTGAAGAATTTGAGAAGGATTGATATTAGTTGTTTAAGCATTTGGTAGAATTCACCAGCAAAGCCATAAAGTCCAGGGCTTTTACTTGTTGGGAAACTTCTGACTACTGATTCAATCTCCTTACTAGTTATAAGTATATTCAGATTTTCTATTTCTTTGTGATTCAGACTTGGTAGGATTTATGTGTCTAGGAATTAGTTCATTACATTTAGTTATTCAATTTGTTGGTGCACATATATTCATAGAATTCTCATAATTCTTTTGTAAAGTCAGTATGTAAAGCACCAAGCACCAAATATATATGAAACTCAAAAAAAAGGCAGATTTAAGGGAGATAACAACAGTTTTACAATCAGAGTTGGAGACTTCACTATCCCGCTTTCAATAACGGATAGAACAACCAGAGACAAGATCAGTAAGGAAAGAGAGTACTTGAATGACACTATAATCCAATGAGACCTAACAGACATATATAGAATACTTCACCCAACAATAGTGGATACACACACAACATTGTCCAGAATAGAACATATGTTGGGCCACTTTACACTTATGTAAAGTCAGTAGTAATGTCCCCTCTTTTATTTCTGATTTTAGCAATTTGTTTTCTCTTTTTCTTAGTCAATCTAGCTAAAGACTTGTCAATTTTGATGATCTTTAAAAAAACCAAGTTTTGGTTTTATTGATTTTCTATATTCTCTTGTTTTCCTATTCTCTATTCCATTTTCTCTACTCTAATCTTTACTTTCCCCCTTCTGCTAGCTTTGGTTCAATTTGCTCTTCATTTTTCTAGTTCCTTTAAGGTGTACAGTTACGTTATTGATTTGTGATCCTTCTTTTTTAATGTAGATGTTTATGGCTACAAATTTCCTTCTGAGCACTGCTTTCACATCATTCCAAAGGTTTTGTACGTTGTGTTTTCATTTTCATTTGTCTCAAAGTATTTTTTAATTTCCCTTGTGATTTCTTCTTTGACCATTGGTTGAGAGCATGTTTTTTAATTTCTACATTTTTGTGAGTTTCCCTCTGTTACTGATTCTAGTTTCATTCCATTGTGATTAGAAAAGATACTTTGTATGATCTCAACCTTTCAAAATTTACTAAAGGCTTTTCTTTGTGGCCCAACATATGTTCTATTCTGGACAATGTTCTGTGTGTATCCACTATTGTTGGGTGAAGTATTCTATATATGTCTGTTAGGTCTCATTGGATTATAGTGTCATTCAAGTACTCTCTTTCCTTACTGATCTTGTCTCTGGTTGTTCTATCCGTTATTGAAAGCGGGATAGTGAAGTCTCCAACTCTGATTGTAAAACTGTTGTTATCTCCCTTAAATCTGCCTTTTTCTTGAGTTTCATATATATTTGGTGCTTGGTTATTAGGTGTATATATGCATATGTTACATCATCTTGTTGGATTAAATCTTTTTCAGTCTATAATGTCTTTCTTGTCTCTTATAACCTTTTTTTAAAAAATTATTTACTTATTAATTTTTAAATTTTTGGCTGCACTGGGTCTTCATTGCTGCTCATGGGCTTTCTCTAGTTGCGGTGAGCGGGGGCTACTCTTCGTTGCGGTGTGCAGGCTTCTCATTGTGGTGGCTTCTCTTGTTGCGGAGCATGGGCTGTAGGTGCGCGGGCTTAGTTGCTCCGTGGCATGGGGGATCTTCCCAGACCAGGGCTCGAACCCATGTCCCCTGCATTGGCAGGCGGATTCTTAAGCACTGCGCCACCTGGGAAGTCCAACCTTTTTTTTTAATGTAAAATCTGTTCTAACAATATAGCCACCCCAACTCTCCTTTGGTTACTGTTTTCATGGAATATATTTTTCCATCCTTTTACTTCCAGCTTCTTTGTGTTTTTGTATCTAAGGTGAATTTCTTATAGAGAGCAGATAGATGGAACTTTTTGGGAAATACGTTCTGCCAATCTTTAAATTGGAGAGTGTAATCTATTTACATTTAAAGTAATTGCTACAATTGACTATATTAAAAAGCAAACAAACAAACAAAATAAAGTAATTGCTGCTAAATAATGACTTACTTCTGCCATTTTGCTTCTTGTTTTCTAAATAGCTTATATATTTTTTTCTCAATTCTTCCATTACCTCATATTTTGGTATTTAATTGTTTTTCTGTAGCCTACCATTTTCATTTTCTGTACATTTTTTTCGTTATTTTCTTAGTGGTTACCTTTGGGATTACAACTGACATTTTGAACTCATAACAACTTAGTTTGAATAATACCAACTTATTTAAAATAGTATATACTCTGCTTCCAATACAACTATGTCCCTCTCATTTTATCCTGTTATTGTCACAGATTTCATCTCTATAAATTGTGTGCCTATCAGCACAGGTTTATAATTAATGTTTTATGCATATATATCTTTTAAATCACATAGGGGAAAAGAGAGGAGTTATAAACCTTTAGTACAATAATGCTTTTACATTTACCTAGGTATTTATCTTTATTGGTGTTCTTATTTCTCCATGTGGCTTCTTCTGATGTCCGTTTTTCTTCAGCCCAAAGAAGTCCTTTTAGCATTTCTCACAGAGCAGGTCTACTAGTAACGATGTCTTAATTTCTCCTTCATTCTTGAATAGTTTTGCCAGATACAGAAGTCTTGGTTGACAGGTTTTTATTTCAACACTTTAAATATGACATCTGACTCCCTTCTGGCTTCCATAGTATGTGACGAATTGGTTCTCTCTTGCTGCTTTCAAGATTCTTTTTCTTTGGCTTTCTACAGTTTGATTACAATGTGTTTTGCTGTGGGTCTCTATGACTTTTTTTTTTTTTTTCTTTTCGGTACACGGGCCTCTCACTGCTGTGGGCTCTCCCGTTGCGGAGCACAGGCTCCAGACGCGCAGGCTCAGCGGCCATGGCTCACGGGCCCAGCCGCTCCGCGGCATGTGGGATCTTCCCAGACCGGGGCACGAACCCGTGTCCCCTGCATCGGCAGGCGGACTCTCAACCACTGTGCCACCAGGGAAGCCCTATGACTTTATCTTACGTGGAGTTTTTTGAGCTTCTTGAACTTGTAGATTTGCCCCATTTTATCATTTGCACCCTCTCTATCTCACTTTCTTCCTAAAGAATTTAACTTGCAAATATCATGGTTCTTGATGCCGACATATTTCAGTGTGTATTTCCTAAGAATAAAGATATTCTCTGAGAAAAACCAAAGCAAAATTATCAAAATCAGGAAAATTAACATTGATAAAATCCTATTATTTAATCTATAGCCTTTATTCAATTCTCAATTGTCCCCAAAATGCCCCTTATAGCTATAGTTTTTCCTGATCCCAAATCTAACCCAGGATCACTTAAGTGCCACGTCTCTTTAGCCTTCTTTAATCTGGAATAGTTCTTCCATTTCAATTTGTCTTTCATAATCTTGACGTTTTTGTAAAGTATAAGACGGTCATTCTAAAAGATGTCCTTCACTTTGGGTTTCTCCGACTTTTTCTCATGATTAGATTCAGGTTATTCACTTTTTGGCAGAAAAATCACTGGCATAATGTTGTATTCTCCTCAAGGCATTGATAGGTGATGTGCATGATGTCTGTTTGTCCCATTTTGGCTAACAACTTTGGTTAATGATTAAGGTGGAGTCTTTCAGGTGTCTCCACTGTGAAGTTACTATTTTTACCTTTATAATTAATTAGTAATTTATAGGAAAATACTTTGATGATTAATGATGATTCAGTTATAATTATGATGGTTGCTAAAGGGAGGTTTTCTAACCCCATCATTCTTTCTCTATATTTATTAGCTGACATTTTACTCTAAGAACTTTCCTTTCTACCTCTTTTATGTAATTATTTATTCATTTGTGTCAACATGAATTCATGGATTCTTATTTATTCAATGGGCTATAACCCATTGCTATAATTATTTATTTTCATGTTCAAATTGTCCTATCATTTCAAACTTTAATAATGTGTGACTAAGACAGGAATTTTGACTTTATATAACATTGAGCCATTATTTCTTGCAGCAATTATATAGTTCCCTGTGCTATACAGTAGGACTGTTTATCCATTCTAAATGTTTGCATCCACAAACCCCAAATTCTCAGTCCTTCCCTTTCCCTCCCCCTGCCCCTTGGCAACCACAAGTCTGATCTTTATGTCTGTGACTCTGTTTCTGTTTTGTAGGTAAGTTCATTTGTACCATATTTTAGATTCCACATATAAGTGATATCATATAGTATTTGTCTTCCTCTATCTTACTTACTTCACTTAGTATGATACTCTCTAGTTGCATCCATATTGCTGTAAATGGCATTTTTGTTCTTTTTTGTGGCTGAGTAGTATTCCATTGTATATATGTACCACATCTTCTTTATCCATTCATCTGTCAATGGACATTTAGGTTGTTTCCATGTTTTGCCTATTGTGAATAGTGCTGCTTGAACATAGGGGTGCATGTTTCTTTCTGAATTATAGTTTTGTCCAGGTATATGCCCAAGAGTGGAACTGCTGGAACATATGGTAATTCTATTTTTAGTTTTCTGAGGAACATACATACTATTCTCCATAGTGGCCACACCAAGTTACATTCCCACCAACAGTGTAGGAGAGTTCCCTTTTCTCCACACCCTCTCCAGCATTTGTTATTTGTAGACTTTTTAATGATGGCCACTCTGACCGGTGTGAGGTGGTATCCCATTGTAGTTTTGATTTGCATTTCTCTAATAATTAGTGATGTTGAGCATCTTTTCATGTACCTACTGGCCACCTGTATGTCTTCTTTGGAGAAATGTCTATTAAAGTCTTCTGCCCATTTTTGATTGGGTTGTTTGATTTTTTGTTGTTGAGTTGTATGAGCTGTTTGTATATTTTGGAGAATAAGCCCTTGTCAGTTGCAACATTTTCTTGCAGCAGTTATATAAAAGAAACAAATCTTTCTTAATGAGACTTGCCTGGTTTGTAATAGTAAAATCACATCACTATCATAGAGAAGGAGAATTAAATTTTCTACTTGCTATATGGTAGGACACATATCAGTTCATCAAAAACTAATATCAAACTATTTAATATATACATTAAAGAGAAAAGGAGTTAAAACTTGACCCTCTCCCCCTTTTTTCCTACTTCACCCCACAGAGGAAATTATTTTTTTTGTTGGTTTTTGCAGAATGCAAGACTTTAAGAAACCATTAACAGCTAGAGATCTGTACTAAACTCATAGACGTGGCTATGACTAATGTCTGCCAGTGAAAACAGAGGTCCCTATCAGAAGAGAGAAAGAGTACACACTTTTGTAAAACTAGTAGAGGATGTGTGGTTTTTGACTACCTAGCTTCTTTTGGGGGAACCACACCTCCCTACATTATTAGTCCACAGAGTTCAGCCATTGATGACCCTATCTCTTGGCTCCAAGAATAGGCATGTGAGCTCTGCCATTCCCCTGGCCTCAACAAATGCGTGAGGATTGCCCATAATTCCTTTCTAGGACTTCTCTAGCTTTCAGGAAAGTGACGCTCTCTCTTCTCTGGTTTTCTGGCAAAGGCGATCTCTGCAGCAGTAGATAAAGGCTGCCTAAGAATGAAGCAACCCAGGGGAAAGCCTCAGGGATAGACTCTGGGAGATAATCAGATTAGTGACAGCAGAAGGGCTCATCAAATTGCCAAGTTCCCAAGTGAGAAGCAATCCAGGAACCACGTAACTTAAGCCATTTTCCATAGGATCCAAAATCAAGGAAAACAGATCATTCACATAAGCGAAGGAGTACATTCTGTCTTGCTGAACCATATTGTGGTCAACCATGACTCAAATCTATAAGCATTATAGAATCAATCAGCTAAAAAACCCAAGACCTCCATCTTACTTTTCCTTTTTTTTTTTTTTTTAACGTTTCTAAGTAGTCTTTATCATATCAAGAACAAGAGAGCTGAGGGCTGTATTTGCTTAAATGTGGGAAAGGCTTATTAATCTGTTGATAAATAGTTAGAGGCATGTGTATCTCAAAAGGCAGCAGAAACTATTTTTAAATAGTTTTGTGGAACATATTTTTAATGGAATACTATCAAATTTTTAAAGGGGGGAGGGGCAGCTCTACATGAACTGAAATGAACAGATCTCCAAAAGATAATGTTAAATGAAAATAGTAAGGTGGTAAAACATGTGGTATGCTACCTTTGCACTTCATTATATATTTTTTCCTAGGATGTATCTAAATCTCTTTCTAGAATAACGATATATATATATATATATATATATAGATAGATAGATAGATAGATAGATAGATAACATATCCTGGGATAGATAGACAGATAGATAGATACAGTATATATAGGAAGAGAATTATTTTAAGGGATTGGGCCATGTGACTGTGGAGGCTTGATGGGTCCAAAATCTGATGGGGGAGGCTGGCAGGCTGGAGGCTCAGGAAAGAATTACAGTCCAAGTTCAAAGGCAGTCTGCTGATGAACCAGGAAGAGCTGGTGTTTCAGTGAAGTCTGAAGACAGACGGCTGTCAGAATTCCCTCTGCTTGAGGGAGGCTTTCGTTCTATTCAAGCCTTCAACTGATTGGATGAGGTCCACCCACATTATGGAGAGTAATCTGCTTTACTCCAAGTCCACTGATTTGAATGTAAATCTCATCCAAAAACACCCTTACAGAAACATCCAGAATAATGTTTGACCAAATATTTGGGCACTGTGGCCCAACCAAGATGACACATACAATTAGCTGTCATAACTCCACCCCCTGTCAACTTGGCACCCACATGCATCTCCTTATATCAAACTTAATCTCCATACTCAGTCTCTTTACCTGGTGGGGTGACCCAAACTTTCACTCACGAAAGGTCTGGGCCATTAGTAATCCTGCCTGGATTGGCTTGTTGCAGTTTCCCCCTGACTTTAATCACAGGCCATGGTAATACTAAGATGCTCCAGGTGGTCTCCTGTCCATATACTGGACAGATTGTTTAACAGATCTTGACTGTGAGCACCTCTTTTCCAGGCACTGACTGTTCCAAGCACTGGGATATAGGTGTGAACAACAGAGGCAAAATCTATGCCCTCGAGGGGCTTATTTGAAAGAAAATAGAGACATAACAAACAACTACTATTCGTAATAAAGGCTATAAAGAAATAGGGTGACGTGATAGATGGTAATGGGAGGGAGTATGCTTTAGATGGCATGGTCAGAGAAGGTCTCACTGAGTATGTAACATTTGAGCTGGAACATAAAATATGAAAAGGAGCCAGCCATAAATGAGAAGGGCGGGGGGAAGGGCATCCCAGGCAGAGGAAATGTCAATCACAAAAAGCTGAGGCAGGAACTGAAAGGCCAGGGTGGAGGATGGGAAACAAGGAGCAGGGTGGTGTGTTGGGGCTGGACAGGTAGCCTTTCCAATTTCATTTTAAAAGCCAAGGGTTTGAACTTATTTACAAAACAGAAATAGAGTCACAGATGTGGAAAACAAACTTATGGTTACCATGGGGGAAGGGATAAATTGGGAGATTGGGACTGACATATACACACTACTATATATAAAACAGATAATAAGGACCTAATGTATAGCACAGGGAACTCTACTCAATACTCTGTAATGGCCTATATGGGAGAAGAATTTTTAAAAGAGGGGATATATGTATATGTATGACTGATTCACTTTGCTGTACACCCGAAACTAACACAACATTGTAAATCAACTCTACTCCAATAAAAATTAATTAAAAAAAGAAAAAAGCAAAGGGTTTTAAGTCAGCATAGTGCAGGATCTAAACAACCGTTTCAAAAGACTATTCTGGAGAATAGGTTAGTCGGGGTAATTGAGAGCCAAATTAAGCCAGGAGGTCTTTGTAGTAACTCAGGATGAAAGATGATGGTGAGTCAAACAAGCGAATCTGTGAAAACTCGATACATCCTGAAGATGTATTCAAGTACTTGGTGATGGATCGCAAGGAGAAGGGGAAGGTGAAGGAGGGGAGTGAAAGGCGATGCAGGTTTTTGTTGACTGGGTGCATGGTGGTGCCATTTCCTGAGAGGGAGGAGGTGGAATGAGGATGTTTGGGGTGGGAGGGGAGATCAAGAATTCCATCTGGATGTATTAAGTTTGAGATGGCTAACAGATATTGAAGTAGCAATATTTGGCAGGTTATTGGGTGTATAATTCGAGGCTGAGGCAGGACGCCTGGACAGGAGTATGTATCTGCGGAGTCATGAGCACATGTAGATGATGTGCCAGTACTGACTGCCTTTTAGTCCCATATTCATCCTTCGTTGCCTCCGCAAAAATTGGGTTGGGACTTAGGAGTATTTTTTGCCTTTGCCGACTAACATGATATGATTCTTTGTTAGTAGAGGGCATTGGTGAGACACTGCAAGGAGGGAGATGTTTCCTTTCTGGTTCGGGTGTGCTTGCTCACAGCTCACACAGCTTCTCCAGCACCCAGCTCCTGCCATGCAGGGTAGTCAGCAGCACAGAGAGGCCCACAGCTTTCCCCGGCACTCCCCTGGGGTGGTTTTGCCATGGAGGGCCTCTGGCAAGACACCTCCCAAGGAACGGATTTTTCCAGCATCCCAGAGGGTGGGTTTCCAGCAAGTTCCCCCATGACTTCTCTACCGTTCGGTGAGCCACGGTCACGCCTTCTCCAAAAAAGGTCTGGGTATCAGCTCTGGGGGGACAGGGGTACTCGTCCTTGGACGCTCTATCTCTGCCCTAGCGGCTGCTTCTGACATCTGCTATTCCTATATTCTTTATAGTTATCTCTACTCTTTATTAGCCAATCCCTCATTACTCCAATCTTCTTATAATAGCTATTTATATTAAAGATATAAATTATTCAGATTACCGTGTGGTTTTTTCCCTCCTGACTAATACAAATGACTCCAAGTGCACGTCAGGCACGGAGACAGACGTAAGGTCCCAAGGAGTCTCTGTGTTACTTTCCATTTTGAACGGGTGGGATGTAAAGGCACATGGTTGGCAGAAGGGTGAGCAGGAGTTCAGTTTCCTCTTCTGGCACGCCAGTCAGCCGCTGTAAGAGAAGACTGTCCCTTTCTGTGTCTGCTCTGGGAAGCTCTGGCGGGCCTCTGCTGCACATGGGCACCTACCTGCAGCTTGAAGCGGCTTCTCTGTCAGCTACGACCAGAGCTGCCGTTCCTCTGCTGGCCTCTTGGGATCTTGCACATGTAATGCAGCATCTTCTGAAGCCAAAGTGTTTGAAAAACCTGACCTGCCCTCATTGTGTGGACCAAGTTGCCAGTTTCACCTTGACCGCTCCAGGCGGCTGCATGGACAGACACTCACATGGTGCCTCTGGACCTTGAATCTGTTTATTACTGGGTTGGCCAAAAAGTTCGTTCGGGTTTGTGTACCAGCTTATGGAAAATCCCGAACGAACTTTTTGGCCAACCCAATGTATTCCAACTCTCATACCTATAAGGATTGCTGGCCTCAGCCAATCCCAGCATCATGGAGATGTAAGAACACGGAGCAGAGGTTGCCCATGCTGGTGCCTCCCTGGGACCCCTACTGAGGTACTGGAGTGTGCCTTGGAGGTATAGGGCCAGGAGAGGAGAAACGATGTACAGGGCTTTCAGCTACTGGAACACTGGGTCTTCAGTAAGGGATCAGGTGAACCCACTTCCTAAAAGACAGAATGGTCAAGTGAGGAAGTTGAGGGTCATGAACGAATGGCCAGCACTGCCTATAAACCCCAGAAATCTGGGGGCACAGGTGAGTATGCCTGCCGGGACGGAGAGCAGGTGAGGGTACCTGCAGAGGAACCTCCAGGGGACCCGTCTCCCTTTAACTTCAGGTCAGGGCAGAAGCTCAGCCACATGTCTCAGGGAAGAGCCTGTTTGATTTAGTATGGCATCCCAAAACATACCACGTTTTAAGCAGAAATCAACACATATTTGCTGGCAGCGTGGAGGGCGGAGGAGGGAGGAGAGTAAGTCTCTAAACAAGAAAGGCACGGCACCCAGGTTCTAATTCTTGACTTTAATGCCAGGTGAGGGTACTGAGGCTCCATGCACCAAAGCGCTCACAGACAGGAAATGAACGAACACAGGCAGCGTTATCTTGTGTACACAAAGCCCACACTGTACAGAAGGAAGACGACCGACCACCCCGTGACCTCCCACTCCCAGAGGCAACTGCCTATCCCTCCTCCCCGTCTCTGTTCCCACCTCCTCTGACCCTCTGCCAGCCCGCCCTTCCTCCAATTAACATATGTATACATGTATGTTTCTTCCAGAATTCCAAAAAGTGCCTCTCCCACCCCAGTTCCCAACACTCTGGCTTCTGATGAATAAAGCCTCCCTCTTTTAAGGATCACGAGGCAGGCACGCCACCTTCATGCAAGAGCCCCAGCAAAATGGTACCCGAGAAAGCTTAATCACTTGTAGCACAATCAAATACAGACAGAAGGTATGCAGAAGGATGATATCTGAAATTCTAACTGGGATCAAAATGATTAGTGTGAGTGGTTTTTGTTTTGTTGTTGTTATTTGTCTTAACCATTTCAGGATCCAACTTAGACCAAGATCACACAGTGAGGGTCACCCCACTCTGTGGCTTGCAGATGTCAATTTCCTAGTCCTCCAAGGAGCAACCCAGAACAGGAAGATTGTACCACCTGAGCAGCCTGAGGCACAAGGCTCAGACAGCTCCCAGAACATCCCAAGCCCCAGAGAGAAAGAACAGAAATGTTCAGAGCACAGTCGACTGCGTTCCACGTGATAAGCGCTGGACAGCCTGGTGAATTCACCAGAGGTAGAATAAGGATGGTGACGATTCCTCTATGTCTTCTATTTAGAGCGTTATCCAAAGAATTCCCCCACCTGGGATGGTGTGCTGGGTTTCACTGTGGTTTTGTTTCAATCTTTTCAAACTTAGCTGCAGTTAAGTTTTTCGTTCTTACTGAATTGCAGCTAGCATTGCACCATGCGGTCCTATTTCCTATAATTTTCACCTTCCCAACCAGTGAATGGAGCACCTGGGAGAAAAGGTACCCAAAGTCAAACATAAGGGAAGCTCCAAAGGCAGGCCCCTTGGTTTGACCCAAGGACGATACACACAAGAATTCCATGAAGACAGACTTCCTTTCAAACTGGGAGAAGCAGCCGTCCTTTGGAGCCCTCCTTCCTTACCCAACGCTTCTTATGTTCTGGGCTTGGCCGCTGACAGCTGAAAAGGGACCCAACTAGGAGAAGTCACTTCCTCAGAGATGACCTTTATTTGGAGGCGATCACCACAAACCCTCCACATCCAAGAGCGCTTCGCAGCCTGGCCTTGGCTTCTCAACAGATGATGGCTAAACAGGGCCACCGAATTCTTTTACTCCATGTAGAAGGAGCTCTAAGCTGGCCGCCGGTGTCCCTGCTCTGCCTGGGCTACTGGCCACAGCCCTGTCCCCCCACGACGGCACAGAGCACCTCCGCGAGGACAACACGGGGGCAGAGGAATGGAGGGGCTCCAGCAAGAGGCGCAGGGACAGCGTTCCCATCCAGCGTGCCTGAAGCCCCAAGCAAGTCTTCAGGGCCTGATTTTGAGCTGACTTGAGCTTGCGTGAACCAGTCCCTCCCTGTCTTATGTGTATGGACTCTCAATAACCGAGTGCTGTGATGCTCTGGGCCAGGGAAGGCAAGAGAAGGGGCCGAGGTCGGATCACTGCGGGCACTGGGCTTACCTATCTGCTCTCTCCTCACACTGGCTCCCTCCTGAAGAGCCTGCCTCAGTGTCTGTCAAAAAACGAACCTGTATTAGCGTTCAATCTATTTGCCGATCTGGGCAACTTAAATGAAAGACCCTTCTCTGAGGACAAGGCAAGAGCCATGCTGTCAGGGTAAGATCCAAGCAGGGACATCAGCTCCGGAAAAGCGACAAGCCGCTTGTGGATGAACAAGGAGAGAACATGTTATCTCAGAACCTGAACGACTGACTGGACCGTCCCCTTAGATGTCAGCCTGGACACCTGCTCCACGCACATAAGAATACAGTGTAAGAGCGGGGGACCATGCCCTGGAATCTTCCCATACAGGGGCCAAGGGGTCACTGCCCCGTGAAGGAGTTCAGCCAAGGTCCCAGGGCTTGGCCTTCTCTTCCTCAGCTCCCCCACTACCCTCCTCGCCAATCTGGTCTTGTAAGACTGAGACCGATGAGGCTGACAGAAAAAAAATCTCTCTACAACAACACCCAGGAGCAGTCAAGTTCAATCACGATTACAGGGAGAAGCCCTGCACGCAGCAAGGGAACGTGTCCGTTCCAGTGACTGGTGCTGCAGAGCATTTCCTCTAGGGGGCGCAGGCCCACACCCTGACTGGCTGCCCCAGACAGCGCGAGAAGGAAACGCAGTGGAACAGAAGCTGGTGGATCTTTTTCTCTCTGAATTGTGCAGAGGCAAACATAACAGAGGTCTGCTGCTGTCTTCCCACAGCTCCCGGGATAGCTGCGCCTCTCCTCCGGCCCTCTCTTTCCTTCCCCAAGATAGACAATCTCCGAGAAGGAGAACGTTGGCAGGAAAAAGCAACAGGGGTTCCCATCCAAGGAGGTTCACCACAAATTGGATCCTAACATGGAATAGCAGTCAAGGATGTATTCTGAGCCTCTAGAAAGGATGTTACATCTCAAAGATAACACAACAACTAGGCATCTTGCCTGCTTGACTTAGGGAATCTTCAAAAGGAGTCCCTGAAATGTGCATTCCAGCCCCATGAGAAGATAACCCTTCAAGCAAGGAAGGTTAGTGGAAGGTAGGAGAAGCCAAGGCCCTGAGGCAGGGCTGTAAACACTGTGCTTTTCTAAGGCCAACCTGGTGCATGGCTTTGGCAACTATGGTTACATCTCCAAAAGGTGGTGAAGAATATGTTTTGGGAGGAAAAGAGTCCACATCCTAAGACAAAGCGTGGGGCTACTGTTGAGGGAAGAGGGAGAGAAAATGCTCCTTCTTCAGCCAGGGGCTCTAGGTGGCTCCTTGGGTAAATCCCCCATCATGTTCCACATTCATACTGATACACTGAGCACAAGGAAGGGACTCTTGAACAGGATGGAGGAGTAGTTATGCCTACGTGAGTTTGGTAACGCGGCTCTAAAAAGGGCAGAAACTCTCTTGCAAGGTCAAGAAAGTGACAAAACCTCTCTGAACTTCCTGGTCAAGCCCTCGCTAGCCGGACCCCATAAGCCTCAGGCAGAGACTGCCGTGCCTCGAGGAAAGGCCAGGTGAGTGCAGGCACCAAGTCCTCGTGGGCCACCAGCCCTGAACCTGGCCCCAAGGTACAGCCAAGGAGACTGGGGCTGCACCTCCGTCCGCCTGGAGTTGTGCCTCAGGACCCGTCCTCACCTCAGCAGGTTCTGGGGCAGCCAGCAGCCCTTCCAGGGACCTTGCTCCCAGAGCTGCCAAGGGGAACGGACACCCTCCCTGACAGGACTCTGCTCCCTGCCAGGGCTACTCACCACCATGTGATCTTGAACTCATAGATGGGGCGCTTGCAGTAGTAGTGGTTGATGAGGTGCTTGTCACACACCCCAATGCACTGGTGGTCCACGGTGAGGCCCTGGGCCGAGAGGTCCGTGACCAGGCAGTGCAGCAGGTCATAAACGTCAGCCACGGCCTCCCAGGGCCCGAAAGACACATCCACTTCGCAGTGGTGCTCAAAGAGCTGTCCGTCACTCTCGCTCCGTTCAAAGCGCAGGGAGCTGAGAAGCGGACACTCGTAGGGGGTGATGGGCATCTCCTCCTTGAAGACACAGACCTTGAGCTTGGCAAAGCGGGCCTTCCGCTGGACGGCGCGCAGCCGGGCAATCTCCACAATCCGCTCCAAATGGTCTGCGGGGGTAAACACGTCACCCATCAGTGGGATGGGGGTGGGGAGGGGGGCGGGGCACAGAGAGAGCCCCAGTGATGGTGGACCCAAGAGGGAAGAGACAGATCCCTGGGGAAGGGACTCTGGGCCCATGAAGGGCACAAACTTAAACAGGAATCGTGGTTCTGCAGGGCAAAAGGAAACAAAGGGGATGGGATGAGTACCACCCTTCTGAAATGCGATTTGATGACGTTGCAGGCAAGGTGGTCCCTGTTTCATCTGAATCTTCCTGAGGGACTGGGAGGGCGGCAGGAAGGGAAGCAGGATCCTCTCCCATCTTGAGTAGGACAGGTGTCTTGGCGAGCCATGACCCACTTGTTCTGGTGGAGACCTCAGCACTGACAGATGCCTCGCTACCCTCCCTCCTCACACCCCGACTGCCTCGCACAGTGAACCCCTCACCTTTGTAATAGGGCATGAGTCCCAGAAACGCTTGGCGCACTTTCTCCCCCTTCAGTGGCTGCATGTTCTCCAGCTGCTCCAGGAGAGGCCCGATGGCATAGTACTGGGCCTCTTTGTACACGGCCCGCACGCGCTCCCGAGGCGGCAGGTCCCCAGAGCGCAGGAAATTCAGCACATCTCTGAGCCGGAAGGAAAGAGGGTTGGTGAGAAGGAGTTAATGGAACCGGACAGTGCTACCCAGTGGTTAGAGCACAGGATCTGGACCCAGATGGCCAGCTGTGTAACCTTGGGTAAGTGAACTTAACCTCTCTGTGCCCTTTCTCCTCTGTAAAATGGGGGAAAATAAGAAAACTACCCCATAAGGTTATGAGGGGATTAAATAAGTTAATACATAAAAAGTGCTTAGAAAATACCTGGCACAGAGCAAGCCCTCACTAAGTGTTAGTAATTGTTATTGTATCATTATTATTATAATTATTAAGTATATATAGGAAAAATGGGAAGATATGATATCTAGCCCCTTAATTATATTTTGAATTGAGGTACAGATAATAGCCAATAAAGGTACACATCTTAATCGTACAGGTCAATTACTTTTTCATGTATGAATATACCCACACAACCACTACATACATCAAGATATAGAACATGTCCATCTAATTAAAGTTTCCCTGTGCCTCTTCCCAGCCAATCACTACAGAGACAACCACTCTAACTTCTAATTCTATCAACAAAGATTAGTTTTGCCTCTTCTTGAAATGCATGTAAGTGGAATCACACAGTATGTTCTCTTTGGTGCCTGGCTTCTTGCCCTCAACCTAGTGTCTTCGAGATTGATTCCCTACGTCATCATGTGTAGCAGAAGTTTCCTTCCTTTTATCGCTAAGTAGCATACCGTTGTATGGATACACTATAAACTATTTACCCATTCTCCCGTTGATGGACATTTGAATTGTTTCCAGTTGGGGTCTCATAAGAGTAAAGCTGTGACAAACATTCCCTGTAAGCTTCTTGTGGACTCAGGCACCGATTCCTCTTGGGTAAACATCAGGAGGAGAATTGTTCGGTCATAAGTGCCTGTTTCACAAAGTGGTTGTAGCATTTTATTCCCAACAGCCACATGGAAGAGTTCTGCACTCCCCACAGATCCTTGCCATCAGTATCATTCTGTAGCTATACGGAGAAGAGGAATGCCTAACCCTGACACCTGAATAAACTGGCTTCAGGAGTGAACAAAAAATCACATACTGCACCTTCTTAAAATAACAATTCAGTTCTTTTAATTCTCTCTTCAGATTCTTTAGGGCTGAAAGTAATCAGACCCCTCACTGGTAGGTGTGGGAAGGGCTTTTCTGTGAGGATGTATCAGTAAACCCCAAGACCAAGCTGCTACCTCAATAGTGAGTCTATGACCATGAAGCAACACCAGCCAGCACTCGCCAAGCACTAACCTGTGTCAGTCACTCTTCAGGAGTTATCCCATTTAACCCTTCCAACGACATGGGGTAAGTGCTTTCTTACGTCCGTTTTATAAATGAGGAAAAAGTGGGGCTCAGAGAGCTTAAGGAACACCCTTGCTAAAGGAGCCACAGCTAGCCAGAGGCCAGATGCAGACACGGGCGACTCCAAATCCACACCCACAGTGGTCCAGACTCTAGTCCAAGCTGCTGTGCACTGATCACAACGGGAAAGTGCCCCAGGTGGAGGCTCAGGCAGCCTCCATGGTGGCTGCTGGGGCTACGTGAGCTCACCCACAGAGAAGTGCCCTAACCCCCTATTTTATTTTATCTGAATCTTTCCACAGCTCCATGGGCTGCTGATGAATCTTAGGCCACTGGAGTCCAGTAGCCTGAGGATAAACACCACAACATCCCGCTTGCCGCCATGCCCTTGCCTGGCCCTGCCACTCTCCAGCTGTGGCCACCTGGGTACGGGCACATCAGCCTAGGCCCAAACCGGGTTCCCCCTCCCCGTCACTCTTTCGAAAATCAGTCCTCTAGGATCGTAAGCAAATCTTGGTGAGTCCTGAAAAACATAACCCTGGGCAAGGCCCAGCGAAGAGTGCTGTGGGAGCTGCCAGCCGGGCCGAGCACTTTCCTCTCCCAAACAGCCTGCAAACAAAAATCTTTTTATAGCTCTGCAGAGCGATGTGACACTTTGTTTTCTCAGCACTGGAGGCAGCTGACCGCCCAATGGGGAAACCCAGATGCTTCAGAGCAAATTATTTGACGAGGCTCCTTTCTGAGGATGAAAATGACCCTTCTCCCAGTGTGGGCAATCCTACTTGGAGGCCGGCACAGAGACGTAGTGGTTGGAGGGTCTCCTTTTGTTCAAGGTCAAAGACCATGTTAGTTCTCCAGTCATCTCCAAAGTTAGACGGATGGGGCAAAGAGTTTCAGCCACATACTCTGAAAGGACCTGGCCAGGGGTCACACCAAGCCTCTTTATTTAATCCACATGACAGGCCTGCAAGGCAGCTATAATTACTTCTCATTTCACAAACAAGGAAACCAAAACATAAAGTCTTTAAATTGTTTATCTGTAAGGTTGTCAGAAGTCCTCTCTTGGGAAGGGCTATCTTTTTTTGAGATTGTGTTGTTCCATGTTTTACTGTTAAAATGACAGTAACAATTGAAAGTGGGGTTTTTTGTGTATTTTTGCTGTTGTTGTTTCGTTTTGGGGGGGTTTTTTTTTGGCTGCACGGTGTGGTACACAGGATCTTAGTTCCCCCACCAGGAATTGAACCTGTGCCCTCTGCAGTGGAAGCATGGAGTGTTAACCACTGAACTGCCAGGGAAGTCCCTGAAGGTGTTTTTTTTTTTTTTAAAGACTTGGCAAAATTACAGGATGGCAACCCTATGTTGGCCCTTCCCTCACCTTTATTTGTCCTATTTATTTGTTTCAAACTATTGAAAGAATTTGGGGAACCACTGCCACACCCCATGTTTCTCCCTAACAGCGATGCCGAGCCCCAGAATCTGGATCTGATGGTCTTCTCCCAGAAGCTGTGTTGGAACTCCCCTGCCTCTCGGTGCGGTCACACCTATTCCACAGGGATGACAGCTTCCCAGTCTTAATTTGCATAGCAGAATCGGTTTCATCACATCCAGCCAATGTGTGTCACCTGGGATTTCTCCGGCTGTCCTTGCCTCCTCTGGGAAAAAAACTAAGAATTCTGATCCAAAGCAATATGCACATTTATTAAATTCCACCAGCAGGTTACCTCCTCTTCTAGGTGTTATGGAAGACATCAAAGTCCCATGCCCAAGCCCGGGCTGCTCACTTGCTAGGACCCTGCAGTTGATGGCAGAGGGAGGAACGTACCCGAAGTGCGCACCGTCCCGATCAATGAAGTAGCGGCCCTCGGCATCCGTGGGGATGTAGTGCCGCCCGCTGAACATGGCCGCCAGCATGGTGTCCTCGTAGCGCCGCAAGGTGGACAGGCGTGTGGTGAAGTGAGCCCCTCCGATGTTAAGGGGGACAACCTCAGGGAACTGGGGAGGAATCACCGGCACTTTTAGTCCCACGGTGGGGAGGCAAGCCGGGGCTGCCCCGTCTGCCGCCTTCCTGGGTCCGATGAGCGCCACCCGAGGCCCAAACCCAGGCATCTTTCTGACCGCTTCTCTCCCCTCCCTTTCCCTGCATTCATCAATTACCAAGTCCTCCCCATCCTCCCACAGCTCTTAAATCAGGTCTCTGCACCGCAGTCCTACAATCTCCGCTCTCGAGTTCAAAGCCTTTACTGTCCTCCTTCCACTTCCTGAACTCCCCACCTTTTGCCCTTGCTCATGCTGTCTTCTCCATCCCCAGCGCTCCTGCCACCCTCCCTCTGTCCATCCAGCAAATGCAATGGCCCCATCTGGCAGTGTGCGCTGTTCACTGCACAGGGGCACCTGCGTTGAGTGGGGTCTGCCAGCCCAGCCGTACACCCTTTTGCTAATTCACACCAAGGAGCCATATCGGTTAGCAGCATCCACTCATTCTGAGAGCTTCTATTCAAGGTCCCCTACTCCGTGAGCATTTCTGCTCTGTTGTCCTTTGCCTGCCCCAAGACAGGGTTCACTGAACACTCCCGCCATTGTGCCTTCACTGTAGCCACGTTCTCCTGTATAACAGAGCTCTGCACAACGGGAGCTTTGTGCTATCGGTCGTTATTATTGCCCAAGTTTCCCGAGGGCAGGAACAGCGTCTTGTTCACCTATCCTGAGGCCACCCAGAGCAGGGCCCACAGATGTTTGTTGAATAATGCCAGGCATCCACTCCTCATCCTGTGTACCTCTCCACTTCTCTCCTTAATCTGTGCAGGGAGATTAGTGCCCAGTCCAGCTACAGTTCTGGAGGCAAGGGCAGGGAATGATGGTACCTACATTTGCCCTGAGAAGCTCTAGGGTCTCCCTAAAATGCTCAGGACCTTTATGTATTTTTTTAAATCTCTTTCACTGTTTGTGGTTTTGAAAGAAATGAGGCCAGTTCTCCCTAATTTTCCCACAAACCTCCTCCAGATTAACTAAAATTTTATCCCAGTGCATACTTTTCAATATTACGACATCTCTCTGGCTCTGTGAAAGTCTATGTGTATTTATCTAGACAGTCCTTTTCCCCAACTTTCAAATCCTTTGTGAAATAAAGTAGGATACAAATACGTTACATCAAAGTTGCCCAGTGTCTTGTGCAGTGCCTGGCTCATAGTAAAGCCCCAAATATGCACTGAATGAATGGATGAATGAAACGGACGGGCACTTACAGTTCTGTGAATGTAGGTACTGCTACTCTTCTGCACCCAGAGGACAGGAAATGCCTTCTGCTTATTCTATAGCTAGCTCCTCTAAAACTATTTTATGTGCATACCAAGGACCCCAATATTATTTGGAGATAATACTTTACATTACTCACATGGAGCCATGTAATTTGTGAAAGAGCTGGCACTGGAGTGCTGGCCTATGGTCTCTGGGTCCTGTGCTTTTTTCCTCAAGCCACACCGTCTCACCAGTGACAGTGCACAAAATATGGCACCCTGGGTCTCCAACGGTTCCCTTCTTTTTTTTTTTTTTTTCCAATTTTTCCAATTACAAATCTCTCTTCTGGAGATTTGCCCATTTTCACAACTGTCCCACGATGTTTAGAGTACTGGTTCGTAACCAAAGAGGACACTACAGTTTCCAGAGAGCCTCACCCAGCCCCATCGTGCCCCTCTGGGTCTCAGTCTCTTCACCTAGGACTCCACAGGTCATGTCTGCCACTACCTTAGCCCCTACCTCCTAGCCTCTGTCTTCACTGCCCAGCAGAGCCCCACCTTCCCTCCTTTCCCTTCTCTTGAGGGTCATTTCAGGTGTTCGTGTGACAGTGTCACATGCGTTAAGTAAGACCAGTGGAAGCCACTGTGCATCACAGCACAGCAGCTAGGAGGGAAAGCCATGGAGGTGTCAGGTGAGTGAGGCCACATCTATTAACTGGCCTGCTTCTTATCTGCACACAGCCCGTAACCCCACTCTCTGGGCAGCTGGAGACTGGGTTTGGGCAACCACTGAGGCCTCCTCTTGGATTCTCTAGGAGACACTATCATCTCTTGGGGCTCCAAGGGCCCCTTCCCACGGCCTACCCTCCCTCCTCCAGTAGGTAAGGTGGGACATAGGGATGGGAGTACCAACCCTGCAGGCAGTGAATCCTGGAAGGAGGGGGATGGGAGGGCCAGGTGCCGCCTGGGGCAGGGAAGACACACCTGGTG